>NW_027138990.1:453717-817136 GCF_035084215.1 Heptranchias perlo | reverse complement strand
TAATTTGTTTCTTCCTTTTCCTCTCTGTCCTTTTTTTTTCTCTCTCAATCTAATCTTTCTTTCCCTCTATTTCTCTGATTTGACTCGAATTCACCCTATTCCCTTCTCCGTTGTTCCTCTGTTTATTTCTCAATCATTAACTCTCCTTGTTTCAGGAGAGAGACTGTTGGTCCCCTCGTTCACCAAGGCCCCGCTGCCCTCGCTGTTCCGTGATCAGCTCACACTGGAGTTTGAGTTGAACGGTGAGGGAGGGGATGCAGCTCGGGGCACAGCTCGAGATGACTGCTTCCAGCAAAATCTGGGCCAACGTCGTGAGCAGCAGCTCCAGCACTTGGTGTTTCCATGGTGATGGGGTTGTGCTCTTACCAGCTGCAATTGATAGTGTGAGGTGTGTGGATCTGATAAATGCCTGTGTGAAATGCAAATATTGTTTTATTTAGAAGTCTGCAGCTGGCTGCCAGCCCACGTCCTCCAAGTGTTGGCCAACAATTAGAAAGGGCAGCGGGAACGCTGGATGGGGACTGATGGAAGGGTGCAGGGCAGAACAGTGAGAGCAGGCATGATCCAACCATCTGTGGGACAAGCATCTCAGCAACAGAGCAAACTCCAACCACCCGCCATACAGCAAACCAACACAGCACAGCTGAGCTGGGGCATCAGCACATTACTACAGTGCCTTTCACAAGCTCAGGATGTCTGAAAGCACTTTACAACCAATGAACAACTTTGGAAGTGTAGTCACTGTTGTGATGCAGGAAACGTGGCAGCCAATTTGTGCACAGCAAGATCCCACAAACAGCAACATGACCACCAGATAATCTGATTTAGTGATGTGGGATAAATATTGGCCCCAGGACACTGGGGAGAACTCCCCTGCTCTTCTTCAAACAGAGGCCGTGGGATCTTTTACATCCACCTGAGAGGACAGACCGGTCCTTGGTTGAACGTCTCATCCGAAAGGCATCATCTCCAACAGTGCAACGCTCCCTCAGTACTGACCCTCCGACAGTGCAGCGATCCCTCAATACTGACCCTCCGTCAGTGCAGTGCTCCCTCAGTACTGACCCTCCGTCAGTGCAGCGCTCCCTCAGTACTGACCGTCCGTCAGTGCAGTGCTCCCTCAGTACTGACCCTCCGACAGTGCAGCACTCCCTCAGTGCTGACCCTCCGTCAGTGCAGCGCTCCCTCAGTACTGACCCTCCGTCAGTGCAGCGCTCCCTCAGTACTGACCCTCCGACAGTGCAGCTCTCCCTCAGTACTGACCCTCCGTCAGTGCAGCGCTCCCTCAGTACTGACCCTCCGACAGTGCAGCGCTCCCTCAGTACTGACCTTCCGACAGTGCAGCACTCCCTCAGTACTGACCCTCCGACAGTGCAGCTCTCCCTCAGCACTGACCCTCCGACAGTGCAGCGCTCCCTCAGTACTGACCCTCCGACAGTGCAGTGCTCCCTCAGTACTGACCCTCCGACAGTGCAGCTATCCCTCAGTACTGACCCTCCGACAGTGCAGCGCTCCCTCAGTACTGACCCTCCGACAGTGCAGCGCTCCCTCAGTACTGACCCTCCGACAGTGCAGCACTCCCTCAGTACTGACCCTCCGACAGTGCAGCACTCCCTCAGTACTGACCCTCCGACAGTGCAGCTCTCCCTCAGGACTGACCCTCCGACAGTGCAGCGCTCCCTCAGGACTGACCCTCCGACAGTGCAGCACTCCCTCAGTACTGACCCTCCGACAGTGCAGCTCTCCCTCAGTACTGACCCTCCGACAGTGCAGCGCTCCCTCAGTACTGACCCTCCGACAGTGTGCACTCCCTCAGTACTGACCCTCCGACAGTGCAGCTCTCCCTCAGTACTGACCCTCCGACAGTGCAGCCCTCCCTCAGTACTGACCCTCCGACAGTGCAGCGCTCCCTCAGTACTGACCCTCCGACAGTGTGCTCTCCCTCAGTACTACACTGGGAGCGTCAGCCCAGATATTTGGAGCGGGACTTGAACCCATGACCTTTTGACTCAGAGGGGAGAGTGCTACCACTGAGCCACACGACTGACATTGTCACATTTCATGCCTTCTATTGTCAGGGGGATGCAGATTCTGATGACCCACAACTCCAGGCAGTGATCCAACACATGGGAGAAGGTTACCTGCTCTTGGCAACAGACAGCAGGACCCAGAAAGTACGCGAACAGGATGGGACTCATCAGAAGAAAATGGGGAACCTCAGCTGAACATTTCTCTCACAATCTATCAGCCAATTGTTCAAAATAGTGGAAACATCCAACCATCCATTGATGAATGCCAGGTGAGTAAAATGATACAGAGCTGGCAGGGCGTTCCATCACATCATCCTTCTCGATATTCAGCTCAGAGCAATACTTCAGGTAACACTGCAACTGCAAAAAAGCTTTGGAAAACTCCATCACTGGGTATAGAACTGATATAATATTCCCTCACTGGGTATGGAACTGATATAATATTCCATCACTGGGTATAGAACTGATATAATATTCCCTCACTGGGTATGGAACTGATATAATATTCCCTCACTGGGTATAGAACTGATATAATATTCCCTCACTGGGTATAGAACTGATATAATATTCCGTCACTGGGTCTAGAGCTGATATAATATTCCATCACTGTGCATAGAACTGATATAATATTCCCTCACTGGGTATAGAACTGATATAATATTCCATCACTGGATATAGAACTGATATAATATTCCGTCACTGGGTCTAGAGCTGATATAATATTCCATCACTGTGCATAGAACTGATATAATATTCCCTCACTGGGTATAGAACTGATATAATATTCCCTCACTGGGTATAGAACTGATATAATATTCCCTCACTGGGTATAGAACTGATATAATATTCCACCACTGGGTATAGAACTGATATAATATTCCCTCACTGGGTATAGAACTGATATAATATTCCCTCACTGGGAATAGAACTGATATAATATTCCCTCACTGGGTATAGAACTGATATAATATTCCATCACTGGGTATAGAACTGATATAATATTCCATCACTGGGTATAGAACTGATATAATATTCCCTCACTGGGTATAGAACTGATATAATATTCCCTCACTGGGTATAGAACTGATATAATATTCCCTCACTGGGTATAGAACTGATATAATATTCCCTCACTGGGTATAGAACTGATATAATATTCCCTCACTGGGTATAGAACTGATATAATATTCCCTCACTGGGTATAGAACTGATATAATATTCCATCAATGGGTATAGAACTGATATAATATTCCCTCACTGGGTATAGAACTGATATAATATTCCCTCACTGGGTATAGAACTGATATAATATTCCATCACTGGGTATAGAACTGATATAATATTCCCTCACTGGGTGTAGAACTGATATAATATTCCCTCACTGGGTATAGAACTGATATAATATTCCCTCACTGGGTATGGAACAGATATAATATTCCATCACTGAGGATGGAAATGATATAATATTCCCTCACTGGGTGTAGAACTGATATAATATTCCATCACTGGGTATAGAACTGATACAATATTCCATCACTGGATATGGAAATGATATAATATTCCCTCACTGGATATAGAACTGATATAATATTCCCTCACTGGGTATGGAAATGATATAATATTCCCTCACTGGGTGTAGAACTGATATAATATTCCATCACTGGGTATAGAACTGATATAATATTCCATCACTGGATATAGAACTGATATAATATTCCCTCACTGGGTATAGAACTGATATAATATTCCCTCACTGGGTGTAGAACTGATATAATATTCCATCACTGGGTATAGAACTGATATAATATTCCCTCACTGGGTGTAGAACTGATATAATATTCCATCACTGGGTATAGAACTGATATAATATTCTATCACTGGATATAGAACTGATATAATATTCCCTCACTGGGTATAGAACTGATATAATATTCACTCACTGGGTATAGAACTGATATAATATTCCCTCACTGGGTATAGAACTGATATAATATTCCATCACTGGGTATAGAACTGATATAATATTCCCTCACTGGGTATAGAACTGATATAATATTCCCTCACTGGGTGTAGAACTGATATAATATTCCATCACTGGGTATAGAACTGATATAATATTCTATCACTGGATATAGAACTGATATAATATTCCCTCACTGGGTATAGAACTGATATAATATTCCATCACTGGGTATAGAACTGATATAATATTCCCTCACTGGGTATAGAACTGATATAATATTCCATCACTGGGTATAGAACTGATATAATATTCACTCACTGGGTATAGAACTGATATAATATTCCATCACTGGGTATAGAACTGATATAATATTCCATCACTGGGTATAGAACTGATATAATATTCCCTCACTGGATATAGAACTGATATAATATTCCCTCACTGGGTATAGAACTGATATAATATTCCATCACTGGGTATAGAACTGATATAATATTCACTCACTGGGTATAGAACTGATATAATATTCCCTCACTGGGTATAGAACTGATATAATATTCCATCACTGGGTATAGAACTGATATAATATTCCCTCACTGGGTATAGAACTGATATAATATTCCATCACTGGGTATAGAACTGATATAATATTCACTCACTGGGTATAGAACTGATATAATATTCCCTCACTGGGTATAGAACTGATATAATATTCCATCACTGGGTATAGAACTGATATAATATTCCATCACTGGGTATAGAACTGATATAATATTCCATCACTGGGGATGGAACTGATATAATATTCCATCACTGGGGATGGAACTGATATAATATTCCATCACTGGGTATAGAACTGATATAATATTCCATCACTGGATATAGAACTGATATAATATTCCCTCACTGGGTATAGAACTGATATAATATTCCCTCACTGGGTATAGAACTGATATAATATTCCATCACTGGGTATAGAACTGATATAATATTCCATCACTGGGTATAGAACTGATATAATATTCCATCACTGGATATAGAACTGATATAATATTCCCTCACTGGGTATAGAACTGATATAATATTCCATCACTGGATATAGAACTGATATAATATTCCATCACTGGGGATGGAACTGATATAATATTCCATCACTGGGTATAGAACTGATATAATATTCCATCACTGGGTATAGAACTGATATAATATTCCCTCACTGGGTATAGAACTGATATAATATTCCCTCACTGGATATAGAACTGATATAATATTCCCTCACTGGGTAGAGAACTGATATAATATTCCATCACTGGGTATAGAACTGATATAATATTCCCTCACTGGGGAGAGAACTGATATAATATTCCGTCACTGGGTATAGAACTGATATAATATTCCATCACTGGGTATAGAACTGATATAATATTCCATCACTGGGGAGAGAACTGATATAATATTCCGTCACTGGGTATAGAACTGATATAATATTCCATCACTGGGTATAGAACTGATATAATATTCCATCACTGGGTATAGAACTGATATAATATTCCATCACTGGGTATAGAACTGATATAATATTCCATCACTGGGTATAGAACTGATATAATATTCCCTCACTGGGTATAGAACTGATATAATATTCCCTCACTGGGTATAGAACTGATATAATATTCCATCACTGGGTATAGAACTGATATAATATTCCCTCACTGGGTATAGAACTGATATAATATTCCATCACTGGGTAAAGAACTGATATAATATTCCCTCACTGGGTATAGAACTGATATAATATTCCCTCACTGGGTATAGAACTGATATAATATTCCCTCACTGGGTATGGAACTGATATAATATTCCCTCACTGGGTATAGAACTGATATAATATTCCCTCACTGGGTATAGAACTGATATAATATTCCATCACTGGGTATAGAACTGATATAATATTCCCTCACTGAGTATAGAACTGATATAATATTCCCTCACTGGGTATAGAACTGATATAATATTCCATCACTGGGTATAGAACTGATATAATATTCCCTCACTGGGTATAGAACTGATATAATATTCCATCACTGGGTATAGAACTGATATAATATTCCCTCACTGGGTATAGAACTGATATAATATTCACTCACTGGGTATAGAACTGATATAATATTCCATCACTGCGTATGGAACTGATATAATATTCCCTCACTGGGTATAGAACTGATATAATATTCCATCACTGCGTATGGAACTGATATAATATTCCATCACTGGGTATAGAACTGATATAATATTCCCTCACTGGGTATAGAACTGATATAATATTCCATCACTGCGTATGGAACTGATATAATATTCCCTCACTGGATATAGAACTGATATAATATTCCCTCACTGGGTATAGAACTGATATAATATTCCATCACTGGGTATAGAACTGATATAATATTCCATCACTGGGTATAGAACTGATATAATATTCCCTCACTGGGTATAGAACTGATATAATATTCCCTCACTGGGTATAGAACTGATATAATATTCCCTCACTGGGTATAGAACTGATATAATATTCCATCACTGGGTATAGAACTGATATAATATTCCATCACTGCGTATGGAACTGATATAATATTCCATCACTGCGTATGGAACTGATATAATATTCCATCACTGCGTATGGAACTGATATAATATTCCCTCACTGGATATAGAACTGATATAATATTCCCTCACTCGGTATAGAACTGATATAATATTCCCTCACTGGGTATAGAACTGATATAATATTCCCTCACTGGATATAGAACTGATATAATATTCCCTCACTCGGTATAGAACTGATATAATATTCCCTCACTGGGTATAGAACTGATATAATATTCCCTCACTGGGTATAGAACTGATATAATATTCCATCACTGGGTATAGAACTGATATAATATTCCCTCACTGGGTATAGAACTGATATAATATTCCCTCACTGGATATAGAACTGATATAATATTCCCTCACTCGGTATAGAACTGATATAATATTCCCTCACTGGATATAGAACTGATATAATATTCCCTCACTCGGTATAGAACTGATATAATATTCCCTCACTGGATATAGAACTGATATAATATTCCCTCACTCGGTATAGAACTGATATAATATTCCCTCACTGGATATAGAACTGATATAATATTCCCTCACTCGGTATAGAACTGATATAATATTCCCTCACTGGATATAGAACTGATATAATATTCCCTCACTGGATATAGAACTGATATAATATTCCCTCACTCGGTATAGAACTGATATAATATTCCCTCACTGGGTATAGAACTGATATAATATTCCCTCACTGGATATAGAACTGATATAATATTCCCTCACTCGGTATAGAACTGATATAATATTCCCTCACTCGGTATAGAACTGATATAATATTCCCTCACTGGGTATAGAACTGATATAATATTCCATCACTGGATATAGAACTGATATAATATTCCCTCACTGGGTATGGAACTGATATAATATTCCCTCACTGGATATAGAACTGATATAATATTCCCTCACTCGGTATAGAACTGATATAATATTCCCTCACTCGGTATAGAACTGATATAATATTCCATCACTGGGTATGGAACTGATATAATATTCCCTCACTGGATATAGAACTGATATAATATTCCATCACTGGGTATAGAACTGATATAATATTCCCTCACTGGATATAGAACTGATATAATATTCCATCACTGGGTATGGAACTGATATAATATTCCCTCACTCGGTATAGAACTGATATAATATTCCCTCACTCGGTATAGAACTGATATAATATTCCATCACTGGATATGGAACTGATATAATATTCCCTCACTGGATATAGAACTGATATAATATTCCATCACTGCGTATGGAACTGATATAATATTCCCTCACTGGATATAGAACTGATATAATATTCCCTCACTCGGTATAGAACTGATATAATATTCCCTCACTCGGTATAGAACTGATATAATATTCCATCACTGGATATGGAACTGATATAATATTCCATCACTGCGTATGGATCTGATATAATATTCCCTCACTGGATATAGAACTGATATAATATTCCATCACTGGATATGGAACTGATATAATATTCCATCACTGCGTATGGAACTGATATAATATTCCATCACTGGGTATAGAACTGATATAATATTCCATCACTGGATATGGAACTGATATAATATTCCATCACTGCGTATGGAACTGATATAATATTCCCTCACTCGGTATAGAACTGATATAATATTCCCTCACTGGATATAGAACTGATATAATATTCCATCACTGGGTATAGAACTGATATAATATTCCCTCACTGGGTATAGAACTGATATAATATTCCATCACTGGATATGGAACTGATATAATATTCCATCACTGCGTATGGAACTGATATAATATTCCATCACTGAGTATAGAACTGATATAATATTCCCTCACTGGATATAGAACTGATATAATATTCCATCACTGGGTATAGAACTGATATAATATTCCCTCACTCGGTATAGAACTGATATAATATTCCATCACTGGATATGGAACTGATATAATATTCCATCACTGCGTATGGAACTGATATAATATTCCCTCACTGGATATAGAACTGATATAATATTCCATCACTGAGTATAGAACTGATATAATATTCCCTCACTGGATATAGAACTGATATAATATTCCATCACTGGATATGGAACTGATATAATATTCCATCACTGCGTATGGAACTGATATAATATTCCATCACTGGGTATGGAACTGATATAATATTCCATCACTGAGTATAGAACTGATATAATATTCCCTCACTGGATATAGAACTGATATAATATTCCATCACTGGGTATGGAACTGATATAATATTCCATCACTGAGTATAGAACTGATATAATATTCCATCACTGGGTATGGAACTGATATAATATTCCATCACTGAGTATAGAACTGATATAATATTCCCTCACTCGGTATAGAACTGATATAATATTCCATCACTGCGTATGGAACTGATATAATATTCCCTCACTGGGTATAGAACTGATATAATATTCCATCACTGGGTATAGAACTGATATAATATTCCATCACTGAGTATAGAACTGATATAATATTCCCTCACTCGGTATAGAACTGATATAATATTCCATCACTGGGTATGGTACTGATATAATATTCCATCACTGAGTATAGAACTGATATAATATTCCCTCACTCGGTATAGAACTGATATAATATTCCCTCACTCGGTATAGAACTGATATAATATTCCATCACTGGATATGGAACTGATATAATATTCCATCACTGCGTATGGAACTGATATAATATTCCCTCACTGGATATAGAACTGATATAATATTCCCTCACTCGGTATAGAACTGATATAATATTCCATCACTGGGTATAGAACTGATATAATATTCCATCACTGGATATAGAACTGATATAATATTCCCTCACTGGGTATAGAACTGATATAATATTCCATCACTGGATATAGAACTGATATAATATTCCCTCACTCGGTATAGAACTGATATAATATTCCCTCACTGGGTATAGAACTGATATAATATTCCATCACTGGATATGGAACTGATATAATATTCCATCACTGGATATGGAACTGATATAATATTCCATCACTGCGCATGGAACTGATATAATATTCCATCACTGGGTATAGAACTGATATAATATTCCCTCACTGGATATAGAACTGATATAATATTCCCTCACTCGGTATAGAACTGATATAATATTCCCTCACTGGGTATAGAACTGATATAATATTCCATCACTGGATATGGAACTGATATAATATTCCATCACTGCGTATGGAACTGATATAATATTCCCTCACTGGATATAGAACTGATATAATATTCCCTCACTCGGTATAGAACTGATATAATATTCCATCACTGGATATAGAACTGATATAATATTCCCTCACTCGGTATAGAACTGATATAATATTCCCTCACTGGGTATAGAACTGATATAATATTCCATCACTGGGTATAGAACTGATATAATATTCCCTCACTGGATATAGAACTGATATAATATTCACTCACTGGGTATAGAACTGATATAATATTCCCTCACTGGATATAGAACTGATATAATATTCCACCACTGGGTATGGAACTGATATAATATTCCCTCACTCGGTATAGAACTGATATAATATTCCCTCACTCGGTATAGAACTGATATAATATTCCATCACTGGGTATAGAACTGATATAATATTCCCTCACTCGGTATAGAACTGATATAATATTCCATCACTGGGTATAGAACTGATATAATATTCCATCACTGGGTATAGAACTGATATAATATTCCATCACTGGATATGGAACTGATATAATATTCCCTCACTGGGTATAGAACTGATATAATATTCCCTCACTGGATATAGAACTGATATAATATTCCCTCACTGGATATAGAACTGATATAATATTCCCTCACTGGGTATAGAACTGATATAATATTCCATCACTGGGTATGGAACTGATATAATATTCCCTCACTGGGTATAGAACTGATATAATATTCCCTCACTGGGTATAGAACTGATATAATATTCCCTCACTGGGTATAGAACTGATATAATATTCCCTCACTGGGTATAGAACTGATATAATATTCCCTCACTGGATATGGAACTGATATAATATTCCCTCACTGGATATAGAACTGATATAATATTCCATCACTGGGTATATAACTGATATAATATTCCCTCACTGGGTATAGAACTGATATAATATTCCATCACTGGGTATGGAACTGATATAATATTCCCTCACTGGATATAGAACTGATATAATATTCCCTCACTGGGTATGGAACTGATATAATATTCCCTCACTGGATATAGAACTGATATAATATTCCCTCACTGGATATAGAACTGATATAATATTCCCTCACTGGATATAGAACTGATATAATATTCCCTCACTGGGTATAGAACTGATATAATATTCCCTCACTGGATATAGAACTGATATAATATTCCATCACTGGATATAGAACTGATATAATATTCCCTCACTGGATATGGAACTGATATAATATTCCCTCACTGGATATAGAACTGATATAATATTCCATCACTGGGTATATAACTGATATAATATTCCCTCACTGGGTATAGAACTGATATAATATTCCATCACTGGGTATGGAACTGATATAATATTCCCTCACTGGGTATAGAACTGATATAATATTCCCTCACTGGATATAGAACTGATATAATATTCCCTCACTGGGTATGGAACTGATATAATATTCCCTCACTGGATATAGAACTGATATAATATTCCCTCACTGGGTATAGAACTGATATAATATTCCATCACTGGGTATGGAACTGATATAATATTCCCTCACTGGATATGGAACTGATATAATATTCCCTCACTGGATATAGAACTGATATAATATTCCCTCACTGGATATAGAACTGATATAATATTCCATCACTGGGTATATAACTGATATAATATTCCATCACTGGGTATGGAACTGATATAATATTCCCTCACTGGATATGGAACTGATATAATATTCCCTCACTGGATATAGAACTGATATAATATTCCCTCACTGGGTATAGAACTGATATAATATTCCATCACTGGATATGGAACTGATATAATATTCCCTCACTGGGTATAGAACTGATATAATATTCCCTCACTGGATATAGAACTGATATAATATTTCCTCACTGGATATAGAACTGATATAATATTCCCTCACTGGATATAGAACTGATATAATATTCCCTCACTGGGTATAGAACTGATATAATATTCCCTCACTGGGTATAGAACTGATATAATATTCCCTCACTGGATATAGAACTGATATAATATTCCCTCACTGGGTATAGAACTGATATAATATTCCATCACTGGATATGGAACTGATATAATATTCCCTCACTGGGTATAGAACTGATATAATATTCCCTCACTGGATATAGAACTGATATAATATTCCCTCACTGGATATAGAACTGATATAATATTCCCTCACTGGATATAGAACTGATATAATATTCCCTCACTGGATATAGAACTGATATAATATTCCCTCACTGGATATAGAACTGATATAATATTCCCTCACTGGGTATAGAACTGATATAATATTCCCTCACTGGGTATAGAACTGATATAATATTCCATCACTGGGTATGGAACTGATATAATATTCCCTCACTGGGTATAGAACTGATATAATATTCCATCACTGGGTATGGAACTGATATAATATTCCCTCACTGGATATGGAACTGATATAATATTCCATCACTGGATATAGAACTGATATAATATTCCCTCACTGGATATAGAACTGATATAATATTCCATCACTTGATATAGAACTGATATAATATTCCATCACTGGGTATAGAACTGATATAATATTCCATCACTGGGTATGGAACTGATATAATATTCCCTCACTGGATATAGAACTGATATAATATTCCATCACTGGGTATAGAACTGATATAATATTCCCTCACTGGGTATAGAACTGATATAATATTCCCTAACTGGGTATAGAACTGATATAATATTCCCTCACTGGGTATAGAACTGATATAATATTCCCTCACTGGGTATAGAACTGATATAATATTCCATCACTGGGTATGGAACTGATATAATATTCCCTCACTGGATATAGAACTGATATAATATTCCATCACTGGGTATAGAACTGATATAATATTCCCTCACTGGGTATAGAACTGACATAATATTCCATCACTGGGTATGGAACTGATATAATATTCCCTCACTGGATATAGAACTGATATAATATTCCATCACTGGGTATGGAACTGATATAATATTCCCTCACTGGATATGGAACTGATATAATATTCCCTCACTGGATATAGAACTGATATAATATTCCCTCACTGGGTAGAGAACTGATATAATATTCCATCACTGGATATAGAACTGATATAATATTCCATCACTGGATATAGAACTGATATAATATTCCATCACTGGGTATAGAACTGATATAATATTCCCTCACTGGATATAGAACTGATATAATATTCCATCACTGGGTATAGAACTGATATAATATTCCCTCACTGGGTATAGAACTGATATAATATTCCATCACTGGGTATGGAACTGATATAATATTCCCTCACTGGATATGGAACTGATATAATATTCCCTCACTGGATATAGAACTGATATAATATTCCCTCACTGGGTATAGAACTGATATAATATTCCATCACTGGGTATAGAACTGATATAATATTCCATCACTGCGTATGGAACTGATATAATATTCGCTCACTGGATATAGAACTGATATAATATTCCCTCACTGGATATAGAACTGATATAATATTCCCTCACTGGATATAGAACTGATATAATATTCCCTCACTGGATATAGAACTGATATAATATTCCATCACTGGGTATAGAACTGATATAATATTCCCTCACTGGGTATAGAACTGATATAATATTCCATCACTGGATATGGAACTGATATAATATTCCATCACTGCGTATGGAACTGATATAATATTCCCTCACTGGATATAGAACTGATATAATATTCCCTCACTCGGTATAGAACTGATATAATATTCCATCACTGGATATAGAACTGATATAATATTCCCTCACTCGGTATAGAACTGATATAATATTCCCTCACTGGGTATAGAACTGATATAATATTCCATCACTGGGTATAGAACTGATATAATATTCCCTCACTGGATATAGAACTGATATAATATTCACTCACTGGGTATAGAACTGATATAATATTCCCTCACTGGATATAGAACTGATATAATATTCCACCACTGGGTATGGAACTGATATAATATTCCCTCACTCGGTATAGAACTGATATAATATTCCCTCACTGGGTATAGAACTGATATAATATTCCCTCACTCGGTATAGAACTGATATAATATTCCATCACTGGGTATAGAACTGATATAATATTCCATCACTGGATATGGAACTGATATAATATTCCCTCACTGGGTATAGAACTGATATAATATTCCCTCACTGGATATAGAACTGATATAATATTCCCTCACTGGATATAGAACTGATATAATATTCCCTCACTGGGTATAGAACTGATATAATATTCCATCACTGGGTATGGAACTGATATAATATTCCCTCACTGGGTATAGAACTGATATAATATTCCCTCACTGGGTATAGAACTGATATAATATTCCCTCACTGGGTATAGAACTGATATAATATTCCCTCACTGGGTATAGAACTGATATAATATTCCCTCACTGGATATGGAACTGATATAATATTCCCTCACTGGATATAGAACTGATATAATATTCCATCACTGGGTATATAACTGATATAATATTCCCTCACTGGGTATAGAACTGATATAATATTCCATCACTGGGTATGGAACTGATATAATATTCCCTCACTGGATATAGAACTGATATAATATTCCCTCACTGGGTATGGAACTGATATAATATTCCCTCACTGGATATAGAACTGATATAATATTCCCTCACTGGATATAGAACTGATATAATATTCCCTCACTGGATATAGAACTGATATAATATTCCCTCACTGGGTATAGAACTGATATAATATTCCCTCACTGGATATAGAACTGATATAATATTCCATCACTGGATATAGAACTGATATAATATTCCCTCACTGGATATGGAACTGATATAATATTCCCTCACTGGATATAGAACTGATATAATATTCCATCACTGGGTATATAACTGATATAATATTCCCTCACTGGGTATAGAACTGATATAATATTCCATCACTGGGTATGGAACTGATATAATATTCCCTCACTGGGTATAGAACTGATATAATATTCCCTCACTGGATATAGAACTGATATAATATTCCCTCACTGGGTATGGAACTGATATAATATTCCCTCACTGGATATAGAACTGATATAATATTCCCTCACTGGGTATAGAACTGATATAATATTCCATCACTGGGTATGGAACTGATATAATATTCCCTCACTGGATATGGAACTGATATAATATTCCCTCACTGGATATAGAACTGATATAATATTCCCTCACTGGATATAGAACTGATATAATATTCCATCACTGGGTATATAACTGATATAATATTCCATCACTGGGTATGGAACTGATATAATATTCCCTCACTGGATATGGAACTGATATAATATTCCCTCACTGGATATAGAACTGATATAATATTCCCTCACTGGGTATAGAACTGATATAATATTCCATCACTGGATATGGAACTGATATAATATTCCCTCACTGGGTATAGAACTGATATAATATTCCCTCACTGGATATAGAACTGATATAATATTTCCTCACTGGATATAGAACTGATATAATATTCCCTCACTGGATATAGAACTGATATAATATTCCCTCACTGGGTATAGAACTGATATAATATTCCCTCACTGGGTATAGAACTGATATAATATTCCCTCACTGGATATAGAACTGATATAATATTCCCTCACTGGGTATAGAACTGATATAATATTCCATCACTGGATATGGAACTGATATAATATTCCCTCACTGGGTATAGAACTGATATAATATTCCCTCACTGGATATAGAACTGATATAATATTCCCTCACTGGATATAGAACTGATATAATATTCCCTCACTGGATATAGAACTGATATAATATTCCCTCACTGGATATAGAACTGATATAATATTCCCTCACTGGATATAGAACTGATATAATATTCCCTCACTGGGTATAGAACTGATATAATATTCCCTCACTGGGTATAGAACTGATATAATATTCCATCACTGGGTATGGAACTGATATAATATTCCCTCACTGGGTATAGAACTGATATAATATTCCATCACTGGGTATGGAACTGATATAATATTCCCTCACTGGATATGGAACTGATATAATATTCCATCACTGGATATAGAACTGATATAATATTCCCTCACTGGATATAGAACTGATATAATATTCCATCACTTGATATAGAACTGATATAATATTCCATCACTGGGTATAGAACTGATATAATATTCCATCACTGGGTATGGAACTGATATAATATTCCCTCACTGGATATAGAACTGATATAATATTCCATCACTGGGTATAGAACTGATATAATATTCCCTCACTGGGTATAGAACTGATATAATATTCCCTAACTGGGTATAGAACTGATATAATATTCCCTCACTGGGTATAGAACTGATATAATATTCCCTCACTGGGTATAGAACTGATATAATATTCCATCACTGGGTATGGAACTGATATAATATTCCCTCACTGGATATAGAACTGATATAATATTCCATCACTGGGTATAGAACTGATATAATATTCCCTCACTGGGTATAGAACTGACATAATATTCCATCACTGGGTATGGAACTGATATAATATTCCCTCACTGGATATAGAACTGATATAATATTCCATCACTGGGTATGGAACTGATATAATATTCCCTCACTGGATATGGAACTGATATAATATTCCCTCACTGGATATAGAACTGATATAATATTCCCTCACTGGGTCGAGAACTGATATAATATTCCATCACTGGATATAGAACTGATATAATATTCCATCACTGGATATAGAACTGATATAATATTCCATCACTGGGTATAGAACTGATATAATATTCCCTCACTGGATATAGAACTGATATAATATTCCATCACTGGGTATAGAACTGATATAATATTCCCTCACTGGGTATAGAACTGATATAATATTCCATCACTGGGTATGGAACTGATATAATATTCCCTCACTGGATATGGAACTGATATAATATTCCCTCACTGGATATAGAACTGATATAATATTCCCTCACTGGGTATAGAACTGATATAATATTCCATCACTGGGTATAGAACTGATATAATATTCCATCACTGCGTATGGAACTGATATAATATTCGCTCACTGGATATAGAACTGATATAATATTCCCTCACTGGATATAGAACTGATATAATATTCCCTCACTGGATATAGAACTGATATAATATTCCCTCACTGGATATAGAACTGATATAATATTCCATCACTGGGTATAGAACTGATATAATATTCCCTCACTGGGTATAGAACTGATATAATATTCCATCACTGGGGAGAGAACTGATATAATATTCCGTCACTGGGTATAGAACTGATATAATATTCCATCACTGGGTATAGAACTGATATAATATTCCATCACTGGGTATAGAACTGATATAATATTCCATCACTGGGTATAGAACTGATATAATATTCCATCACTGGGTATAGAACTGATATAATATTCCCTCACTGGGTATAGAACTGATATTATATTCCCTCACTGGGTATAGAACTGATATAATATTCCATCACTGGGTATAGAACTGATATAATATTCCCTCACTGGGTATAGAACTGATATAATATTCCATCACTGGGTATAGAACTGATATAATATTCCCTCACTGGGTATAGAACTGATATAATATTCCATCACTGGGTATAGAACTGATATAATATTCCCTCACTGGGTATAGAACTGATATAATATTCCATCACTGGGTATAGAACTGATATAATATTCCATCACTGGGTATAGAACTGATATAATATTCCATCACTGGGTATAGAACTGATATAATATTCCATCACTGGGTATAGAACTGATATAATATTCCCTCACTGGGTATAGAACTGATATAATATTCCATCACTGGGGAAAACTGATATAATATTCCATCACTACGTATGGAACTGATATAATATTCCCTCACTGGATATATAACTGATATAATATTCCATCACTGCGTATGGAACTGATATATTATTCCCTCACTGGGTATAGAACTGATATAATATTCCCTCACTGGGTATGGAACTGATATAATATTCCATCACTGGGTGTAGAACTGATATAATATTCCCTCACTGGGTATAGAACTGATATAATATTCCCTCACTGGGTATGGAACTGATATAATATTCCATCACTGGGTATAGAACTGATATAATATTCCCTCACTGGGTATGGAACTGATATAATATTCCATCACTGGGTATAGAACTGATATAATATTCCCTCACTGGGAATAGAACTGATATAATATTCCATCACTGGATATAGAACTGATATAATATTCTCTCACTGGGTATAGAACTGATATAATATTCCCTCACTGGGTTTAGAACTGATATAATATTCCATCACTGGGTATAGAACTGATATAATATTCCATCACTGGGTATAGAACTGATATAATATCCCATCACTGGGTATAGAACTGATATAATATTCCATCACTGGGGCTAGAACTGATATAATATCCCATCACTGGGTATAGAACTGATATAATATTCCATCACTGGGTATAGAACTGATATAATATTCCATCACTGGGTATAGAACTGATATAATATTCCCTCACTGGGTATAGAACTGATATAATATTCCCTCACTGGGTATAGAACTGATATAATATTCTCACTGGGTATAGAACTGATATAATATTCCCTCACTGGGTATAGAACTGATATAATATTCCATCACTGGGTATAGAACTGATATAATATCCCATCACTGGGTATAGAACTGATATAATATTCCATCACTGGGTATAGAACTGATATAATATTCCATCACTGGGTATAGAACTGATATAATATTCCATCACTGGGTATAGAACTGATATAATATCCCATCACTGGGTATAGAACTGATATAATATTCCATCACTGGGTATAGAACTGATATAATATCCCATCACTGGATATAGAACTGATATAATATTCCATCACTGGGTATAGAACTGATATAATATTCCATCACTGGGTATAGAACTGATATAATATCCCATCACTGGGTATAGAACTGATATAATATTCCATCACTGGGTATAGAACTGATATAATATTCCATCACTGGGTATAGAACTGATATAATATTCCATCACTGGGTATAGAACTGATATAATATCCCATCACTGGGTATAGAACTGATATAATACTCCATCACTGGGTATAGAACTGATATAATATTCCATCACTGGGTATAGAACTGATATAATATTCCATCACTGGGTATAGAACTGATATAATATTCCATCACTGGGTATAGAACTGATATAATATTCCATCACTGGGCATAGAAATGATATAATATCCCATCACTGGGTATAGAACTGATATAATATTCCATCACTGAGTATAGAACTGATATAATATTCCATCACTGGGTATAGAACTGATATAATATCCCATCACTGGGTATAGAACTGATATAATATTCCATCACTGGGTATAGAACTGATATAATATTCCATCACTGGGTATAGAACTGATATAATATCCCATCACTGGGTATAGAACTGATATAATATTCCATCACTGGGTATAGAACTGATATAATATTCCCTCAAGGGTATAGAACTGATATAATATTCCCTCACTGGGTCCAGAAATGATATAATATTCCCTCACTGGGTATAGAACTGATATAATATTCCATCACTGCGTATAGAACTGATATAATATTCCCTCACTGGGTATAGAACTGATATAATATTCCCTCACTGGGTATAGAACTGATATAATATTCCATCACTGGGTATGGAACTGATATAATATTCCCTCACTGGGTATAGAACTGATATAATATTCCATCACTGGGTATGGAACTGATATAATATTCCATCACTGCGTATAGAACTGATATAATATTCCCTCACTGGGTATGGAACTGATATAATATTCCATCACTGGGTATGGAACTGATATAATATTCCCTCACTGGGTATAGAACTGATATAATATTCCCTCACTGGGTATAGAACTGATATAATATTCCCTCACTGGGTATAGAACTGATATAATATTCCATCACTGGATATAGAACTGATATAATATTCCCTCACTGGGTATAGAACTGATATAATATTCCCTCACTGGGTGTGGAACTGATATAATATTCCATCACTGGTTATAGAACTGATATAATATTCCCTCACTGGGTGTGGAACTGATATAATATTCCATCACTGGGTAAAGAACTGATATAATATTCCCTCACTGGGTGTGGAACTGATATAATATTCCATCACTGGGTATAGAACTGATATAATATTCCCTCACTGGGTGTGGAACTGATATAATATTCCATCACTGGTTATAGAACTGATATAATATTCCATCACTGGATATAGAACTGATATAATATTCCATCACTGGATAAAGAACTGATATAATATTCAATCACTGGATATAGAACTGATATAATATTCCATCACTGGGTATAGAACTGATATAATATTCCATCACTGGGTTTAGAACTGATATAATATTCCCTCACCGGGTATAGAACTGATATAATATTCCATCAATGGGTTTAGAACTGATATAATATTCCCTCACCGGGTATAGAACTGATATAATATTCCCTCACTGGGTATAGAACTGATATAATATTCCCTCACTGGGTATAGAACTGATATAATATTCCCTCACTGGGTATAGAACTGATATAATATTCCCTCACTGGGTATAGAACTGATATAATATTCCCTCACTGGGTATAGAACTGATATAATATTCCCTCACTGGGTATAGAACTGATATAATATTCCATCACTGGATATAGAACTGATATAATATTCCATCACTGGGTATAGAACTGATATAATATTCCATCACTGGATATAGAACTGATATAATATTCCATCACTGGATATAGAACTGATATAATATTCCCTCACTGGGTATAGAACTGATATAATATTCCATCACTGGATATAGAACTGATATAATATTCCCTCACTGGGTATAGAACTGATATAATATTCCCTCACTGGGTATAGAACTGATATAATATTCCCTCACTGGGTATAGAACTGATATAATATTCCATCACTGGATATAGAACTGATATAATATTCCCTCACTGGGTATAGAACTGATATAATATTCCCTCACTGGGTATAGAACTGATATAATATTCCATCACTGGATATAGAACTGATATAATATTCCCTCACTGGGTATAGAACTGATATAATATTCCCTCACTGGGTATAGAACTGATATAATATTCCCTCACTGGGTATAGAACTGATATAATATTCACTCACTGGGTATAGAACTGATATAATATTCCATCACTGGATATAGAACTGATATAATATTCCATCACTGGATATAGATCTGATATAATATTCCATCACTGGATATAGAACTGATATAATATTCCCTCACTGGGTATAGAACTGATATAATATTCCCTCACTGGGTATAGAACTGATATAATATTCCCTCACTGGGTATAGAACTGATATAATATTCCCTCACTGGGTATAGAACTGATATAATATTCCATCACTGGGTATAGAACTGATATAATATTCCATCACTGGATATAGAACTGATATAATATTCCATCACTGGGTATAGAACTGATATAATATTCCATCACTGGGGATAGAACTGATATAATATTCCATCACTGGATATAGAACTGATGTAATATTCCATCACTGGGTATAGAACTGATATAATATTCCATCACTGGATATAGAACTGATATAATATTCCATCACTGGATATAGAACTGATGTAATATTCCATCACTGGATATAGAACTGATATAATATTCCATCACTGGGTATAGAACTGATATAATATTCCATCACTGGATATAGAACTGATATAATATTCCATCACTGGGGATAGAACTGATATAATATTCCATCACTGGATATAGAACTGATATAATATTCCATCACTGGATATAGAACTGATATAATATTCCATCACTGGATATAGAACTGATATAATATTCCCTCACTGTGTATAGAACTGATATAATATTCCATCACTGTGTATAGAACTGATATAATATTCCATCACTGGATATAGAACTGATATAATATTCCATCACTGGGTATAGAACTGATATAATATTCCATCACTGGATATAGAACTGATACAATATTCCATCACTGTGTATAGAACTGATATAATATTCCATCACTTGATATAGAACTGATATAATATTCCCTCACTGGATATAGAACTGATATAATATTCCATCACTGGATATAGAACTGATATAATATTCCATCACTGGATATAGAACTGATATAATATTCCATCACTGGGTATAGAACTGATATAATATTCCATCACTGGATATAGAACTGATACAATATTCCATCACTGTGTATAGAACTGATATAATATTCCCTCACTGTGTATAGAACTGATATAATATTCCATCACTGTGTATAGAACTGATATAATATTCCATCACTTGATATAGAACTGATATAATATTCCATCACTGTGTATAGAACTGATATAATATTCCATCACTGGATATATAACTGATATAATATTCCATCACTGGGTATAGAACTGATATAATATTCCATCACTGGATATAGAACTGATATAATATTCCATCACTGGATATAGAACTGATATAATATTCCATCACTGGATATAGAACTGATATAATATTCCCTCACTGGATATAGAACTGATATAATATTCCATCACTGGATATAGAACTGATATAATATTCCATCACTGTGTATAGAACTGATATAATATTCCATCACTTGATATAGAACTGATATAATATTCCCTCACTGGATATAGAACTGATATAATATTCCATCACTGGATATAGAACTGATATAATATTCCATCACTGGATATGGAACTGATATAATATTCCCTCACTGGATATAGAACTGATATAATATTCCATCACTGGATATAGAACTGATATAATATTCCATTACTGGGTATAGAACTGATATAATATTCCATCACTGGGTATAGAACTGATATAATATTCCATCACTGGGTATAGAACTGATATAATATTCCATCACTGGGGAGAGAACTGATATAATATTCCGTCACTGGGTATAGAACTGATATAATATTCCATCACTGGGTATAGAACTGATATAATATTCCATCACTGGGTATAGAACTGATATAATATTCCATCACTGGGTATAGAACTGATATAATATTCCATCACTGGGTATAGAACTGATATAATATTCCCTCACTGGGTATAGAACTGATATAATATTCCCTCACTGGGTATAGAACTGATATAATATTCCATCACTGGGTATGGAACTGATATAATATTCCCTCACTGGGTATAGAACTGATATAATATTCCCTCACTGGGTATAGAACTGATATAATATTCCCTCACTGGGTATAGAACTGATATAATATTCCATCACTGGATATAGAACTGATATAATATTCCCTCACTGGGTATAGAACTGATATAATATTCCCTCACTGGGTGTGGAACTGATATAATATTCCATCACTGGTTATAGAACTGATATAATATTCCCTCACTGGGTGTGGAACTGATATAATATTCCATCACTGGGTAAAGAACTGATATAATATTCCCTCACTGGGTGTGGAACTGATATAATATTCCATCACTGGGTATAGAACTGATATAATATTCCCTCACTGGGTGTGGAACTGATATAATATTCCATCACTGGTTATAGAACTGATATAATATTCCATCACTGGATATAGAACTGATATAATATTCCATCACTGGATAAAGAACTGATATAATATTCAATCACTGGATATAGAACTGATATAATATTCCATCACTGGGTATAGAACTGATATAATATTCCATCACTGGGTTTAGAACTGATATAATATTCCCTCACCGGGTATAGAACTGATATAATATTCCATCAATGGGTATAGAACTGATATAATATTCCCTCACTGGGTATAGAACTGATATAATATTCCCTCACTGGGTTTAGAACTGATATAATATTCCCTCACCGGGTATAGAACTGATATAATATTCCCTCACTGGGTATAGAACTGATATAATATTCCCTCACTGGGTATAGAACTGATATAATATTCCCTCACTGGGTATAGAACTGATATAATATTCCCTCACTGGGTATAGAACTGATATAATATTCCCTCACTGGGTATAGAACTGATATAATATTCCCTCACTGGGTATAGAACTGATATAATATTCCATCACTGGATATAGAACTGATATAATATTCCATCACTGGGTATAGAACTGATATAATATTCCATCACTGGATATAGAACTGATATAATATTCCATCACTGGATATAGAACTGATATAATATTCCCTCACTGGGTATAGAACTGATATAATATTCCATCACTGGATATAGAACTGATATAATATTCCCTCACTGGGTATAGAACTGATATAATATTCCCTCACTGGGTATAGAACTGATATAATATTCCCTCACTGGGTATAGAACTGATATAATATTCCATCACTGGATATAGAACTGATATAATATTCCCTCACTGGGTATAGAACTGATATAATATTCCCTCACTGGGTATAGAACTGATATAATATTCCATCACTGGATATAGAACTGATATAATATTCCCTCACTGGGTATAGAACTGATATAATATTCCCTCACTGGGTATAGAACTGATATAATATTCCCTCACTGGGTATAGAACTGATATAATATTCACTCACTGGGTATAGAACTGATATAATATTCCATCACTGGATATAGAACTGATATAATATTCCATCACTGGATATAGATCTGATATAATATTCCATCACTGGATATAGAACTGATATAATATTCCCTCACTGGGTATAGAACTGATATAATATTCCCTCACTGGGTATAGAACTGATATAATATTCCCTCACTGGGTATAGAACTGATATAATATTCCCTCACTGGGTATAGAACTGATATAATATTCCATCACTGGGTATAGAACTGATATAATATTCCATCACTGGATATAGAACTGATATAATATTCCATCACTGGGTATAGAACTGATATAATATTCCATCACTGGGGATAGAACTGATATAATATTCCATCACTGGATATAGAACTGATGTAATATTCCATCACTGGGTATAGAACTGATATAATATTCCATCACTGGATATAGAACTGATATAATATTCCATCACTGGATATAGAACTGATGTAATATTCCATCACTGGATATAGAACTGATATAAAATTCCATCACTGGGTATAGAACTGATATAATATTCCATCACTGGATATAGAACTGATATAATATTCCATCACTGGGGATAGAACTGATATAATATTCCATCACTGGATATAGAACTGATATAATATTCCATCACTGGATATAGAACTGATATAATATTCCATCACTGGATATAGAACTGATATAATATTCCCTCACTGTGTATAGAACTGATATAATATTCCATCACTGTGTATAGAACTGATATAATATTCCATCACTGGATATAGAACTGATATAATATTCCATCACTGGGTATAGAACTGATATAATATTCCATCACTGGATATAGAACTGATACAATATTCCATCACTGTGTATAGAACTGATATAATATTCCATCACTTGATATAGAACTGATATAATATTCCCTCACTGGATATAGAACTGATATAATATTCCATCACTGGATATAGAACTGATATAATATTCCATCACTGGATATAGAACTGATATAATATTCCATCACTGGGTATAGAACTGATATAATATTCCATCACTGGATATAGAACTGATACAATATTCCATCACTGTGTATAGAACTGATATAATATTCCCTCACTGTGTATAGAACTGATATAATATTCCATCACTGTGTATAGAACTGATATAATATTCCATCACTTGATATAGAACTGATATAATATTCCATCACTGTGTATAGAACTGATATAATATTCCATCACTGGATATATAACTGATATAATATTCCATCACTGGGTATAGAACTGATATAATATTCCATCACTGGATATAGAACTGATATAATATTCCATCACTGGATATAGAACTGATATAATATTCCATCACTGGATATAGAACTGATATAATATTCCCTCACTGGATATAGAACTGATATAATATTCCATCACTGGATATAGAACTGATATAATATTCCATCACTGTGTATAGAACTGATATAATATTCCATCACTTGATATAGAACTGATATAATATTCCCTCACTGGATATAGAACTGATATAATATTCCATCACTGGATATAGAACTGATATAATATTCCATCACTGGATATGGAACTGATATAATATTCCCTCACTGGATATAGAACTGATATAATATTCCATCACTGGATATAGAACTGATATAATATTCCATTACTGGGTATAGAACTGATATAATATTCCATCACTGGGTATAGAACTGATATAATATTCCATCACTGGGTATAGAACTGATATAATATTCCATCACTGGGGAGAGAACTGATATAATATTCCGTCACTGGGTATAGAACTGATATAATATTCCATCACTGGGTATAGAACTGATATAATATTCCATCACTGGGTATAGAACTGATATAATATTCCATCACTGGGTATAGAACTGATATAATATTCCATCACTGGGTATAGAACTGATATAATATTCCCTCACTGGGTATAGAACTGATATAATATTCCCTCACTGGGTATAGAACTGATATAATATTCCATCACTGGGTATAGAACTGATATAATATTCCCTCACTGGGTATAGAACTGATATAATATTCCATCACTGGGTATAGAACTGATATAATATTCCATCACTGGGTATAGAACTGATATAATATTCCATCACTGGGGAAAACTGATATAATATTCCCTCACTGGGTATGGAACTGATATAATATTCCCTCACTGGATATATAACTGATATAATATTCCATCACTGCGTATAGAACTGATATAATATCCCATCACTGGGAATAGAACTGATATAATATTCCATCACTACGTATGGAACTGATATAATATTCCATCACTGGGTATGGAACTGATATAATATTCCCTCACTGGATATATAACTGATATAATATTCCATCACTGCGTATAGAACTGATATAATATCCCATCACTGGGAATAGAACTGATATAATATTCCATCACTGGGTATGGAACTGATATAATATTCCCTCACTGGGTATAGAACTGATATAATATTCCCTCACTGGTTATAGAACTGATATAATATTCCCTCACTGGGAATAGAACTGATATAATATTCCATCACTGGATATAGAACTGATATAATATTCTCTCACTGGGTATAGAACTGATATAATATTCCCTCACTGGGTATAGAACTGATATAATATCCCATCACTGGGTATAGAACTGAAATAATATTCCATCACTGGGGATAGAACTGATATAATATTCCATCACTGGGTATAGAACTGATATAATATTCCCTCACTGGGTATAGAACTGATATAATATTCCCTCACTGGATATAGAACTGATATAATATTCCATCACTGGGTATAGAACTGATATAATATTCCATCACTGGATATAGAACTGATATAATATTCCATCACTGGATATAGAACTGATATAATATTCCATCACTGGGTATAGAACTGATATAATATTCCATCACTGGATATAGAACTGATATAATATTCCATCACTGTGTATAGAACTGATATAATATTCCATCACTTGATATAGAACTGATATAATATTCCCTCACTGGATATAGAACTGATATAATATTCCATCACTGGATATAGAACTGATATAATATTCCATCACTGGATATGGAACTGATATAATATTCCCTCACTGGATATAGAACTGATATAATATTCCATCACTGGATATAGAACTGATATAATATTCCATTACTGGGTATAGAACTGATATAATATTCCATCACTGGGTATAGAACTGATATAATATTCCATCACTGGGTATAGAACTGATATAATATTCCATCACTGGGGAGAGAACTGATATAATATTCCGTCACTGGGTATAGAACTGATATAATATTCCATCACTGGGTATAGAACTGATATAATATTCCATCACTGGGTATAGAACTGATATAATATTCCATCACTGGGTATAGAACTGATATAATATTCCATCACTGGGTATAGAACTGATATAATATTCCCTCACTGGGTATAGAACTGATATAATATTCCCTCACTGGGTATAGAACTGATATAATATTCCATCACTGGGTATAGAACTGATATAATATTCCCTCACTGGGTATAGAACTGATATAATATTCCATCACTGGGTATAGAACTGATATAATATTCCATCACTGGGTATAGAACTGATATAATATTCCATCAATGAGTATAGAACTGATATAATATTCCATCACTGGGTATAGAACTGATATAATATTCCCTCACTGGGTATAGAACTGATATAATATTCCATCACTGGAGAAAACTGATATAATATTCCCTCACTGGGTATGGAACTGATATAATATTCCCTCACTGGATATATAACTGATATAATATTCCATCACTGCGTATAGAACTGATATAATATCCCATCACTGGGAATAGAACTGATATAATATTCCATCACTACGTATGGAACTGATATAATATTCCATCACTGGGTATGGAACTGATATAATATTCCCTCACTGGATATATAACTGATATAATATTCCATCACTGCGTATAGAACTGATATAATATCCCATCACTGGGAATAGAACTGATATAATATTCCATCACTGGGTATGGAACTGATATAATATTCCCTCACTGGTTATAGAACTGATATAATATTCCCTCACTGGGAATAGAACTGATATAATATTCCATCACTGGATATAGAACTGATATAATATTCTCTCACTGGGTATAGAACTGATATAATATTCCCTCACTGGGTATAGAACTGATATAATATCCAATCACTGGGTATAGAACTGAAATAATATTCCATCACTGGGGATAGAACTGATATAATATTCCCTCACTGGGTATAGAACTGATATAATATTCCATCACTGGGTATAGAACTGATATAATATCCCATCACTGGGTATAGAACTGATATAATATTCCATCACTGGGTATAGAACTGATATAATATTCCATCACTGGGTATAGAACTGATATAATATTCCATCACTGGGTATAGAACTGATATAATATCCCATCACTGGGTATAGAACTGATATAATATTCCCTCAATGAGTATAGAACTGATATAATATTCCATCACTGGGTATAGAACTGATATAATATTCCCTCACTGGGTATGGAACTGATATAATATTCCCTCACTGGATATATAACTGATATAATATTCCATCACTGCGTATAGAACTGATATAATATCCCATCACTGGGAATAGAACTGATATAATATTCCATCACTACGTATGGAACTGATATAATATTCCATCACTGGGTATAGAACTGATATAATATTCCATCACTGGGTATAGAACTGATATAATATTCCATCACTGGGTATAGAACTGATATAATATTCCATCACTGCGTATAGAACTGATATAATATTCCCTCACTGGGTATAGAACTGATATAATATTCCATCACTGGGTATGGAACTGATATAATATTCCCTCACTGGGTATAGAACTGATATAATATTCCCTCACTGGGTATGGAACTGATATTATATTCCCTCACTGGATATATAACTGATATAATATTCCATCAGTGCGTATAGAACTGATATAATATTCCCTCACTGGGTATAGAACTGATATAATATTCCATCACTGGGTATGGAACTGATATAATATTCCCTCACTGGATATATAACTGATATAATATTCCATCACTGCGTATAGAACTGATATAATATCCGATCACTGGGAATAGAACTGATATAATATTCCATCACTGGGTATGGAACTGATATAATATTCCCTCACTGGATATATAACTGATATAATATTCCATCACTGCGTATAGAACTGATATAATATCCCATCACTGGGAATAGAACTGATATAATATTCCATCACTACGTATGGAACTGATATAATATTCCATCACTGGGTATGGAACTGATATAATATTCCATCACTGGGTATAGAACTGATATAATATTCCCTCACTGGGTATAGAACTGATATAATATTCCCTCACTGGGTATAGAACTGATATAATATTCCATCACTGGGTATAGAACTGATATAATATTCCATCACTGGGGATAGAACTGATATAATATTCCATCACTGGGTATAGAACTGATATAATATTCCATCACTGGGTATAGAACTGATATAATATTCCCTCACTGGGTATAGAACTGATATAATATTCCATCACTGGGTATAGAACTGATATAATATTCCATCACTGGGGATAGAACTGATATAATATTCCATCACTGGGTATAGAACTGATATAATATTCCATCACTGGGTATAGAACTGATATAATATTCCCTCACTGGGTATAGAACTGATATAATATTCCCTCACTGGGTATAGAACTGATATAATATCCCATCACTGGGAATAGAACTGATATAATATTCCATCACTGGGTATGGAACTGATATAATATTCCATCACTGGGTATGGAACTGATATAATATTCCCTCACTGGGTATGGAACTGATATAATATTCCCTCACTGGTTATAGAACTGATATAATATTCCCTCACTGGGAATAGAACTGATATAATATTCCATCACTGGATATAGAACTGATATAATATTCTCTCACTGGGTATAGAACTGATATAATATTCCCTCACTGGGTATAGAACTGATATAATATCCCATCACTGGGTATAGAACTGAAATAATATTCCATCACTGGGGATAGAACTGATATAATATTCCCTCACTGGGTATAGAACTGATATAATATTCCATCACTGGGTATAGAACTGATATAATATCCCATCACTGGGTATAGAACTGATATAATATTCCATCACTGGGTATAGAACTGATATAATATTCCATCACTGGGTATAGAACTGATATAATATTCCATCACTGGGTATAGAACTGATATAATATCCCATCACTGGGTATAGAACTGATATAATATTCCATCAATGGGTATAGAACTGATATAATATTCCATCAATGGGTATAGAACTGATATAATATCCCATCACTGGGTATAGAACTGATATAATATCCCATCAATGGGTATAGAACTGATATAATATTCCATCACTGGGTATAGAACTGATATAATATTCCCTCACTGGGTATAGAACTGATATAATATTCCATCAATGGGTATAGAACTGATATAATATTCCATCACTGGGTATAGAACTGATATAATATCCCATCACTGGGTATAGAACTGATATAATATTCCCTCACTGGGTATAGAACTGATATAATATTCCATCACTGGGTATAGAACTGATATAATATCCCATCACTGGGTATAGAACTGATATAATATTCCATCACTGGGTATAGAACTGATATAATATTCCATCACTGGGTATAGAACTGATATAATATTCCATCACTGGGTATAGAACTGATATAATATTCCATCAATGGGTATAGAACTGATATAATATTCCATCACTGAGTATAGAACTGATATAATATTCCCTCACTGGGTACAGAACTGATATAATATTCCATCACTGGGTATAGAACTGATATAATATTCCATCACTGGGTATAGAACTGATATAATATTCCATCACTGAGTATAGAACTGATATAATATCCCATCACTGAGTATAGAACTGATATAATATTCCCTCACTGGGTACAGAACTGATATAATATTCCATCACTGGGTATAGAACTGATATAATATTCCATCACTGGGTATAGAACTGATATAATATCCCATCACTGGGTATAGAACTGATATAATATTCCATCACTGGGTATAGAACTGATATAATATCCCATCACTGGGTATAGAACTGATATAATATTCCATCACTGGGTATAGAACTGATATAATATTCCATCACTGGGTATAGAACTGATATAATATTCCATCACTGGATATAGAACTGATATAATATTCCATCACTGGGTATAGAACTGATATAATATTCCATCACTGGGTATAGAACTGATATAATATTCCATCACTGGGTATAGAACTGATATAATATTCCATCACTGGGCATAGAAATGATATAATATCCCATCACTGGGTATAGAACTGATATAATATTCCATCACTGGGTATAGAACTGATATAATATTCCATCACTGGGTATAGAACTGATATAATATTCCATCACTGGGGATAGAACTGATATAATATTCCATCACTGGGTATAGAACTGATATAATATTCCATCACTGGTTATAGAACTGATATAATATTCCATCACTGGGTATAGAACTGATATAATATTCCCTCAAGGGTATAGAACTGATATAATATTCCCTCACTGGGTATAGAAATGATATAATATTCCCTCACTGGGTATAGAACTGATATAATATTCCATCACTGGGTATAGAACTGATATAATATTCCATCACTGCGTATAGAACTGATATAATATTCCATCACTGCGTATGGAACTGATATAATATTCCATCACTGGGTATGGAACTGATATAATATTCCCTCACTGGGTATGGAACTGATATAATATTCCCTCACTGGGTATAGAACTGATATAATATTCCCTCACTGGGTATAGAACTGATATAATATTCCCTCACTGGGTGTGGAACTGATATAATATTCCCTCACTGGGTATAGAACTGATATAATATTCCATCACTGGATATAGAACTGATATAATATTCCCTCACTGGGTAGAGAACTGATATAATATTCCCTCACTGGGTGTGGAACTGATATAATATTCCATCACTGGTTATAGAACTGATATAATATTCCCTCACTGGGTGTGGAACTGATATAATATTCCATCACTGGGTATAGAACTGATATAATATTCCCTCACTGGGTGTGGAACTGATATAATATTCCCTCACTGGGTATAGAACTGATATAATATTCCCTCACTGGGTATAGAACTGATATAATATTCCCTCACTGGGTATAGAACTGATATAATATTCCCTCACCGGGTATAGAACTGATATAATATTCCATCACCGGGTATAGAACTGATATAATATTCCATCACTGGGTATAGAACTGATATAATATTCCCTCACTGGGTATAGAACTGATATAATATTCCATCACTGGGTATAGAACTGATATAATATTCCATCACTGGGTGTGGAACTGATATAATATTCCATCACTGGTGATAGAACTGATATAATATTCCATCACTGGATATAGAACTGATATAATATTCCATCACTGGATAAAGAACTGATATAATATTCCATCACTGGATAAAGAACTGATATAATATTCCATCAATGGATATAGAACTGATATAATATTCCATCACTGGATATAGACTGATATAATATTCCATCACTGGATATAGAACTGATATAATATTCCATCACTGGGTATAGAACTGATATAATATTCCCTCACTGGGTATAGAACTGATATAATATTCCCTCACTGGGTATAGAACTGATATAATATTCCCTCACTGGGTATAGAACTGATATAATATTCCCTCACTGGGTATAGAACTGATATAATATTGCATGACTGGGTATGGAACTGATATAATATTCCATCACCGGGGATAGAACTGATATAATATTCCATCACTGGGTATAGAACTGATATAATATTCCCTCACTGGGTATAGAACTGATATAATATTCCATCACTGGGTATAGAACTGATATAATATTCCATCACCGGGTATAGAACTGATATAATATTCCATCACTGGGTATAGAACTGATATAATATTCCCTCACTGGGTATAGAACTGATATAATATTCACTCACTGGGTATAGAACTGATATAATATTCCATCACTGGATATAGAACTGATATAATATTCCATCACTGGATATAGAACTGATATAATATTCCATCACTGGATATAGAACTGATATAATATTCCATCACTGGATATAGAACTGATATAATATTCCATCACTGGATATAGAACTGATATAATATTCCATCACTGGGTATAGAACTGATATAATATTCCATCACTGGACATAGAACTGATATAATATTCCATCACTGTGTATAGAACTGATATAATATTCCATCACTGGATATAGAACTGATATAATATTCCATCACTGGATATAGAACTGATATAATATTCCATCACTGGATATAGAACTGATATAATATTCCATCACTGGGTATAGAACTGATATAATATTCCATCACTGGATATAGAACTGATACAATATTCCATCACTGTGTATAGAACTGATATAATATTCCATCACTTGATATAGAACTGATATAATATTCCCTCACTGGATATAGAACTGATATAATATTCCATCACTGGATATAGAACTGATATAATATTCCATCACTGGATATAGAACTGATATAATATTCCATCACTGGATATAGAACTGATATAATATTCCATCACTGGGTATAGAACTGATATAATATTCTATCACTGGATATAGAACTGATATAATATTCCATCACTGTGTATAGAACTGATATAATATTCCATCACTTGATATAGAACTGATATAATATTCCCTCACTGGATATAGAACTGATATAATATTCCATCACTGGATATAGAACTGATATAATATTCCATCACTGGAGATGGAACTGATATAATATTCCCTCACTGGATATAGAACTGATATAATATTCCATCACTGGATATAGAACTGATATAATATTCCATCACTGGGTTTAGAACTGATATAATATTCCCTCACCGGGTATAGAACTGATATAATATTCCATCACTGGGTATAGAACTGATATAATATTCCATCACTGGTTATAGAACTGATATAATATTCCCTCACTGGGTATAGAACTGATATAATATTCACTCACTGGGTATAGAACTGATATAATATTCTATCACTGGATATAGAACTGATATAATATTCCATCACTGGATATAGAACTGATATAATATTCCATCACTGGATATAGAACTGATGTTAAATTCCATCACTGGATATAGAACTGATATTATATTCCATCACTGGGTATAGAACTGATATAATATTCCATCACTGGACATAGAACTGATATAATATTCCATCACTGTGTATAGAACTGATATAATATTCCATCACTGGATATAGAACTGATATAATATTCCATCACTGGATATAGAACTGATATAATATTCCATCACTGGATATAGAACTGATATAATATTCCATCACTGGATATAGAACTGATATAATATTCCATCACTGGATATAGAACTGATATAATATTCCATCACTGGGTATAGAACTGATATAATATTCCATCACTGGATATAGAACTGATATAATATTCCATCACTGGGTAGAGAACTGATATAATATTCCATCACTGGATATAGAACTGATACAATATTCCATCACTGTGTATAGAACTGATATAATATTCCATCACTTGATATAGAACTGATATAATATTCCCTCACTGGATAGAGAACTGATATAATATTCCATCACTGGATATAGAACTGATATAATATTCCATCACTGGATATAGAACTGATATAATATTCCATCACTGGATATAGAACTGATATAATATTCCATCACTGGGTATAGAACTGATATAATATTCCATCACTGGATATAGAACTGATATAATATTCCATCACTGTGTATAGAACTGATATAATATTCCATCACTTGATATAGAACTGATATAATATTCCCTCACTGGATATAGAACTGATATAATATTCCATCACTGGATATAGAACTGATATAATATTCCATCACTGGATATGGAACTGATATAATATTCCCTCACTGGATATAGAACTGATATAATATTCCATCACTGGATATAGAACTGATATAATATTCCATCACTGGGTATAGAACTGATATAATATTCCATCACTGGGTATAGAACTGATATAATATTCCATCACTGGGTATAGAACTGATATAATATTCCATCACTGGGTATAGAACTGATATAATATTCCATCACTGGCTATAGAACTGATATAATATTCCATCACTGGGTATAGAACTGATATAATATTCCCTCACTGGGTATAGAACTGATATAATATTCCATCACTGGGTATAGAACTGATATGATATTGCATCACTGGGTAAAGAACTGATATAATATTCCATCACTGGGTATAGAACTGATATAATATTCCCTCACTGAGTATAGAACTGATATAATATTCCATCACTGGGGAAAACTGATACAATATTCCCTCACTGGGTATAGAACTGATATAATATTCCATCACTGCGGAAAACTGATATAATATTCCCTCACTGGGTGTGGAACTGATATAATATTCCATCACTGGTTATAGAACTGATATAATATTCCCTCACTGGGTGTGGAACTGATATAATATTCCATCACTGGGTATAGAACTGATATAATATTCCATCACTGGGTATAGAACTGATATAATATTCCATCACTGGGTATAGAACTGATATAATATTCCATCACTGGTTATAGAACTGATATAATATTCCATCACTGGATATAGAACTGATATAATATTCCATCACTGGATATAGAACTGATATAATATTCCATCACTGAGTATAGAACTGATATAATATTCCATCACTGGGTATAGAACTGATATAATATTCCATCACTGGATGTAGAACTGATATAATATTCCATCACTGGATATAGAACTGATATAATATTCCATCACTGGATATAGAACTGATATAATATTCCATCACTGGAAATAGAATTGATATAATATTCCATCACCGGGTATAGAACTGATATAATATTCCCTCACTGGGTATAGAACTGATATAATATTCACTCACTGGGTATAGAACTGATATAATATTCCATCACTGGGTATAGAACTGATATAATATTCCCTCACTGGGTATAGAACTGATATAATATTCCCTCACTGGGTATAGAACTGATATAATATTCACTCACTGGGTATAGAACTGATATAATATTCGATCACTGCGTATAGAACTGATATAATATTCCATCACTGGGAATAGAACTGATATAATATTCCATCACTGGATATAGAACTGATATAATATTCCATCACTGGATATAGAACTGAGAAAATATTCCATCACTGGATATAGAACTGATATAATATTCCATCACTGGATATAGAACTTATATAATATTCCATCACTGGATATAGAACTGATATAATATTCCATCACTGGATATAGAACTGATATAATATTCCATCACTGGATATAGAACTGATATAATATTCCATCAATGGATATAGAACTGATATAATATTCCCTCACTGGGTATAGAACTGATATAATATTCCATCACTGGGTATAGAACTGATATAATATTCCATCACTGGATATAGAACTGATATAATATTCCATCACTGGATATAGAACTGATATAATATTCCATCACTGGATATAGAACTGATATAATATTCCATCACTGGATATAGAACTGATATAATATTCCATCAATGGATATAGAACTGATATAATATTCCATCACTGGATATAGAACTGATATAATATTCCATCACTGGGTATAGAACTGATATAATATTCCCTCACTGGGTGTAGAACTGATATAATATTCCATCACTTGATATAGAACTGATATAATATTCCCTCACTGGGTATAGAACTGATATAATATTCCCTCACTGGGTATAGAACTGATATAATATTCCCTCACTGGGTCTAGAACTGATATAATATTCCATCACTTGATATAGAACTGATATAATATTCCATCACTGTGTATAGAACTGATATAATATTCCATCACTTGATATAGAACTGATATAATATTCCCTCACTGGGTATAGAACTGATATAATATTCCATCACTTGATATAGAACTGATATAATATTCCATCACTGTGTATAGAACTGATATAATATTCCATCACTTGATATAGAACTGATATAATATTCCATCACTCTGTATAGAACTGATATAATATTCCATCACTTGATATAGAACTGATATAATATTCCCTCACTGGGTATAGAACTGATATAATATTCCATCACTTGATATAGAACTGATATAATATTCCCTCACTGGGTATAGAACTGATATAATATTCCCTCACTGGGTATAGAACTGATATAATATTCCATCACTTGATATAGAACTGATATAATATTCCCTCACTGGATATAGAACTGATATAATATTCCCTCACTGGGTATAGAACTGACATAATATTCCATCACTGGGTATAGAACTGATATAATATTCCATCACTGGATATAGAACTGATATAATATTCCCTCACTGGATATAGAACTGATATAACATTCCCTCACTGGGTATAGAACTGATATAATATTCCATCACTGGGTATAGAACTGATATAATATTCCATCACTGGATATAGAACTGATATAATATTCCCTCACTGGATATAGCACTGATATAATATTCCCTCACTGGGGATAGAACTGATATAATATTCCATCACTGGGTATAGAACTGAAATAATATTCCATCACTGGGAAAAGAACTGATATAATATTCCATCACTGGGTATAGAACTGATATAATATTCCATCACTGGATATAGAACTGATATAATATTCCCTCACTGGGTGTAGAACTGATATAATATTCCATCACTGGGTATAGAACTGATATAATATTCCCTCACTGGGTATAGAACTGACATAATATTCCCTCACTGGGTGTAGAACTGATATAATATTCCATCACTGGGTACAGAACTGATATAATATTCCCTCACTGGGTATATAACTGATATAATATTCCATCACTGGGTATAGAACTGATATAATATTCCATCAATGGGTATAGAACTGATATAATATTCCCTCACTGGGTATAGAACTGATATAATATTCCATGACTGGGTATAGAACTGATATAATATTCCCTCACTGGGTATAGAACTGATATAATATTCCATCACTGGGTATAGAACTGATATAATATTCCCTCACTGGGTATAGAACTGATATAATATTCCCTCACTGGGTATAGAACTGATATAATATTCCACCACTGGGTATAGAACTGATATAATATTCCATCACTGGGTATAGAACTGATATAATATTCCCTCACTGGGTATAGAACTTATATAATATTCCCTCACTGGGTGTAGAACTGATATAATATTCCATCACTGGGTCTAGAACTGATATAATATTCCCTCACTGGGTATAGAACTGATATAATATTCCCTCACTGGGTATAGAACTTATATAATATTCCCTCACTGGGTGTAGAACTGATATAATATTCCCTCACTGGGTATAGAACTGATATAATATTCCCTCACTGGGTATGGAACTGATATAATATTCCATCACTGGGTATAGAACTGATATAATATTCCCTCACTGGGTATAGAACTGATATAATATTCCCTCACTGGGTATAGAACTGATATAATATTCCCTCACTGGGTATGGAACTGATATAATATTCCATCACTGGGTATAGAACTGATATAATATTCCATCACTGGGTATGGAACTGATATAATATTCCCTCACTGGGTATAGAACTGATATAATATTCCCTCTCTGGGTATAGAACTGATATAATATTCCATCACTGAGTATAGAACTGATATAATATTCCATCACTGGGTATAGAACTGATATAATATTCCATCACTGAGTATAGAACTGATATAATATTCCCTCACTGGGTATAGAACTGATATAATATTCCATCACTGAGTATAGAACTGATATAATATTCCCTCACTGGGTATAGAACTGATATAATATTCCATCACTGGATATAGAACTGATATAATATTCCCTCACTGGATACAGAACTGATATAATATTCCCTCACTGGGTATAGAACTGTTGTAATATTCCCTCACTGTGTATAGAACTGATATAATATTCCCTCACTGAGTATAGAACTGATATAATATTCCCTCACTGGGTATGGAACTGATATAATATTCCCTCACTGGGTATAGAACTGATATAATATTCCCTCAATGGGTATGGAACTGATATAATATTCCCTCACTGGATATAGAACTGATATAATATTCCATCACTGGGTATAGAACTGATATAATATTCCCTCACTGGATATAGAACTGATATAATATTCCCTCACTGGGTATGGAACTGATATAATATTCCCTCACTGGATACAGAACTGATATAATATTCCCTCACTGGGTATAGAACTGTTGTAATATTCCCTCACTGTGTATAGAACTGATATAATATTCCCTCACTGAGTATAGAACTGATATAATATTCCCTCACTGGGTATAGAACTGATATAATATTCCCTCACTGGGTATAGAACTGATATAATATTCCCTCAATGGGTATGGAACTGATATAATATTCCCTCACTGGGTATAGAACTGATATAATATTCCATCACTGGGTATAGAACTGATATAATATTCCATCACTGGGTATAGAACTGATATAATATTCCATCACTGGGTGTAGAACTGATATAATATTCCCTCACTGGGTATAGAACTGATATAATATTCCCTCACTGGGTATAGAACTGATATAATATTCCCTCACTGGGTATAGAACTTATATAATATTCCCTCACTGGGTGTAGAACTGATATAATATTCCCTCACTTGGTATAGAACTGATATAATATTCCCTCACTGGGTATGGAACTGATATAATATTCCATCACTGGGTATAGAACTGATATAATATTCCCTCACTGGGTATAGAACTGATATAATATTCCCTCACTGGGTATAGAACTGATATAATATTCCCTCACTGGGTATGGAACTGATATAATATTCCCTCACTGGGTATAGAACTGATATAATATTCCATCACTGGGTATAGAACTGATATAATATTCCATCACTGGGTATAGAACTGATATAATATTCCATCACTGGGTATAGAACTGATATAATATTCCATCACTGGGTATGGAACTGATATAATATTCCCTCACTGGGTATAGAACTGATATAATATTCCCTCACTGGGTATAGAACTGATATAATATTCCATCACTGAGTATAGAACTGATATAATATTCCCTCACTGGGTATAGAACTGATATAATATTCCATCACTGAGTATAGAACTGATATAATATTCCCTCACTGGGTATAGAACTGATATAATATTCCATCACTGGATATAGAACTGATATAATATTCCCTCACTGGATACAGAACTGATATAATATTCCCTCACTGGGTATAGTACTGTTGTAATATTCCCTCACTGTGTATAGAACTGATATAATATTCCCTCACTGAGTATAGAACTGATATAATATTCCATCACTGGATATAGAACTGATATAATATTCCCTCACTGGGTATGGAACTGATATAATATTCCCTCACTGGGTATAGAACTGATATAATATTCCCTCAATGGGTATGGAACTGATATAATATTCCATCACTTGGTATAGAACTGATATAATATTCCATCACTGGGTATAGAACTGATATAATATTCCATCACTGGGTATAGAACTGATATAATATTCCATCACTGGGTGTAGAACTGATATAATATTCCCTCACTGGGTATGGAACTGATATAATATTCCATCACTGGGTATAGAACTGATATAATATTCCATCACTGGGTATAGAACTGATATAATATTCCATCACTGGGTGTAGAACTGATATAATATTCCCTCACTGGGTATAGAACTGATATAATATTCCCTCACTGGATATAGAACTGATATAATATTCCATCACTGGGTATAGAACTGATATAATATTCCATCACTCGGTATAGAACTGATATAATATTCCATCACTGGGTATAGAACTGATATAATATTCCATCACTGGGTATAGAACTGATATAATATTCCCTCACTGGGTATAGAACTGATATAATATTCCATCACTGGGTATAGAACTGATATAATATTCCATCACTGGGTGTAGAACTGATATAATATTCCCTCACTGGGTATAGAACTGATATAATATTCCATCACTGGGTATAGAACTGATATAATATTCCATCACTGGGTATAGAACTGATATAATATTCCATCACTGGGTGTAGAACTGATATAATATTCCCTCACTGGGTATAGAACTGATATAATATTCCCTCACTGGGTATGGAACTGATATAATATTCCCTCACTGGGTATAGAACTGATATAATATTCCCTCACTGGGTATAGAACTGATATAATATTCCATCACTGGATATAGAACTGATATAATATTCCCTCACTGGATATAGCACTGATATAATATTCCCTCACTGGGGATAGAACTGATATAATAATCCATCACTGGGTATAGAACTGATATAATATTCCATCACTGGGTATAGAACTGATATAATATTCCATCACTGGGTATAGAACTGATATAATATTCCCTCACTGGGTGTAGAACTGATATAATATTCCCTCACTGGGTATAGAACTGATATAATATTCCATCACTGGATATAGAACTGATATAATATTCCCTCACTGGGTGTAGAACTGATATAATATTCCATCACTGGGTATAGAACTGATATAATATTCCCTCACTGGGTATAGAACTGACATAATATTCCCTCACTGGGTGTAGAACTGATATAATATTCCATCACTGGGTATAGAACTGATATAATATTCCCTCACTGGGTATATAACTGATATAATATTCCATGACTGGGTATAGAACTGATATAATATTCCCTCACTGGGTATAGAACTGATATAATATTCCCTCACTGGGTCTAGAACTGATATAATATTCCATCACTTGATATAGAACTGATATAATATTCCATCACTGTGTATAGAACTGATATAATATTCCATCACTTGATATAGAACTGATATAATATTCCCTCACTGGGTATAGAACTGATATAATATTCCCTCACTGGGTATAGAACTGATATAATATTCCATCACTTGATATAGAACTGATATAATATTCCATCACTGGATATAGAACTGATATAATATTCCCTCACTGGATATAGAACTGATATAATATTCCCTCACTGGGTATAGAACTGACATAATATTCCATCACTGGGTATAGAACTGATATAATATTCCATCACTGGATATAGAACTGATATAATATTCCCTCACTGGATATAGAACTGATATAATATTCCATCACTGGGTATATAACTGATATAATATTCCCTTACTGGGTATAGAACTGATATAATATTCCCTCACTGGATATAGAACTGATATAATATTCCCTCACTGGGTATAGAACTGATATAATATTCCCTTACTGGGTATAGAACTGATATAATATTCCATCACTGGGTATAGAACTGATATAATATTCCCTCACTGGGTATAGAACTGATATAATATTCCCTTACTGGGTATAGAACTGAAATAATATTCCCTCACTGGATATAGAACTGATATAATATTCCATCACTGGGTATAGAACTGATATAATATTCCCTTACTGGATATAGAACTGATATAATATTCCCTCACTGGATATAGAACTGATATAATATTCCCTCACTGGGTATAGAACTGATATAATATTCCCTTACTGGGTATAGAACTGATATAATATTCCATCACTGGGTATAGAACTGATATAATATTCCATCACTGGATATAGAACTGATATAATATTCCCTCACTGGATATAGCACTGATATAATATTCCCTCACTGGGGATAGAACTGATATAATATTCCATCACTGGGTATAGAACTGAAATAATATTCCATCACTGGGTATAGAACTGATATAATATTCCATCACTGGGTATAGAACTGATATAATATTCCATCACTGGATATAGAACTGATATAATATTCCCTCACTGGGTGTAGAACTGATATAATATTCCATCACTGGGTATAGAACTGATATAATATTCCCTCACTGGGTATAGAACTGACATAATATTCCCTCACTGGGTGTAGAACTGATATAATATTCCATCACTGGGTACAGAACTGATATAATATTCCCTCACTGGGTATATAACTGATATAATATTCCATGACTGGGTATAGAACTGATATAATATTCCCTCACTGGGTATAGAACTGATATAATATTCCCTCACTGGGTATAGAACTGATATAATATTCCCTCACTGGGTGTAGAACTGATATAATATTCCATCACTGGGTCTAGAACTGATATAATATTCCCTCACTGGGTATAGAACTGATATAATATTCCCTCACTGGGTATAGAACTGATATAATATTCCCTCACTGGGTATAGAACTTATATAATATTCCCTCACTGGGTGTAGAACTGATATAATATTCCATCACTGGGTCTAGAACTGATATAATATTCCCTCACTGGGTATGGAACTGATATAATATTCCCTCACTGGGTATAGAACTGATGTAATATTCCATCACTGGGTCTAGAACTGATATAATATTCCCTCACTGGGTATAGAACTGATATAATATTCCCTCACTGGGTATAGAACTGATATAATATTCCCTCACTGGGTATGGAACTGATATAATATTCCATCACTGGGTATAGAACTGATATAATATTCCATCACTGGGTATGGAACTGATATAATATTCCCTCACTGGGTATAGAACTGATATAATATTCCCTCTCTGGGTTTAGAACTGATATAATATTCCCTCACTGGGTATAGAACTGATATAATATTCCATCACTGGGTATAGAACTGATATAATATTCCATCACTGGGTATGGAACTGATATAATATTCCCTCACTGGGTATAGAACTGATATAATATTCCATCACTGGATATAGAACTGATATAATATTCCATCACTGGGTATAGAACTGATATAATATTCCATCACTGGGTATGGAACTGATATAATATTCCCTCACTGGGTATAGAACTGATATAATATTCCCTCACTGGGTATAGAACTGTTGTAATATTCCCTCACTGTGTATAGAACTGATATAATATTCCCTCACTGAGTATAGAACTGATATAATATTCCCTCACTGGGTATGGAACTGATATAATATTCCATCACTGGGTATAGAACTGATATAATATTCCCTCACTGGGTATAGAACTGATATAATATTCCCTCAATGGGTATGGAACTGATATAATATTCCATCACTGGGTATAGAACTGATATAATATTCCATCACTGGGTATGGAACTGATATAATATTCCATCACTGGGTGTAGAACTGATATAATATTCCATCACTGGGTATAGAACTGATATAATATTCCCTCACTGGGTGTAGAACTGATATAATATTCCATCACTGGGTATAGAACTGATATAATATTCCCTCACTGGGTATGGAACTGATATAATATTCCATCACTGGGTATGGAACTGATATAATATTCCATCACTGGGTATAGAACTGATATAATATTCCATCACTGGGTATGGAACTGATATAATATTCCATCACTGGGTGTAGAACTGATATAATATTCCATCACTGGGTATAGAACTGATATAATATTCCATCACTGGGTGTAGAACTGATATAATATTCCATCACTGGGTATAGAACTGATATAATATTCCCTCACTGGGTATGGAACTGATATAATATTCCATCACTGGGTATGGAACTGATATAATATTCCATCACTGGGTATGGAACTGATATAATATTCCATCACTGGGTATAGAACTGATATAATATTCCATCACTGGGTATAGAACTGATATAATATTCCATCACTGGGTATGGAACTGATATAATATTCCATCACTGGGTATGGAACTGATATAATATTCCATCACTGGGTATGGAACTGATATAATATTCCATCACTGGGTATGGAACTGATATAATATTCCATCACTGGGTATAGAACTGATATAATATTCCATCACTGGGTATAGAACTGATATAATATTCCATCACTGGGTATAGAACTGATATAATATTCCATCACTGGGTGTAGAACTGATATAATATTCCATCACTGGGTATAGAACTGATATAATATTCCCTCACTGGGTATGGAACTGATATAATATTCCATCACTGGGTATGGAACTGATATAATATTCCATCACTGGGTATGGAACTGATATAATATTCCATCACTGGGTATGGAACTGATATAATATTCCATCACTGGGTGTAGAACTGATATAATATTCCATCACTGGGTATAGAACTGATATAATATTCCCTCACTGGGTATGGAACTGATATAATATTCCATCACTGGGTATGGAACTGATATAATATTCCATCACTGGGTATGGAACTGATATAATATTCCCTCACTGGGTATGGAACTGATATAATATTCCCTCACTGGGTATGGAACTGATATAATATTCCCTCACTGGGTATGGAACTGATATAATATTCCATCACTGGGTATAGAACTGATATAATATTCCATCACTGAGTATAGAACTGATATAATATTCCATCACTGGGTATAGAACTGATATAATATTCCATCACTGGGTATGGAAATGATATAATATTCCCTCACTGGGTATAGAACTGATATAATATTCCCTCACTGGGTATGGAACTGATATAATATTCCATCACTGGGTATAGAACTGATATAATATTCCCTCACTGGGTATAGAACTGATATAATATTCCCTCACTGGGTATAGAACTGATATAATATTCCCTCACTGGGTATAGAACTGATATAATATTCCCTCACTGGGTATGGAACTGATATAATATTCCATCACTGGGTATAGAACTGATATAATATTCCCTCACTGGGTATAGAACTGATATAATATTCCATCACTGGGTATAGAACTGATATAATATTCCCTCACTGGGTATAGAACTGATATAATATTCCATCACTGGGTATAGAACTGATATAATATTCCCTCACTGGGTATAGAACTGATATAATATTCCCTCACTGGGTATAGAACTGATATAATATTCCCTCACTGGGTATAGAACTGATATAATATTCCATCACTGGGTATAGAACTGATATAATATTCCCTCACTGTGTATAGAACTGATATAATATTCCATCACTGGGTATAGAACTGATATAATATTCCCTCACTGGGTATAGAACTGATATAATATTCCCTCACTGGGTATGGAACTGATATAATATTCCCTCGCTGGGTATAGAACTGATATAATATTCCCTCACTGGGTATAGAACTGATATAATATTCCATCACTGGATATAGAACTGATATAATATTCCCTCACTGGATACAGAACTGATATAATATTCCCTCACTGGGTATAGAACTGACATAATATTCCATCACTGGGTATAGAACTGATATAATATTCCATCACTGGATATAGAACTGATATAATATTCCCTCACTGGATATAGAACTGATATAATATTCCATCACTGGGTATAGAACTGATATAATATTCCCTTACTGGGTATAGAACTGATATAATATTCCCTCACTGGATATAGAACTGATATAATATTCCCTCACTGGGTATAGAACTGATATAATATTCCCTTACTGGGTATAGAACTGATATAATATTCCATCACTGGGTATAGAACTGATATAATATTCCCTCACTGGGTATAGAACTGATATAATATTCCCTTACTGGGTATAGAACTGATATAATATTCCCTCACTGGATATAGAACTGATATAATATTCCATCACTGGGTATAGAACTGATATAATATTCCCTTACTGGATATAGAACTGATATAATATTCCCTCACTGGATATAGAACTGATATAATATTCCCTCACTGGGTATAGAACTGATATAATATTCCCTTACTGGGTATAGAACTGATATAATATTCCATCACTGGGTATAGAACTGATATAATATTCCATCACTGGATATAGAACTGATATAATATTCCCTCACTGGATATAGCACTGATATAATATTCCCTCACTGGGGATAGAACTGATATAATATTCCATCACTGGGTATAGAACTGAAATAATATTCCATCACTGGGTATAGAACTGATATAATATTCCATCACTGGGTATAGAACTGATATAATATTCCATCACTGGATATAGAACTGATATAATATTCCCTCACTGGGTGTAGAACTGATATAATATTCCATCACTGGGTATAGAACTGATATAATATTCCCTCACTGGGTATAGAACTGACATAATATTCCCTCACTGGGTGTAGAACTGATATAATATTCCATCACTGGGTACAGAACTGATATAATATTCCCTCACTGGGTATATAACTGATATAATATTCCATGACTGGGTATAGAACTGATATAATATTCCCTGACTGGGTATAGAACTGATATAATATTCCCTCACTGGGTATAGAACTGATATAATATTCCCTCACTGGGTGTAGAACTGATATAATATTCCATCACTGGGTCTAGAACTGATATAATATTCCCTCACTGGGTATAGAACTGATATAATATTCCCTCACTGGGTATAGAACTGATATAATATTCCCTCACTGGGTATAGAACTTATATAATATTCCCTCACTGGGTGTAGAACTGATATAATATTCCATCACTGGGTCTAGAACTGATATAATATTCCCTCACTGGGTATGGAACTGATATAATATTCCCTCACTGGGTATAGAACTGATGTAATATTCCATCACTGGGTCTACAACTGATATAATATTCCCTCACTGGGTATAGAACTGATATAATATTCCCTCACTGGGTATAGAACTGATATAATATTCCCTCACTGGGTATGGAACTGATATAATATTCCATCACTGGGTATAGAACTGATATAATATTCCATCACTGGGTATGGAACTGATATAATATTCCCTCACTGGGTATAGAACTGATATAATATTCCCTCTCTGGGTTTAGAACTGATATAATATTCCCTCACTGGGTATAGAACTGATATAATATTCCATCACTGGGTATAGAACTGATATAATATTCCATCACTGGGTATGGAACTGATATAATATTCCCTCACTGGGTATAGAACTGATATAATATTCCATCACTGGATATAGAACTGATATAATATTCCATCACTGGGTTTCGAACTGATATAATATTCCATCACTGGGTATGGAACTGATATAATATTCCCTCACTGGGTATAGAACTGATATAATATTCCCTCACTGGGTATAGAACTGTTGTAATATTCCCTCACTGTGTATAGAACTGATATAATATTCCCTCACTGAGTATAGAACTGATATAATATTCCCTCACTGGGTATGGAACTGATATAATATTCCATCACTGGGTATAGAACTGATATAATATTCCCTCACTGGGTATAGAACTGATATAATATTCCCTCAATGGGTATGGAACTGATATAATATTCCATCACTGGGTATAGAACTGATATAATATTCCATCACTGGGTATGGAACTGATATAATATTCCATCACTGGGTGTAGAACTGATATAATATTCCATCACTGGGTATAGAACTGATATAATATTCCATCACTGGGTATGGAACTGATATAATATTCCCTCACTGGGTATAGAACTGATATAATATTCCATCACTGGGTATGGAACTGATATAATATTCCATCACTGGGTATAGAACTGATATAATATTCCCTCACTGGGTATAGAACTGATATAATATTCCATCACTGGGTATAGAACTGATATAATATTCCATCACTGGGTGTAGAACTGATATAATATTCCATCACTGGGTATAGAACTGATATAATATTCCCTCACTGGGTATGGAACTGATATAATATTCCATCACTGGGTATAGAACTGATATAATATTCCCTCACTGGGTATGGAACTGATATAATATTCCCTCACTGGGGAGAGAACTGATATAATATTCCCTCACTGGGTATGGAACTGATATAATATTCCATCACTGGGTATGGAACTGATATAATATTCCATCACTGGGTATAGAACTGATATAATATTCCATCACTGGGTATAGAACTGATATAATATTCCATCACTGGGTATGGAACTGATATAATATTCCATCACTGGGTATGGAACTGATATAATATTCCATCACTGGGTATGGAACTGATATAATATTCCATCACTGGGTATGGAACTGATATAATATTCCATCACTGGGTATAGAACTGATATAATATTCCATCACTGGGTATAGAACTGATATAATATTCCATCACTGGGTATAGAACTGATATAATATTCCATCACTGGGTATGGAACTGATATAATATTCCATCACTGGGTATGGAACTGATATAATATTCCATCACTGGGTATGGAACTGATATAATATTCCATCACTGGGTATGGAACTGATATAATATTCCATCACTGGGTATAGAACTGATATAATATTCCATCACTGGGTATAGAACTGATATAATATTCCATCACTGGGTATAGAACTGATATAATATTCCATCACTGGGTGTAGAACTGATATAATATTCCATCACTGGGTATAGAACTGATATAATATTCCCTCACTGGGTATGGAACTGATATAATATTCCATCACTGGGTATGGAACTGATATAATATTCCATCACTGGGTATGGAACTGATATAATATTCCATCACTGGGTATGGAACTGATATAATATTCCATCACTGGGTGTAGAACTGATATAATATTCCATCACTGGGTATAGAACTGATATAATATTCCCTCACTGGGTATGGAACTGATATAATATTCCATCACTGGGTATGGAACTGATATAATATTCCATCACTGGGTATGGAACTGATATAATATTCCCTCACTGGGTATGGAACTGATATAATATTCCCTCACTGGGTATGGAACTGATATAATATTCCATCACTGGGTATAGAACTGATATAATATTCCCTCACTGGGTATGGAACTGATATAATATTCCATCACTGGGTATAGAACTGATATAATATTCCATCACTGGGTATAGAACTGATATAATATTCCATCACTGGGTATAGAACTGATATAATATTCCATCACTGGGTATAGAACTGATATAATATTCCATCACTGGGTATGGAAATGATATAATATTCCCTCACTGGGTATAGAACTGATATAATATTCCCTCACTGGGTATGGAACTGATATAATATTCCATCACTGGGTATAGAACTGATATAATATTCCCTCACTGGGTATAGAACTGATATAATATTCCCTCACTGGGTATAGAACTGATATAATATTCCCTCACTGGGTATAGAACTGATATAATATTCCCTCACTGGGTATGGAACTGATATAATATTCCATCACTGGGTATAGAACTGATATAATATTCCCTCACTGGGTATAGAACTGATATAATATTCCATCACTGGGTATAGAACTGATATAATATTCCCTCACTGGGTATAGAACTGATATAATATTCCATCACTGGGTATAGAACTGATATAATATTCCCTCACTGGGTATAGAACTGATATAATATTCCCTCACTGGGTATAGAACTGATATAATATTCCCTCACTGGGTATAGAACTGATATAATATTCCATCACTGGGTATAGAACTGATATAATATTCCCTCACTGTGTATAGAACTGATATAATATTCCATCACTGGGTATAGAACTGATATAATATTCCCTCACTGGGTATAGAACTGATATAATATTCCCTCACTGGGTATGGAACTGATATAATATTCCCTCGCTGGGTATAGAACTGATATAATATTCCCTCACTGGGTATAGAACTGATATAATATTCCATCACTGGATATAGAACTGATATAATATTCCCTCACTGGATACAGAACTGATATAATATTCCCTCACTGGGTATAGAACTGACATAATATTCCATCACTGGGTATAGAACTGATATAATATTCCATCACTGGATATAGAACTGATATAATATTCCCTCACTGGATATAGAACTGATATAATATTCCCTCACTGGGTATAGAACTGATATAATATTCCATCACTGGGTATAGAACTGATATAATATTCCATCACTGGATATAGAACTGATATAATATTCCCTCACTGGATATAGCACTGATATAATATTCCCTCACTGGGGATAGAACTGATATAATAATCCATCACTGGGTATAGAACTGATATAATATTCCATCACTGGGTATAGAACTGATATAATATTCCATCACTGGGTATAGAACTGATATAATATTCCATCACTGGATATAGAACTGATATAATATTCCCTCACTGGGTGTAGAACTGATATAATATTCCATCACTGGGTATAGAACTGATATAATATTCCCTCACTGGGTATAGAACTGACATAATATTCCCTCACTGGGTGTAGAACTGATATAATATTCCATCACTGGGTATAGAACTGATATAATATTCCCTCACTGGGTATATAACTGATATAATATTCCATGACTGGGTATAGAACTGATATAATATTCCCTCACTGGGTGTAGAACTGATATAATATTCCCTCACTGGGTCTAGAACTGATATAATATTCCATCACTTGATATAGAACTGATATAATATTCCATCACTGTGTATAGAACTGATATAATATTCCATCACTTGATATAGAACTGATATAATATTCCCTCACTGGGTATAGAACTGATATAATATTCCCTCACTGGGTATAGAACTGATATAATATTCCATCACTTGATATAGAACTGATATAATATTCCATCACTGGATATAGAACTGATATAATATTCCCTCACTGGATATAGAACTGATATAATATTCCCTCACTGGGTATAGAACTGACATAATATTCCATCACTGGGTATAGAACTGATATAATATTCCATCACTGGATATAGAACTGATATAATATTCCCTCACTGGATATAGAACTGATATAATATTCCATCACTGGGTATAGAACTGATATAATATTCCATCACTGGGTATAGAACTGATATAATATTCCATCACTGGGTATAGAACTGATATAATATTCCATCACTGGATATAGAACTGATATAATATTCCCTCACTGGGTATAGAACTGATATAATATTCCCTCACTGGGTATAGAACTGATATAATATTCCATCACTGGGTATAGAACTGAAATAATATTCCATCACTGGGTATAGAACTGATATAATATTCCATCACTGGGTATAGAACTGATATAATATTCCATCACTGGATATAGAACTGATATAATATTCCCTCACTGGGTATAGAACTGATATAATATTCCCTCACTGGGTATAGAACTGATATAATATTCCCTCACTGGGTATGGAACTGATATAATATTCCATCACTGGGTATAGAACTGATATAATATTCCCTCACTGGGTATAGAACTGATATAATATTCCATCACTGGGTATAGAACTGATATAATATTCCCTCACTGGGTATAGAACTGATATAATATTCCATCACTGGGTATAGAACTGATATAATATTCCCTCACTGGGTATAGAACTGATATAATATTCCCTCACTGGGTATAGAACTGATATAATATTCCCTCACTGGGTATAGAACTGATATAATATTCCATCACTGGGTATAGAACTGATATAATATTCCCTCACTGTGTATAGAACTGATATAATATTCCATCACTGGGTATAGAACTGATATAATATTCCCTCACTGGGTATAGAACTGATATAATATTCCCTCACTGGGTATGGAACTGATATAATATTCCCTCGCTGGGTATAGAACTGATATAATATTCCCTCACTGGGTATAGAACTGATATAATATTCCATCACTGGATATAGAACTGATATAATATTCCCTCACTGGATACAGAACTGATATAATATTCCCTCACTGGGTATAGAACTGACATAATATTCCATCACTGGGTATAGAACTGATATAATATTCCATCACTGGATATAGAACTGATATAATATTCCCTCACTGGATATAGAACTGATATAATATTCCCTCACTGGGTATAGAACTGATATAATATTCCATCACTGGGTATAGAACTGATATAATATTCCATCACTGGATATAGAACTGATATAATATTCCCTCACTGGATATAGCACTGATATAATATTCCCTCACTGGGGATAGAACTGATATAATAATCCATCACTGGGTATAGAACTGATATAATATTCCATCACTGGGTATAGAACTGATATAATATTCCATCACTGGGTATAGAACTGATATAATATTCCATCACTGGATATAGAACTGATATAATATTCCCTCACTGGGTGTAGAACTGATATAATATTCCATCACTGGGTATAGAACTGATATAATATTCCCTCACTGGGTATAGAACTGACATAATATTCCCTCACTGGGTGTAGAACTGATATAATATTCCATCACTGGGTATAGAACTGATATAATATTCCCTCACTGGGTATATAACTGATATAATATTCCATGACTGGGTATAGAACTGATATAATATTCCCTCACTGGGTGTAGAACTGATATAATATTCCCTCACTGGGTCTAGAACTGATATAATATTCCATCACTTGATATAGAACTGATATAATATTCCATCACTGTGTATAGAACTGATATAATATTCCATCACTTGATATAGAACTGATATAATATTCCCTCACTGGGTATAGAACTGATATAATATTCCCTCACTGGGTATAGAACTGATATAATATTCCATCACTTGATATAGAACTGATATAATATTCCATCACTGGATATAGAACTGATATAATATTCCCTCACTGGATATAGAACTGATATAATATTCCCTCACTGGGTATAGAACTGACATAATATTCCATCACTGGGTATAGAACTGATATAATATTCCATCACTGGATATAGAACTGATATAATATTCCCTCACTGGATATAGAACTGATATAATATTCCATCACTGGGTATAGAACTGATATAATATTCCATCACTGGGTATAGAACTGATATAATATTCCATCACTGGGTATAGAACTGATATAATATTCCATCACTGGATATAGAACTGATATAATATTCCCTCACTGGATATAGCACTGATATAATATTCCCTCACTGGGGATAGAACTGATATAATATTCCATCACTGGGTATAGAACTGAAATAATATTCCATCACTGGGTATAGAACTGATATAATATTCCATCACTGGGTATAGAACTGATATAATATTCCATCACTGGATATAGAACTGATATAATATTCCCTCACTGGGTGTAGAACTGATATAATATTCCATCACTGGGTATAGAACTGATATAATATTCCCTCACTGGGTATAGAACTGACATAATATTCCCTCACTGGGTGTAGAACTGATATAATATTCCATCACTGGGTACAGAACTGATATAATATTCCCTCACTGGGTATATAACTGATATAATATTCCATGACTGGGTATAGAACTGATATAATATTCCCTCACTGGGTATAGAACTGATATAATATTCCCTCACTGGGTGTAGAACTGATATAATATTCCATCACTGGGTCTAGAACTGATATAATATTCCCTCACTGGGTATAGAACTGATATAATATTCCCTCACTGGGTATAGAACTGATATAATATTCCATCACTGGGTATAGAACTGAAATAATATTCCCTCACTGCGTATAGAACTGATATAATATTCCCTCACTGGTTATAGAACTGATATAATATTCCCTCACTGGGTATGGAACTGATATAATATTCCCTCACTGGGTATAGAACTGATATAATATTCCCTCACTGGGTATACATCTGATATAATATTCCCTCACTGGGTATAGAACTGATATAATATTCCCTCACTGGGTATAGAACTGATATAATATTCCCTCACTGGGTATAGAACTGATATAATATTCCCTCAATGGGTATGGAACTGATATAATATTCCATCACTGGGTATAGAACTGATATAATATTCCCTCACTGGGTATAGAACTGATATAATATTCCCTCACTGGGTATGGAACTGATATAATATTCCATCACTGGGTATAGAACTGATATAATATTCCCTCACTGGGTATAGAACTGATATAATATTCCATCACTGGGTATAGAACTGATATAATATTCCATCACTGGGTATAGAACTGATATAATATTCCCTCACTGGGTATAGAGCTGATATAATATTCCATCACTGGGTATGGAACTGATATAATATTCCATCACTGGGTATAGAACTGATATAATATTCCCTCACTGGGTATAGAACTGATATAATATTCCCTCACTGGGTATAGAACTGATATAATATTCCATCACTGAGTATAGAACTGATATAATATTCCCTCACTGGGTATAGAACTGATATAATATTCCGTCACTGGGTGTGGAACTGATATAATATTCCATCACTGAGTATAGAACTGATATAATATTCCATCACTGGGTATAGAACTGATATAATATTCCATCACTGGGTATAGAACTGATATAATATTCCCTCACTGGGTATAGAACTGATATAATATTCCCTCACTGGGTATGGAACTGATATAATATTCCATCACTGGGTATAGAACTGATATAATATTCCCTCACTGGGTATAGAACTGATATAATATTCCCTCACTGGATGTAGAACTGATATAATATTCCATCACTGGGTATAGAACTGATATAATATTCCCTCACTGGGTATGGAACTGATATAATATTCCATCACTGGGTATAGAACTGATATAATATTCCATCACTGGGTACAGAACTGATATAATATTCCTTCACTGGATATAGAACTGATATAATATTCCATCACTGGATATAGAACTGATATAATATTCCCTCACTGGATATAGAACTGATATAATATTCCATCACTGGATATAGAACTGATATAATATTCCATCACTGGATATAGAACTGATATAATATTCCATCACTGGATATAGAACTGATATAATATTCCCTCACTGGGTGTGGAACTGATATAATATTCCATCACTGGGTATAGAACTGATATAATATTCCATCACTGGGTACAGAACTGATATAATATTCCTTCACTGGATATAGAACTGATATAATATTCCATCACTGGATATAGAACTGATATAATATTCCCTCACTGGATATAGAACTGATATAATATTCCATCACTGGATATAGAACTGATATAATATTCCATCACTGGATATAGAACTGATATAATATTCCATCACTGGATATAGAACTGATATAATATTCCCTCACTGGGTGTGGAACTGATATAATATTCCATCACTGGGTATAGAACTGATATAATATTCCATCACTGTGTATAGAACTGATATAATATTCCCTCACTGGGTGTGGAACTGATATAATATTCCATCACTGGGTATAGAACTGATATAATATTCCATCACTGGGTATAGAACTGATATAATATTCCCTCACTGGGTGTGGAACTGATATAATATTCCATCACTGTGTATAGAACTGATATAATATTCCCTCACTGGATATAGAACTGATATAATATTCCCTCACTGGGTGTGGAACTGATATAATATTCCATCACTGAGTATAGAACTGATATAATATTCCATCACTGGATATAGAACTAATATAATATTCCCTCACTGGGTGTGGAACTGATATAATATTCCCTCACTGGGTATAGAACTGATATAATATTCCATCACTGAGTATAGAACTGATATAATATTCCATCACTGGGTATAGAACTGATATAATATTCCCTCACTGGGTGTGGAACTGATATAATATTCCATCACTGAGTATAGAACTGATATAATATTCCATCACTGGGTATAGAACTGATATAATATTCCATCACTGGGTATAGAACTGATATAATATTCCCTCACTGGGTGTGGAACTGATATAATATTCCATCACTGGGTATAGAACTGATATAATATTCCCTCACTGGGTGTGGAACTGATATAATATTCCATCACTGGGTATAGAACTGATATAATATTCCCTCACTGGGTGTGGAACTGATATAATATTCCATCACTGGGTATAGAACTGATATAATATTCCCTCACTGGGTGTGGAACTGATATAATATTCCATCACTGAGTATAGAACTGATATAATATTCCATCACTGGATATAGAACTGATATAATATTCCATCACTGGGTATAGAACTGATATAATATTCCCTCACTGGGTGTGGAACTGATATAATATTCCATCACTGAGTATAGAACTGATATAATATTCCATCACTGAGTATAGAACTGATATAATATTCCATCACTGGGTATAGAACTGATATAATATTCCATCACTGGGTATAGAACTGATATAATATTCCCTCACTGGGTATAGAACTGATATAATATTCCATCACTGGGTATAGAACTGATATAATATTCCATCACTGAGTATAGAACTGATATAATATTCCATCACTGGGTATAGAACTGATATAATATTCCATCACTGGGTATAGAACTGATATAATATTCCATCACTGGGTATAGAACTGATATAATATTCCATCACTGGGTATAGAACTGATATAATATTCCCTCACTGGGTATAGAACTGATATAATATTCCATCACTGGGTATAGAACTGATATAATATTCCATCACTGGGTACAGAACTGATATAATATTCCATCACTGGGTATAGAACTGATATAATATTCCATCACTGGGTACAGAACTGATATAATATTCCCTCACTGGGTGTGGAACTGATATAATATTCCATCACTGAGTATAGAACTGATATAATATTCCATCACTGGGTATAGAACTGATATAATATTCCATCACTGGGTATAGAACTGATATAATATTCCATCACTGGGTATAGAACTGATATAATATTCCCTCACTGGATATAGAACTGATATAATATTCCATCACTGAGTATAGAACTGATATAATATTCCCTCACTGGGTATAGAACTGATATAATATTCCCTCACTGGATATAGAACTGATATAATATTCCCTCACTGGGTATAGAACTGATATAATATTCCCTCACTGGATATAGAACTGATATAATATTCCATCACTGAGTATAGAACTGATATAATATTCCCTCACTGGGTATAGAACTGATATAATATTCCCTCACTGGGTATAGAACTGATATAATATTCCCTCACTGGATATAGAACTGATATAATATTCCCTCACTGGATATAGTACTGATATAATATTCCATCACTGAGTATAGAACTGATATAATATTCCCTCACTGGGTATAGAACTGATATAATATTCCCTCACTGGATATAGAACTGATATAATATTCCCTCACTGGGTGTGGAACTGATATAATATTCCATCACTGAGTATAGAACTGATATAATATTCCATCACTGGGGATAGAACTGATATAATATTCCATCACTGGGTATAGAACTGATATAATATTCCCTCACTGGGTATGGAACTGATATAATATTCCATCACTGGATATAGAACTGATATAATATTCCCTCACTGGGTATGGAACTGATATAATATTCCCTCACTGGATATAGAACTGATATAATATTCCCTCACTGGGTATGGAACTGATATAATATTCCCTCACTGGGTATGGAACTGATATAATATTCCCTCACTGGATATAGAACTGATATAATATTCCCTCACTGGGTATGGAACTGATATAATATTCCCTCACTGGGTATGGAACTGATATAATATTCCCTCACTGGATATAGAACTGATATAATATTCCCTCACTGGGTATGGAACTGATATAATATTCCCTCACTGGATATAGAACTGATATAATATTCCATCACTGGGTATGGAACTGATATAATATTCCCTCACTGGATATAGAACTGATATAATATTCCCTCACTGGGTATGGAACTGATATAATAATCCCTCACTGGGTATGGAACTGATATAATATTCCATCACTGGGTATGGAACTGATATAATATTCCATCACTGGGTATGGAACTGATATAATATTCCCTCACTGGGTATGGAACTGATATAATATTCCCTCACTGGGTATGGAACTGATATAATATTCCCTCACTGGGTATGGAACTGATATAATATTCCCTCACTGGGTATGGAACTGATATAATATTCCATCACTGAGTATAGAACTGATATAATATTCCCTCACTGGGTATGGAACTGATATAATATTCCCTCACTGGGTATGGAACTGATATAATATTCCCTCACTGGGTATGGAACTGATATAATATTCCATCACTGGGTATAGAACTGATATAATATTCCCTCACTGGATATAGAACTGATATAATATTCCCTCACTGGGTATGGAACTGATATAATATTCCCTCACTGGGTATGGAACTGATATAATATTCCCTCACTGGGTATGGAACTGATATAATATTCCATCACTGGGTATAGAACTGATATAATATTCCATCACTGGGTATGGAACTGATATAATATTCCCTCACTGGGTATGGAACTGATATAATATTCCATCACTGGGTATAGAACTGATATAATATTCCATCACTGGGTATGGAACTGATATAATATTCCATCACTGGATATAGAACTGATATAATATTCCCTCACTGGGTATAGAACTGATATAATATTCCATCACTGGGTATGGAACTGATATAATATTCCATCACTGGATATAGAACTGATATAATATTCCCTCACTGGGTATAGAACTGATATAATATTCCATCACTGGGTATGGAACTGATATAATATTCCATCACTGGATATAGAACTGATATAATATTCCCTCACCGGGTATAGAACTGATATAATATTCCATCACTGGGTATAGAACTGATATAATATTCCCTCACTGGGTATAGAACTGATATAATATTCCCTCACTGGGTATGGAACTGATATAATATTCCCTCACTGGGTATGGAACTGATATAATATTCCCTCACTGGGTATAGAACTGATATAATATTCCCTCACTGGATATAGAACTGATATAATATTCCATCACTGAGTATAGAACTGATATAATATTCCATCACTGGGTATAGAACTGATATAATATTCCATCACTGGGTATAGAACTGATATAATATTCCATCACTGGGTATAGAACTGATATAATATTCCATCACTGGGTATAGAACTGATATAATATTCCATCACTGGGTATAGAACTGATATAATATTCCCTCACTGGATATAGAACTGATATAATATTCCATCACTGAGTATAGAACTGATATAATATTCCATCACTGGGTATAGAACTGATATAATATTCCATCACTGGGTATAGAACTGATATAATATTCCATCACTGGGTATAGAACTGATATAATATTCCATCACTGGGTATAGAACTGATATAATATTCCCTCACTGGGTATAGAACTGATATAATATTCCATCACTGAGTATAGAACTGATATAATATTCCCTCACTGGATATAGAACTGATATAATATTCCATCACTGAGTATAGAACTGATATAATATTCCCTCACTGGATATAGAACTGATATAATATTCCATCACTGAGTATAGAACTGATATAATATTCCCTCACTGGGTATAGAACTGATATAATATTCCCTCACTGGATGTTGAACTGATATAATATTCCACCACTGGGTATAGAACTGATATAATATTCCATCACTGGGAATAGAACTGATATAATATTCCATCACTGGGTATAGAACTGATATAATATTCCATCACTGAGTATAGAACTGATATAATATTCCCTCACTGGGTATAGAACTGATATAATATTCCATCACTGGATATATAACTGATATAATATTCCATCACTGAGTATAGAACTAATATAATATTCCATCACTGGATATAGAACTGATATAATATTCCATCACTGGATATATAACTGATATAATATTCCATCACTGAGTATAGAACTGATATAATATTCCCTCACTGGGTATAGAACTGATATAATCTTCCATCACTGGGTATAAAACTGATATAATATTCCATCACTGGGTATAGAACTGATATAATATTCCATCAGTGAGTATAGAACTGATATAATATTCCCTCACTGGGTATAGAACTGATATAATATTCCCTCACTGGATATAGAACTGATATAATATTCCCTCACTGGGTATAGAACTGATATAATATTCCCTCACTGGGTATAGAACTGATATAATATTCCCTCACTGGATATAGAACTGATATAATATTCCATCACTGGGTATAGAACTGATATAATATTCCTTCACTGGGTATAGAACTGATATAATATTCCATCACTGGGTATAGAACTGATATAATATTCCCTCACTGGGTATTGAACTGATGTAATATTCCCTCACTGGATATAGAACTGATATAATATTCCATCACTGGGTATAGAACTGATATAATATTCCCTCACTGGGTGTAGAACTGACATAATATTCCATCACTGGGTATAAAACTGATATAATATTCCCTCACTGGATATAGAACTGATATAATATTCCCTCACTGGGTATAGAACTGATATAATATTCCCTCACTGGATATAGAACTGATATAATATTCCACCACTGGGTATAGAACTGATATAATATTCCCTCACTGGGTATAGAACTGATATAATATTCCCTCACTGGGTATAGAACTGATATAATATTCCCTCACTGGGTGTAGAACTGATATAATATTCCCTCACTGGATATAGAACTGATATAATATTCCATCACTGGATATAGAACTGATATAATATTCCATCACTGAGTATAGAACTGATATAATATTCCATCACTGGGTATAGAACTGATATAATATTCAATCATTGGGTATAGAACTGATATAATATTCCCTCACTGGATATAGAACTGATATAATATTCCATCACTGAGTATAGAACTGATATAATATTCCATCACTGGCGATAGAACTGATATAATATTCCCTCACTGGGTATAGAACTGATATAATATTCCTTCACTGGGTAAAGAACTGATATAATATTCGATCACTGGGTATAGAACTGATATAATATTCCCTCACTGGGTATAGAACTGATATAATATTCCCTCACTGGGTATAGAACTGATATAATATTCCATCACTGGGTATAGAACTGATATAATATTCCCTCACTGGGTATAGAACTGATATAATATTCCCTCACTGGGTATAGAACTGATATAATATTCCCTCACTGGATATAGAACTGATATAATATTCCATCACTGAGTATAGAACTGATATAATATTCCATCACTGGATATAGAACTGATATAATATTCCATCACTGAGTATAGAACTGATATAATATTCCCTCACTGGGTATAGAACTGATATAATATTCCCTCACTGAATATAGAACTGATATAATATTCCCTCACTGGGTATAGAACTGATATAATATTCCCTCACTGGGTATAGAACTGATATAATATTCCCTCACTGGGTATAGAACTGATATAATATTCCCTCACTGGGTATAGAACTGATATAATATTCCCTCACTGAATATAGAACTGATATAATATTCCCTCACTGGGTATAGAACTGATATAATATTCCCTCACTGGGTATAGAACTGATATAATATTCCCTCACTGGGTATAGAACTGATATAATATTCCCTCACTGGGTATAGAACTGATATAATATTCCCTCACTGGGTATAGAACTGATATAATATTCCCTCACTGGGTATAGAACTGATATAATATTCCCTCACTGGGTATAGAACTGATATAATATTCCCTCACTGGGTATAGAACTGATATAATATTCCCTCACTGGGTATAGAACTGATATAATATTCCCTCACTGGGTATAGAACTGATATAATATTCCCTCACTGGGTATAGAACTGATATAATATTCCCTCACTGGGTATAGAACTGATATAATATTCCATCACTGGGTATGGAACTGATATAATATTCCCTCACTGAATATAGAACTGATATAATATTCCCTCACTGGATATAGAACTGATATAATATTCCCTCATTGGGTGTGGAACTGATATAATATTCCATCACTGAGTATAGAACTGATATAATATTCCCTCACTGGATATAGAATTGATATAATATTCCATCACTGGGTATAGAACTGATATAATATTCCATCACTGGGTATAGAACTGATATAATATTCCATCACTGGGTACAGAACTGATATAATATTCCATCACTGGGTATAGAACTGATATAATATTCCATCACTGGGTATAGAACTGATATAATATTCCATCACTGGGTATAGAACTGATATAATATTCCCTCACTGGGTATAGAACTGATATAATATTCCCTCACTGGGTATAGAACTGATATAATATTCCATCACTGGGTACAGAACTGATATAATATTCCCTCACTGGGTATAGAACTGATATAATATTCCATCACTGGGTATAGAACTGATATAATATTCCCTCACTGGGTGTAGAACTGACATAATATTCCATCACTGGGTATAAAACTGATATAATATTCCCTCACTGGGTATAGAACTGATATAATATTCCCTCACTGGATATAGAACTGATATAATATTCCATCACTGGGTATAGAACTGATATAATATTCCCTCACTGAGTATAGAACTGATATAATATTCCACCACTGGGTATAGAACTGATATAATATTCCCTCACTGGGTATAGAACTGATATAATATTCCCTCACTGAGTATAGAACTGATATAATATTCCATCACTGAGTATAGAACTGATATAATATTCCCTCACTGAGTATAGAACTGATATAATATTCCACCACTGGGTATAGAACTGATATAATATTCCCTCACTGGGTATAGAACTGATATAATATTCCCTCACTGGATATAGAACTGATACAATATTCCCTCACTGGGTATAGAACTGATATAATATTCCCTCACTGGGTATAGAACTGATATAATATTCCCTCACTGGATATAGAACTGATATAATATTCCACCACTGGGTATAGAACTGATATAATATTCCCTCACTGGGTATAGAACTGATATAATATTCCCTCACTGGATATAGAACTGATATAATATTCCCTCACTGGGTATAGAACTGATATAATATTCCCTCACTGGGTATAGAACTGATATAATATTCCCTCACTGGATATAGAACTGATATAATATTCCACCACTGGGTATAGAACTGATATAATATTCCCTCACTGGGTATAGAACTGATATAATATTCCCTCACTGGATATAGAACTGATATAATATTCCCTCACTGGGTATAGAACTGATATAATATTCCCTCACTGGGTATAGAACTGATATAATATTCCCTCACTGGATATAGAACTGATATAATATTCCCTCACTGGGTATAGAACTGATATAATATTCCCTCACTGGATATAGAACTGATATAATATTCCCTCACTGGGTATAGAACTGATATAATATTCCCTCACTGGGTATAGAACTGATATAATATTCCCTCACTGGATATAGAACTGATATAATATCCAATCACTGGGTATAGAACTGAAATAATATTCCATCACTGGGGATAGAACTGATATAATATTCCCTTACTGGGTATAGAACTGATATAATATTCCCTCACTGGATATAGAACTGATATAATATTCCATCACTGGGTATAGAACTGATATAATATTCCATCACTGGATATAGAACTGATATAATATTCCATCACTGAGTATAGAACTGATATAATATTCCCTCACTGGATTTAGAACTGATATAATATTCCCTCACTGGGTGTGGAACTGATATAATATTCCATCACTGAGTATAGAACTGATATAATATTCCATCACTGGGTATAGAACTGATATAATATTCCCTCACTGGATATAGAATTGATATAATATTCCATCACTGGGTATAGAACTGATATAATATTCCATCACTGGGTACAGAACTGATATAATATTCCATCACTGGGTATAGAACTGATATAATATTCCATCACTGGGGAGAGAACTGATATAATATTCCATCACTGGGTATAGAACTGATATAATATTCCCTCACTGGGTATGGAACTGATATAATATTCCATCACTGGGTATAGAACTGATATAATATTCCATCACTGGGTATAGAACTGATATAATATTCCATCACTGGGTATAGAACTGATATAATATTCCCTCACTGGATATAGAACTGATGTAATATTCCATCACTGGGCATAGAACTGATATAATATTCCATCACTGTGTATAGAACTGATATAATATTCCCTCACTGGACATAGAACTGATATAATATTCCATTACTGGATATAGAACTGATATAATATTCCCTCACTGGATATAGAACTGATATAATATTCCATCACTGGATATAGAACTGATATAATATTCCATCACTGGATATAGAACTGATATAATATTCCATCACTGGATATAGAACTGATATAATATTCCATCACTGGATATAGAACTGATATAATATTCCCTCACTGGGTATATAACTGATATAATATTCCCTCACTGGATATAGAACTGATATAATATTCCATCACTGGATATAGAACTGATATAATATTGAATCACTGGATATAGAACTGATATAATATTCCATCACTGGATATAGAACTGATATAATATTCCATCACTGTGTATAGAACTGATATAATATTCCCTCACTGGATATAGAACTGATATAATATTCCATCACTGTGTATAGAACTGATATAATATTCCATCACTGAGTATAGAACTGATATAATATTCCCTCACTGGGTATAGAACTGATATAATATTCCATCACTGTGTATAGAACTGATATAATATTCCATCACTGTGTATAGAACTGATATAATATTCCATCACTGGGTATAGAACTGATATAATATTCCATCACTGTGTATAGAACTGATATAATATTCCCTCACTGGGTATAGAACTGATATAATATTCCATCACTGGGTATAGAACTGATATAATATTCCATCACTGTGTATAGAACTGATATAATATTCCCTCACTGGGTGTGGAACTGATATAATATTCCCTCACTGGATATAGAACTGATATAATATTCCATCACTGGGTATAGAACTAATATAATATTCCCTCAATGGGTGTGGAACTGATATAATATTCCATCACTGGATATAGAACTGATAAAATATTCCCTCACTGGGTGTGGAACTGATATAATATTCCCTCACTGGATATAGAACTGATATAATATTCCCTCACTGGGTGTGGAACTGATATAATATTCCCTCACTGGATATAGAACTGATATAATATTCCATCACTGGGTATAGAACTAATATAATATTCCCTCACTGGGTGTGGAACTGATATAATATTCCCTCACTGGATATAGAACTGATATAATATTCCATCACTGGGTATAGAACTAATATAATATTCCCTCACTGGGTGTGGAACTGATATAATATTCCATCACTGGGTATAGAACTGATATAATATTCCATCACTGTGTATAGAACTGATATAATATTCCCTCACTGGGTGTGGAACTGATATAATATTCCATCACTGGGTATAGAACTGATATAATATTCCATCACTGGGTATGGAACTGATATAATATTCCATCACTGTGTATAGAACTGATATAATATTCCCTCACTGGGTATGGAACTGATATAATATTCCATCACTGGGTATAGAACTGATATAATATTCCATCACTGTGTATAGAACTGATATAATATTCCCTCACTGGGTGTGGAACTGATATAATATTCCATCACTGGGTATAGAACTGATATAATATTCCATCACTGTGTATAGAACTGATATAATATTCCCTCACTGGGTATGGAACTGATATAATATTCCATCACTGGGTATAGAACTGATATAATATTCCATCACTGTGTATAGAACTGATATAATATTCCCTCACTGGGTGTGGAACTGATATAATATTCCCTCACTGGGTATAGAACTGATATAATATTCCATCACTGGGTATGGAACTGATATAATATTCCCTCACTGGGTGTGGAACTGATATAATATTCCCTCACTGGGTATAGAACTGATATAATATTCCATCACTGGGTATGGAACTGATATAATATTCCCTCACTGGGTGTGGAATTGATATAATATTCCATCACTGGGTATAGAACTGATATAATATTCCATCACTGGGTATAGAACTGATATAATATTCCCTCACTGGGTATGGAACTGATATAATATTCCATCACTGGGTATAGAACTGATATAATATTCCCTCACTGGGTATAGAACTGATATAATATTCCATCATTGGGTGTAGAACTGATATAATATTCCCTCACTGGATATAGAACTGATATAATATTCCATCACTGGGTATAGAACTGATATAATATTCCATCACTGGGTATAGAACTGATATAATATTCCCTCACTGGGTGTGGAACTGATATAATATTCCCTCACTGGGTATAGAACTGATATAATATTCCATCACTGGGTATAGAACTGATATAATATTCCATCACTGGGTATAGAACTGATATAATATTCCCTCACTGGGTATGGAACTGATATAATATTCCATCACTGGGTATAGAACTGATATAATATTCCCTCACTGGGTATAGAACTGATATAATATTCCATCACTGGGTGTAGAACTGATATAATATTCCCTCACTGGATATAGAACTGATATAATATTCCATCACTGGGTATAGAACTGATATAATATTCCATCACTGGGTATAGAACTGATATAATATTCCATCACTGGGTATAGAACTGATATAATATTCCATCACTGAGTATAGAACTGATATAATATTCCCTCACTGGGTATAGAACTGATATAATATTCCATCACTGAGTATAGAACTGATATAATATTCCCTCACTGGGTATAGAACTGATATAATATTCCATCACTGAGTATAGAACTGATATAATATTCCATCACTGAGTATAGAACTGATATAATATTCCCTCACTGGGTATAGAACTGATATAATATTCCATCACTGAGTATAGAACTGATATAATATTCCCTCATGGGTATAGAACTGATATAATATTCCATCACTGAGTATAGACCTGATATAATATTCCCTCACTGGATATAGAACTGAAATAATATTCCATCACTGAGTATAGAACTGATATAATATTCCCTCACTGGGTATAGAACTGATATAATATTCCATCACTGGGTATAGAACTGGTATAATATTCCCTCACTGGATATAGAACTGATATAATATTCCATCACTGAGTATAGAACTGATATAATATTCCATCACTGGGTAGAGAACTGATATAATATTCCCTCACTGGATATAGAACTGATATAATATTCCATCACTGAGTATAGAACTGATATAATATTCCATCACTGGCGATAGAACTGATATAATATTCCCTCACTGGGTATAGAACTGATATAATATTCCTTCACTGGGTATAGAACTGATATAATATTCCATCACTGCGTATAGAACTGATATAATATTCCATCACTGGCGATAGAACTGATATAATATTCCCTCACTGGGTATAGAACTGATATAATATTCCTTCACTGGGTATAGAACTGATATAATATTCCCTCACTGGGTATAGAACTGATATAATATTCCTTCACTGGGTATAGAACTGATATAATATTCCATCACTGCGTATAGAACTGATATAATATTCCATCACTGCGTATAGAACTGATATAATATTCCTTCACTGGGTATAGAACTGATATAATATTCCCTCACTGGGTATAGAACTGATATAATATTCCCTCACTGGGTATAGAACTGATATAATATTCCTTCACTGGGTATAGAACTGATATAATATTCCATCACTGGGTATAGAACTGATATAATATTCCCTCACTGGGTATAGAACTGATATAATATTCCCTCACTGGGTATAGAACTGATATAATATTCCATCACTGGGTATAGAACTGATATAATATTCCCTCACTGGGTGTAGAACTGACATAATATTCCATCACTGGGTATAAAACTGATATAATATTCCCTCACTGGATATAGAACTGATATAATATTCCCTCACTGGGTATAGAACTGATATAATATTCCCTCACTGGATATAGAACTGATATAATATTCCACCACTGGGTATAGAACTGATATAATATTCCCTCACTGGGTATAGAACTGATATAATATTCCCTCACTGGGTATAGAACTGATATAATATTCCCTCACTGGGTATAGAACTGATATAATATTCCCTCACTGGATATAGAACTGATATAATATTCCATCACTGAGTATAGAACTGATATAATATTCCATCACTGGATATAGAACTGATATAATATTCCATCACTGAGTATAGAACTGATATAATATTCCCTCACTGGATATAGAACTGATATAATATTCCCTCACTGGGTGTGGAACTGATATAATATTCCATCACTGAGTATAGAACTGATATAATATTCCATCACTGGGTATAGAACTGATATAATATTCCCTCACTGGATATAGAATTGATATAATATTCCATCACTGGGTATAGAACTGATATAATATTCCATCACTGGGTACAGAACTGATATAATATTCCATCACTGGGTATAGAACTGATATAATATTCCCTCACTGGGTATAGAACTGATATAATATTCCCTCACTGGGTATAGAACTGATATAATATTCCATCACTGGGTACAGAACTGATATAATATTCCATCACTGGTTATAGAACTGATATAATATTCCATCACTGGGTACAGAACTGATATAATATTCCCTCACTGGGTGTGGAACTGATATAATATTCCATCACTGAGTATAGAACTGATATAATATTCCATCACTGGGTATAGAACTGATATAATATTCCATCACTGGGTATAGAACTGATATAATATTCCATCACTGGGTATAGAACTGATATAATATTCCCTCACTGGATATAGAACTGATATAATATTCCATCACTGAGTATAGAACTGATATAATATTCCCTCACTGGATATAGAACTGATATAATATTCCATCACTGAGTATAGAACTGATATAATATTCCATCACTGGGTATAGAACTGATATAATATTCCATCACTGGGTATAGAACTGATATAATATTCCCTCACTGGGTATAGAACTGATATAATATTCCCTCACTGGGTATAGAACTGATATAATATTCCCTCACTGGGTATAGAACTGATATAATATTCCCTCACTGGATATAGAACTGATATAATATTCCACCACTGGGTATAGAACTGATATAATATTCCCTCACTGGGTATAGAACTGATATAATATTCCCTCACTGGGTATAGAACTGATATAATGTTCCCTCACTGGGTATAGAACTGATATAATATTCCCTCACTGGATATAGAACTGATGTAATATTCCATCACTGGGTATAGAACTGATATAATATTCCCTCACTGGGTATAGAACTGATATAATGTTCCCTCACTGGGTATAGAACTGATATAATATTCCCTCACTGGGTATGGAACTGATATAATGTTCCCTCACTGGGTATAGAACTGATATAATATTCCCTCACTGGGTATAGAACTGATATAATATTCCCTCACTGGGTATAGAACTGATATAATGTTCCCTCACTGGGTATAGAACTGATATAATATTCCCTCACTGGATATAGAACTGATGTAATATTCCATCACTGGGTGTAGAACTGATATAATATTCCATCACTGAGTATAGAACTGATATAATATCCCATCACTGGGTATAGAACTGATATAATATTCCCTCACTGGGTATAGAACTGATATAATGTTCCCTCACTGGGTATAGAACTGATATAATATTCCCTCACTGGATATAGAACTGATATAATATTCCATCACTGGGTGTAGAACTGATATAATATTCCATCACTGAGTATAGAACTGATATAATATTCCATCACTGGATATAGAACTGATATAATATTCCCTCACTGAGTATAGAACTGATATAATATTCCCTCACTGGGTATAGAACTGATATAATATTCCATCACTGGGTATAGAACTGATATAATATTCCATCACTGAGTATAGAACTGATATAATATTCCATCACTGAGTATAGAACTGATATAATATTCCATCACTGGATATAGAACTGATATAATATTCCATCACTGAGTATAGAACTGATATAATATTCCATCACTGGATATAGAACTGATATAATATTCCATCACTGGATATAGAACTGATATAATATTCCATCACTGGATATAGAACTGATATAATATTCCATCACTGAGTATAGAACTGATATAATATTCCATCACTGGATATAGAACTGATATAATATTCCATCACTGGATATAGAACTAATATAATATTCCATCACTGAGTATAGAACTGATATAATATTCCATCACTGAGTATAGAACTGATATAATATTCCATCACTGGATATAGAACTGATATAATATTCCATCACTGAGTATAGAACTGATATAATATTCCCTCACTGGGTATAGAACTGATATAATATTCCATCACTGGATATAGAACTGATATAATATTCCATCACTGAGTATAGAACTGATATAATATTCCATCACTGGGTATAGAACTGATATAATATTCCCTCACTGGGTATAGAACTGATATAATATTCCATCACTGGGTATAGAACTGATATAATATTCCATCACTGAGTATAGAACTGATATAATATTCCATCACTGGATATAGAACTGATATAATATTCCATCACTGAGTATAGAACTGATATAATATTCCCTCACTGGGTATAGAACTGATATAATATTCCATCACTGGATATAGAACTGATATAATATTCCATCACTGAGTATAGAACTGATATAATATTCCATCACTGGGTATAGAACTGATATAATATTCCCTCACTGGGTATAGAACTGATATAATATTCCCTCACTGGGTATAGAACTGATATAATATTCCATCACTGGATATAGAACTGATATAATATTCCCTCACTGGGTATAGAACTGATATAATATTCCATCACTGGGTATAGAACTGATATAATATTCCATCACTGAGTATAGAACTGATATAATATTCCATCACTGGGTATAGAACTGATATAATATTCCATCACTGGGTATAGAACTGATATAATATTCCCTCACTGGATATAGAACTGATATAATATTCCATCACTGCGTATAGAACTGATATAATATTCCCTCACTGGGTATAGAACTGATATAATATTCCATCACTGCGTATAGAACTGATATAATATTCCATCACTGGATATAGAACTGATATAATATTCCCTCACTGGGTATAGAACTGATATAATATTCCATCACTGGGTATAGAACTGATATAATATTCCATCACTGAGTATAGAACTGATATAATATTCCATCACTGGGTATAGAACTGATATAATATTCCCTCACTGGGTATGGAACTGATATAATATTCCATCACTGGATATAGAACTGATATAATATTCCCTCACTGGGTATAGAACTGATATAATATTCCATCACTGGGTATAGAACTGATATAATATTCCATCACTGAGTATAGAACTGATATAATATTCCATCACTGGGTATAGAACTGATATAATATTCCATCACTGGGTATAGAACTGATATAATATTCCATCACTGGGTATAGAACTGATATAATATTCCCTCACTGGGTATAGAACTGATATAATATTCCATCACTGGGTATAGAACTGATATAATATTCCATCACTGAGTATAGAACTGATATAATATTCCATCACTGGGTATAGAACTGATATAATATTCCATCACTGAGTATAGAACTGATATAATATTCCCTCACTGGGTATAGAACTGATATAATATTCCCTCACTGGGTATAGAACTGATATAATATTCCATCACTGGGTATAGAACTGATATAATATTCCCTCACTGGATATAGAACTGATATAATATTCCATCACTGAGTATAGAACTGATATAATATTCCATCACTGGGTATAGAACTGATATAATATTCCATCACTGGATATAGAACTGATATAATATTCCCTCACTGGGTATAGAACTGATATAATATTCCATCACTGGGTATAGAACTGATATAATATTCCATCACTGAGTATAGAACTGATATAATATTCCATCACTGGGTATAGAACTGATATAATATTCCCTCACTTGATATAGAACTGATATAATATTCCATCACTGGGTATAGAACTGATATAATATTCCATCACTGGATATAGAACTGATATAATATTCCATCACTGAGTATAGAACTGATATAATATTCCATCACTGGATATAGAACTGATATAATATTCCCTCACTGGGTATGGAACTGATATAATATTCCCTCACTGGATATAGAACTGATATAATATTCCATCACTGGATATATAACTGATATAATATTCCATCACTGAGTATAGAACTGATATAATATTCCCTCACTGGGTATAGAACTGATATAATATTCCCTCACTGGATATAGAACTGATATAATATTCCATCACTGGATATATAACTGATATAATATTCCATCACTGAGTATAGAACTGATATAATATTCCCTCACTGGGTATGGAACTGATATAATATTCCCTCACTGGGTATGGAACTGATATAATATTCCCTCACTGGGTATGGAACTGATATAACATTCCCTCACTGGATATAGAACTGATATAACATTCCCTCACTGGATATGGAACTGATATAATATTCCATCACTGGATATAGAACTGATATAATATTCCATCACTGGATATATAACTGATATAATATTCCATCACTGAGTATAGAACTGATATAATATTCCCTCACTGGGTATAGAACTGATATAATATTCCCTCACTGGGTATAGAACTGATATAATATTCCATCACTGGGTATAGAACTGATATAATATTCCATCACTGGGTATAGAACTGATATAATATTCCCTCACTGGGTATAGAACTGATATAATATTCCATCACTGGGTATAGAACTGATATAATATTCCATCACTGAGTATAGAACTGATATAATATTCCATCACTGGGTATAGAACTGATATAATATTCCATCACTGGGTATAGAACTGATATAATATTCCCTCACTGGATATAGAACTGATATAATATTCCATCACTGCGTATAGAACTGATATAATATTCCCTCACTGGGTATAGAACTGATATAATATTCCATCACTGCGTATAGAACTGATATAATATTCCATCACTGGATATAGAACTGATATAATATTCCCTCACTGGGTATAGAACTGATATAATATTCCATCACTGGGTATAGAACTGATATAATATTCCATCACTGAGTATAGAACTGATATAATATTCCATCACTGGGTATAGAACTGATATAATATTCCCTCACTGGGTATGGAACTGATATAATATTCCATCACTGGATATAGAACTGATATAATATTCCCTCACTGGGTATAGAACTGATATAATATTCCATCACTGGGTATAGAACTGATATAATATTCCATCACTGAGTATAGAACTGATATAATATTCCATCACTGGGTATAGAACTGATATAATATTCCATCACTGGGTATAGAACTGATATAATATTCCATCACTGGGTATAGAACTGATATAATATTCCCTCACTGGGTATAGAACTGATATAATATTCCATCACTGGGTATAGAACTGATATAATATTCCATCACTGAGTATAGAACTGATATAATATTCCATCACTGGGTATAGAACTGATATAATATTCCATCACTGAGTATAGAACTGATATAATATTCCCTCACTGGGTATAGAACTGATATAATATTCCCTCACTGGGTATAGAACTGATATAATATTCCATCACTGGGTATAGAACTGATATAATATTCCCTCACTGGATATAGAACTGATATAATATTCCATCACTGAGTATAGAACTGATATAATATTCCATCACTGGGTATAGAACTGATATAATATTCCATCACTGGATATAGAACTGATATAATATTCCCTCACTGGGTATAGAACTGATATAATATTCCATCACTGGGTATAGAACTGATATAATATTCCATCACTGAGTATAGAACTGATATAATATTCCATCACTGGGTATAGAACTGATATAATATTCCCTCACTTGATATAGAACTGATATAATATTCCATCACTGGGTATAGAACTGATATAATATTCCATCACTGGATATAGAACTGATATAATATTCCATCACTGAGGAAAGAACTGATATAATATTCCATCACTGGATATAGAACTGATATAATATTCCCTCACTGGGTATGGAACTGATATAATATTCCCTCACTGGATATAGAACTGATATAATATTCCATCACTGGATATATAACTGATATAATATTCCATCACTGAGTATAGAACTGATATAATATTCCCTCACTGGGTATAGAACTGATATAATATTCCCTCACTGGATATAGAACTGATATAATATTCCATCACTGGATATATAACTGATATAATATTCCATCACTGAGTATAGAACTGATATAATATTCCCTCACTGGGTATGGAACTGATATAATATTCCCTCACTGGGTATGGAACTGATATAATATTCCCTCACTGGGTATGGAACTGATATAACATTCCCTCACTGGATATAGAACTGATATAACATTCCCTCACTGGATATGGAACTGATATAATATTCCATCACTGGATATAGAACTGATATAATATTCCATCACTGGATATATAACTGATATAATATTCCATCACTGAGTATAGAACTGATATAATATTCCCTCACTGGGTATAGAACTGATATAATATTCCCTCACTGGGTATAGAACTGATATAATATTCCATCGCTGGGTATAGAACTGATATAATATTCCATCACTGGGTATAGAACTGATATAATATTCCCTCACTGGATATGGAACTGATATAATATTCCATCACTGGATATAGAACTGATATAATATTCCATCACTGGATATATAACTGATATAATATTCCATCACTGAGTATAGAACTGATATAATATTCCCTCACTGGGTATAGAACTGATATAATATTCCATCACTGGGTATAGAACTGATATAATATTCCCTCACTGGGTATAGAACTGATATAATATTCCATCACTGGGTATGGAACTGATATAATATTCCATCACTGGATATAGAACTGATATAATATTCCATCACTGGATATATAACTGATATAATATTCCATCACTGAGTATAGAACTGATATAATATTCCCTCACTGGGTATAGAACTGATATAATATTCCATCACTGGGTATAGAACTGATATAATATTCCATCACTGAGTATAGAACTGATATAATATTCCCTCACTGGGTATAGAACTGATATAATATTCCCTCACTGGATATAGAACTGATATAATATTCCCTCACTGGGTATGGAACTGATATAATATTCCCTCACTGGATATAGAACTGATATAACATTCCCTCACTGGATATGGAACTGATATAATATTCCATCACTGTATATAGAACTGATATAATATTCCATCACTGGATATAGAACTGATATAATATTCCCGCACTGGATATAGAACTGATATAATATTCCCTCACTGGGTATAGAACTGATATAATATTCCATCACTGAGTATAGAACTAATATAATATTCCATCACTGGATATAGAACTGATATAATATTCCATCACTGGATATATAACTGATATAATATTCCATCACTGAGTATAGAACTGATATAATATTCCCTCACTGGGTATAGAACTGATATAATATTCCATCACTGGGTATAGAACTGATATAATATTCCATCACTGGGTATAGAACTGATATAATATTCCATCACTGAGTATAGAACTGATATAATATTCCCTCACTGGGTATAGAACTGATATAATATTCCCTCACTGGATATAGAACTGATATAATATTCCATCACTGGGTATAGAACTGATATAATATTCCCTCACTGGGTATAGAACTGATATAATATTCCCTCATTGGATATAGAACTGATATAATATTCCATCACTGGGTATAGAACTGATATAATATTCCATTACTGGATATAGAACTGATATAATATTCCCTCACTGGGTATAGAACTGATATAATATTCCCTCACTTGATATAGAACTGATATAATATTCCATCACTGGGTATAGAACTGATATAATATTCCATCACTGGATATAGAACTGATATAATATTCCATCACTGAGTATAGAACTGATATAATATTCCATCACTGGATATAGAACTGATATAATATTCCCTCACTGGGTATGGAACTGATATAATATTCCCTCACTGGATATAGAACTGATATAATATTCCATCACTGGATATATAACTGATATAATATTCCATCACTGAGTATAGAACTGATATAATATTCCCTCACTGGGTATAGAACTGATATAATATTCCCTCACTGGATATAGAACTGATATAATATTCCATCACTGGATATATAACTGATATAATATTCCATCACTGAGTATAGAACTGATATAATATTCCCTCACTGGGTATGGAACTGATATAATATTCCCTCACTGGGTATGGAACTGATATAATATTCCCTCACTGGGTATGGAACTGATATAACATTCCCTCACTGGATATAGAACTGATATAACATTCCCTCACTGGATATGGAACTGATATAATATTCCATCACTGGATATAGAACTGATATAATATTCCATCACTGGATATATAACTGATATAATATTCCATCACTGAGTATAGAACTGATATAATATTCCCTCACTGGGTATAGAACTGATATAATATTCCCTCACTGGGTATAGAACTGATATAATATTCCATCACTGGGTATAGAACTGATATAATATTCCATCACTGGGTATAGAACTGATATAATATTCCCTCACTGGATATGGAACTGAAATAATATTCCATCACTGGATATAGAACTGATATAATATTCCATCACTGGATATATAACTGATATAATATTCCATCACTGAGTATAGAACTGATATAATATTCCCTCACTGGGTATAGAACTGATATAATATTCCATCACTGGGTATAGAACTGATATAATATTCCCTCACTGGGTATAGAACTGATATAATATTCCATCACTGGGTATGGAACTGATATAATATTCCATCACTGGATATAGAACTGATATAATATTCCATCACTGGATATATAACTGATATAATATTCCATCACTGAGTATAGAACTGATATAATATTCCCTCACTGGGTATAGAACTGATATAATATTCCATCACTGGGTATAGAACTGATATAATTTTCCATCACTGAGTATAGAACTGATATAATATTCCCTCACTGGGTATAGAACTGATATAATATTCCCTCACTGGATATAGAACTGATATAATATTCCCTCACTGGGTATGGAACTGATATAATATTCCCTCACTGGATATAGAACTGATATAACATTCCCTCACTGGATATGGAACTGATATAATATTCCATCACTGTATATAGAACTGATATAATATTCCATCACTGGATATAGAACTGATATAATATTCCCGCACTGGATATAGAACTGATATAATATTCCCTCACTGGGTATAGAACTGATATAATATTCCATCACTGAGTATAGAACTAATATAATATTCCATCACTGGATATAGAACTGATATAATATTCCATCACTGGATATATAACTGATATAATATTCCATCACTGAGTATAGAACTGATATAATATTTCCTCACTGGGTATAGAACTGATATAATATTCCATCACTGGGTATAGAACTGATATAATATTCCATCACTGGGTATAGAACTGATATAATATTCCATCACTGAGTATAGAACTGATATAATATTCCCTCACTGGGTATAGAACTGATATAATATTCCCTCACTGGATATAGAACTGATATAATATTCCATCACTGGGTATAGAACTGATATAATATTCCCTCACTGGGTATAGAACTGATATAATATTCCCTCACTGGATATAGAACTGATATAATATTCCATCACTGGGTATAGAACTGATATAATATTCCATCACTGGATATAGAACTGATATAATATTCCCTCACTGGGTATGGAACTGATATAATATTCAATCACTGGGTATAGAACTGATATAATATTCAATCACTGGGTATAGAACTGATATAATATTCCTTCACTGGGTATGGAACTGATATAATATTCCCTCACTGGGTATAGAACTGATATAATATTCCTTCACTGGGTATAGAACTGATATAATATTCCATCACTGGGTATAGAACTGATATAATATTCCCTCACTGGGTATTGAACTGATATAATATTCCCTCACTGGGTATAGAACTGATATAATATTCCATCACTGGGTATAGAACTGATATAATATTCCCTCACTGGGTGTAGAACTGACATAATATTCCATCACTGGGTATAAAACTGATATAATATTCCCTCACTGGATATAGAACTGATATAATATTCCCTCACTGGGTATAGAACTGATATAATATTCCCTCACTGGATATAGAACTGATATAATATTCCACCACTGGGTATAGAACTGATATAATATTCCCTCACTGGGTATAGAACTGATATAATATTCCCTCACTGGGTATAGAACTGATATAATATTCCCTCACTGGGTATAGAACTGATATAATATTCCCTCACTGGATATAGAACTGATATAATATTCCATCACTGGATATAGAACTGATATAATATTCCATCACTGAGTATAGAACTGATATAATATTCCATCACTGGGTATAGAACTGATATAATATTCAATCATTGGGTATAGAACTGATATAATATTCCCTCACTGGATATAGAACTGATATAATATTCCATCACTGAGTATAGAACTGATATAATATTCCCTCACTGGGTGTAGAACTGACATAATATTCCATCACTGGGTATAAAACTGATATAATATTCCCTCACTGGATATAGAACTGATATAATATTCCCTCACTGGGTATAGAACTGATATAATATTCCCTCACTGGATATAGAACTGATATAATATTCCACCACTGGGTATAGAACTGACATAATATTCCCTCACTGGGTATAGAACTGATATAATATTCCCTCACTGGGTATAGAACTGATATAATATTCCCTCACTGGGTATAGAACTGATATAATATTCCCTCACTGGATATAGAACTGATATAATATTCCCTCACTGGGTGTGGAACTGATATAATATTCCATCACTGGGTATAGAACTGATATAATATTCCATCACTGGGTATAGAACTGATATAATATTCCATCACTGGGTATAGAACTGATATAATATTCCATCACTGGGTATAGAACTGATATAATATTCCCTCACTGGATATAGAATTGATATAATATTCCATCACTGGGTATAGAACTGATATAATATTCCATCACTGGGTACAGAACTGATATAATATTCCATCACTGGGTATAGAACTGATATAATATTCCATCACTGGGTATAGAACTGATATAATATTCCATCACTGGGTATAGAACTGATATAATATTCCCTCACTGGGTATAGAACTGATATAATATTCCCTCACTGGGTATAGAACTGATATAATATTCCATCACTGGGTACAGAACTGATATAATATTCCATCACTGGGTATAGAACTGATATAATATTCCATCACTGGGTACAGAACTGATATAATATTCCCTCACTGGGTGTGGAACTGATATAATATTCCATCACTGAGTATAGAACTGATATAATATTCCATCACTGGGTATAGAACTGATATAATATTCCATCACTGGGTATAGAACTGATATAATATTCCATCACTGGGTATAGAACTGATATAATATTCCCTCACTGGATATAGAACTGATATAATATTCCATCACTGGGTATAGAACTGATATAATATTCCCTCACTGGATATAGAACTGATATAATATTCCCTCACTGGGTATAGAACTGATATAATATTCCCTCACTGGATATAGAACTGATATAATATTCCACCACTGGGTATAGAACTGATATAATATTCCCTCACTGGGTATAGAACTGATATAATATTCCCTCACTGGGTATAGAACTGATATAATGTTCCCTCACTGGGTATAGAACTGATATAATATTCCCTCACTGGGTATAGAACTGATATAATATTCCATCACTGGGTATGGAACTGATATAATATTCCATCACTGGATATAGAACTGATATAATATTCCATCACTGAGTATAGAACTGATATAATATTCCATCACTGGATATAGAACTGATATAATATTCCCTCACTGGGTATGGAACTGATATAATATTCCCTCACTGGATATAGAACTGATATAATATTCCCTCACTGGGTCTAGAACTGATATAATATTCCATCACTGGGTATGGAACTGATATAATATTCCCTCACTGGATATGGAACTGATATAATATTCCATCACTGGATATAGAACTGATATAATATTCCATCACTGAGTATGGAACTGATATAATATTCCATCACTGGATATAGAACTGATATAATATTCCCTCACTGGATATAGAACTGATATAATATTCCCTCACTGGATATAGAACTGATATAATATTCCCTCACTGGATATGGAACTGATATAATATTCCATCACTGGATATAGAACTGATATAATATTCCATCACTGAGTATGGAACTGATATAATATTCCATCACTGGATATAGAACTGATATAATATTCCCTCACTCGGTATAGAACTGATATAATATTCCCTCACTGGATATAGAACTGATATAATATTCCATCACTGGATATAGAACTGATATAATATTCCATCACTGGATATGGAACTGATATAATATTCCATCACTGGATATGGAACTGATATAATATTCCCTCACTGGATATGGAACTGATATAATATTCCATCACTGGATCTAGAACTGATATAATATTCCATCACTGGATATATAACTGATATAATATTCCATCACTGGGTATAGAACTGATATAATATTCCCTCAGTGGGTATAGAACTGATATAATATTCCATCACTGGGTATAGAACTGATATAATATTCCATCACTGGGTTTGGAACTGATATAATATTCCATCACTGAGTATAGAACTGATATAATATTCCCTCACTGGGTATGGAACTGATATAATATTCCATCACTGGGTATGGAACTGATATAATATTCCATCACTGGGTTTGGAACTGATATAATATTCCATCACTGAGTATAGAACTGATATAATATTCCCTCACTGGGTTTGGAACTGATATAATATTCCATCACTGAGTATAGAACTGATATAATATTCCCTCACTGGGTATAGAACTGATATAATATTCCCTCACTGGATATAGAACTGATATAATATTCCATCACTGGGTATAGAACTGATATAATATTCCCTCACTGGGTATAGAACTGATATAATATTCCCTCACTGGATATAGAACTGATATAATATTCCATCACTGGGTATAGAACTGATATAATATTCCATCACTGGGTATAGAACTGATATAATATTCCATCACTGGGTATAGAACTGATATAATATTCCATCACTGGGTATAGAACTGATATAATATTCCATCACTGGGTTTGGAACTGATATAATATTCCATCACTGGGTATGGAACTGATATAATATTCCCTCAATGGATATAGAAATGATATAATATTCCCTCACTGGGTATAGAACTGATATAATATTCCATCACTGGATATAGAACTGATATAATATTCCATCACTGGGTATAGAACTGATATAATATTCCATCACTGGGTATAGAACTGATATAATATTCCATCACTGGGTATAGAACTGATATAATATTCCATCACTGGGTATAGAACTGATATAATATTCCCTCACTGGGTATAGAACTGATATAATATTCCCTCACTGGGTATAGAACTGATATAATATTCCCTCACTGGGTATAGAACTGATATAATATTCCATCACTGGGTATAGAACTGATATAATATTCCATCACTGGGCATAGAACTGATATAATATTCCCTCACTGGATATAGAACTGATATAATATTCCCTCACTGGATATAGAACTGATATAATATTCCATCACTGGGTCTAGAACTGATATAATATTCCATCACTGGGTATAGAACTGATATAATATTCCATCACTGGGTATAGAACTGATATAATATTCCCTCACTGGGTATAGAACTGATATAATATTCCATCACTGGGCATAGAAATGATATAATATTCCATCACTGGGTATGGAACTGATATAATATTCCATCACTGGATATAGAACTGATATAATATTCCCTCACTGGATATAGAACTGATATAATATTCCCTCACTGGATATAGAACTGATATAATATTCCCTCACTGGATATAGAACTGATATAATATTCCCTCACTGGGTATAGAACTGATATAATATTCCCTCACTGGGTATAGAACTGATATAATATTCCCTCACTGGGTATAGAACTGATATAATATTCCATCACTGGATATAGAACTGATATAATATTCCCTCACTGGATATAGAACTGATATAATATTCCCTCACTGGATATAGAACTGATATAATATTCCCTCACTGGGTATAGAACTGATATAATATTCCCTCACTGGGTATAGAACTGATATAATATTCCCTCACTGGGTATAGAACTGATATAATATTCCATGACTGGGTATAGAACTGATATAATATTCCCTCACTGGGTATAGAACTGATATAATATTCCATCACTGGGTATAGAACTGATATAATATTCCCTCACTGGGTATAGAACTGATATAATATTCCCTCACTGGGTATAGAACTGATATAATATTCCATGACTGGGTATAGAACTGATATAATATTCCCTCACTGGGTATAGAACTGATATAATATTCCCTCACTGGGTATAGAACTGATATAATATTCCCTCACTGGGTATAGAACTGACATAATATTCCCTCACTGGGTATAGAACTGACATAATATTCCCTCACTGGGTATAGAACTGATATAATATTCCATCACTGGGTATAGAACTGATATAATATTCCCTCACTGGGTATAGAACTGACATAATATTCCCTCACTGGGTATAGAACTGACATAATATTCCCTCACTGGGTATAGAACTGATATAATATTCCCTCACTGGGTATAGAACTGACATAATATTCCCTAACTGGGTATATAACTGATATAATATTCCCTCACTGGGTTTAGAACTGATATAATATTCCCTCACTGGGTATAGAACTGACATAATATTCCCTCACTGGGTATAGAACTGACATAATATTCCCTAACTGGGTATATAACTGATATAATATTCCCTCACTGGGTATAGAACTGATATAATATTCCATCACTGGGTATAGAACTGATATAATATTCCATCACTGGGTATGGAACTGATATAATATTCCCTCACTGGGTATAGAACTGATATAATATTCCATCACTGGGTATGGAACTGATATAATATTCCATCACTGGATATAGAACTGATATAATATTCCATCACTGGGTATAGAACTGATATAATATTCCATCACTGGGTATAGAACTGATATAATATTCCCTCACTGGGTATGGAACTGATATAATATTCCCTCACTGGATATAGAACTGATATAATATTCCATCACTGGGTATAGAACTGATATAATATTCCCTCACTGGGTATAGAACTGATATAATATTCCATCACTGGGTATAGAACTGATATAATATTCCATCACTGGGTATAGAACTGATATAATATTCCATCACTGGGTATGGAACTGATATAATATTCCATCACTGGGTATAGAACTGATATAATATTCCATCACTGGGTATGGAACTGATATAATATTCCCTCACTGGGTATAGAACTGATATAATATTCCATCACTGGGTATGGAACTGATATAATATTCCCTCACTGGGTATAGAACTGATATAATATTCCCTCACTGGATATAGAACTGATATAATATTCCATCACTGGGTATGGAACTGATATAATATTCCCTCACTGGGTATAGAACTGATATAATATTCCATCACTGGATATAGAACTGATATAATATTCCATCACTGGGTATAGAACTGATATAATATTCCATCACTGGGTATAGAACTGATATAATATTCCATCACTGGGTATAGAACTGATATAATATTCCCTCACTGGGTGTAGAACTGATATAATATCCCATCACTGGGTATAGAACTGATATAATATTCCCTCACTGGGTATAGAACTGATATAATATTCCCTCACTGGGTATAGAACTGATATAATATTCCATCACTGGGTATAGAACTGATATAATATTCCCTCACTGGGTATAGAACTGATATAATATTCCATCACTGGGTATAGAACTGATATAATATTCCATCACTGGGTATAGAACTGATATAATATTCCATCACTGGGTATAGAACTGATATAATATTCCCTCACTGGGTGTAGAACTGATATAATATCCCATCACTGGGTATAGAACTGATATAATATTCCATCACTGGGTATAGAACTGATATAATATTCCATCACTGGGTATAGAACTGATATAATATTCCATCACTGGGTATAGAACTGATATAATATTCCCTCACTGGGTATAGAACTGATATAACATTCCCTCACTGGGTATAGAACTGATATAATATTCCCTCACTGGGTATAGAACTGATATAATATTCCCTCACTGGGTATGGAACTGATATAATATTCCATCACTGGGTATAGAACTGATATAATATTCCATCACTGGGTATAGAACTGATATAATATTCCATCACTGGGTATAGAACTGATATAATATTCCATCACTGGGTATAGAACTGATATAATATTCCCTCACTGGGTATGGAACTGATATAATATTCCCTCACTGGATATAGAACTGATATAATATTCCCTCACTGGGTATAGAACTGATATAATATTCCCTCACTGGGTATGGAACTGATATAATATTCCCTCACTGGATATAGAACTGATATAATATTCCCTCACTGGGTATGGAACTGATATAATATTCCCTCACTGGGTATAGAACTGATATAATATTCCCTCACTGGGTATAGAACTGATATAATATTCCATCACTGGGTATAGAAGTGATATAATATTCCCTCACTGGGTATAGAACTGATATAATATTCCCTCACTGGGTATAGAACTGATATAATATTCCCTCACTGGGTATAGAACTGATATAATATTCCCTCACTGGGTATGGAACTGATATAATATTCCCTCACTGGGTATAGAACTGATATAATGGGCTAGAAATCACTCAGAGCGACATTGCAATGCTCACTGCAGCTTCTGTGAATTAAATTGATGAAAATGCTGAATGCGGGCTCTGTCGCGGGGAATTGTTTGAATTTGAACTTTAAACAAAATGTGCGCTGTCCACCGTGTCACTGAGGAGCGTTAATTCGCACACGGCTGGAAACGTGTGTGAGAAGACACGCCCACAAAATCTGTCACGAAGAGAATTCACGTCCACAGGTTCAGGCTACATTCCATCACTGGAAATAAAACTGTTACATTCCACCCACTGGAAATAAAACCGTTACATTCCACCCACTGGAAATAAAACCGTTACATTCCACCCACTGGAAATAAAACCGTTACATTCCACCCACTGGAAATAAAACCGTTACATTCCACCCACTGGAAATAAAACCGTTACATTCCACCCACTGGAAATAAAACCGTTACATTCCACCCACTGGAAATAAAACCGTTACATTCCACCCACTGGAAATAAAACCGTTACATTCCACCCACTGGAAATAAAACTGTTACATTCCACCCACTGGAAATAAAACTGTTACATTCCATCACTGGAAATAAAACTGTTACATTCCACCCACTGGAAATAAAACCGATACATTCCACCCACTGGAAATAAAACCGTTACATTCCACCCACTGCAAATAAAACCGTTACATTCCACCCACTGGAAATAAAACCGTTACATTCCACCCACTGGAAATAAAACCGTTACATTCCACCCACTGGAAATAAAACTGTTACATTCCACCCACTGGAAATAAAACTGTTACATTCCACCCACTGGAAATAAAACTGTTACATTCCTCCCACTGGAAATAAAACTGTTACATTCCACCCACTGGAAATAAAACTGTTACATTCCACCCACTGGAAATAAAACTGTTGCATTCCACCCACTGGAAATAAAACTGTTACATTCCACACACTGGAAATAAAACTGTTACATTCCACCCATTGGAAATAAAACTGTTACATTCCACCCACTGGAAATAAAACTGTTACATTCCACCCACTGGAAATAAAACTGTTACATTCCACCCACTGGAAATAAAACTGTTACATTCCACCCATTGGAAATAAAACTGTTACATTCCACCCACTAGAAATAAAACTGTTACATTCCACCCATTGGAAATAAAACTGTTACATTCCACCCACTGGAAATAAAACTGTTACATTCCACCCACTGGAAATACAACTGATATATTTCATCCACTGGAAATAAAACTGTTGCATTCCACCCATTGGAAATAAAACTGTTACATTCCACCCACTGGAAGTAAAACTGTTACATTCCACCCATTGGAAATAAAACTCTTACATTCCACCCATTGGAAATACAACTGTTACATTCCACCCACTGGAAGTAAAACTGTTACATTCCACCCACTGGAAATAAAACTGTTACATTCCACCCATTGGAAATAAAACTGTTACATTCCACCCACTGGAAATAAAACTGTTACATTCCACCCATTGGAAATAAAACTGTTACATTCCACCCACTGGAAATACAACTGATACATTTCATCCACTGGAAATAAAACTGTTACATTCCACCCACTGGAAATAAAACTGTTACATTCCACCCATTGGAAATAAAACTGTTACATTCCACCCACTAGAAATAAAACTGTTACATTCCACCCACTGGAAATACAACTGGTACATTTCATCCACTGGAAATAAAACTGTTACATTCGACCCATTGGAAATAAAACTGTTCCATTCCACCCACTAGAAATAAAACTGTTACATTCCACCAATTGGAAATAAAACTGTTACATTCCACCCACTGGAAATAAAACTGTTACATTCCTCCCACTGGAAATAAAACTGTTACATTCCACCCACTGGAAATTAAATTGTTACATTCCACCCACTGGAAATACAACTGTTACATTCCACCCACTGGAAATACAACTGATACATTTCATCCACTGGATATGGAACAGGTACATTTCACCCACTGCATGTAGAAATGAAACATTTCACCCACTGGATATTGAACTGTTACATTTCACCCACTGGAAATAAAACTGTTACATTCCACCCATTGGAAATAAAACTGTTACATTCCACCCATTGGAAATAAAACTGTTACATTCCACCCACTGGAAATAAAACTGTTACATTCCACCCACTGGAAATAAAACTGTTACATTCCACCCACTGGAAATACAACTGATACATTTCATCCACTGGAAATAAAACTGTTACATTCCACCCATTGGAAATAAAACTGTTACATTCCACCCACTGGAAGTAAAACTGTTACATTCCACCCATTGGAAATAAAACTGTTACATTCCACCCACTGGAAATAAAACTGTTACATTCCACCCATTGGAAATAAAACTGTTACATTCCACCCACTGGAAATAAAACTGTTACATTCCACCCACTGGAAATACAACTGATACATTTCATCCACTGGAAATAAAACTGTTACATTCCACCCATTGGAAATAAAACTGTTACATTCCACCCATTGGAACTAAAACTGTTACATTCCACCCACTAGAAATAAAACTGTTACATTCCACCCATTGGAAATAAAACTGTTACATTCCACCCACTGGAAATAAAACTGTTACATTCCACCCACTGGAAATACAACTGATACATTTCATCCACTGGAAATAAAACTGTTACATTCCACCCACTGGAAATAAAACTGTTACATTCCACCCACTGGAAATAAAACTGTTACATTCCACCCACTGGAAATAAAACTGTTACATTCCACCCACTGGAAATGCAACTGATACATTTCATCCACTGGAAATAAAACTGTTACATTCGACCCATTGGAAATAAAACTGTTCCATTGCACCCACTGGAAATAAAACTGTTACATTCCACCAATTGGAAATAAAACTGTTACATTCCACCCACTGGAAATAAAACTGTTACATTCCACCCACTGGAAATAAAACTGTTACATTCCTCCCACTGGAAATAAAACTGTTACATTCCACCCACTGGAAATTAAACTGTTACATTCCACCCACTGGAAATACAACTGTTACATTCCACCCACTGGAAATACAACTGATACATTTCATCCACTGGATATGGAACAGGTACATTTCACCCACTGCATGTAGAAATGAAACATTTCACCCACTGGATATTGAACTGATACATTTCACCCACTGGATATTGAACTGATACATTTCACCCACTGGATATTGAACTGAAACATTTCACCCACTGGATGTTGAACTGATACATTTCACCCACTGGATATTGAACTGATACATTTCACCCACTGGATATTGAACTGATACATTTCACCCACTGGATATTGAACTGATACATTTCACCCACTGGATGTTGAACTGATACATTTCACCCACTGGATATTGAACTGAAACATTTCACCCACTGGATGTTGAACTGATACATTTCACCCACTGGATAGTAAACTGATACATTTCATCCACTGGTTATTGAACTGATACATTTCACCCACTGGATATTGAACTGATACATTTCATCCACTGGTTATTGAACTGATACATTACATCCACTGGTTATTGAACTGATACATTTCACCCACTGGATGTTGAACTGATACATTTCACCCACTGGATATTGAACTGATACATTTCACCCACTGGATATTGAACTGATACATTTCATCCACTGGTTATTGAACTGATACATTTCATCCACTGGTTATTGAACTGATACATTTCACCCACTGGATATTAAAGTGATACATTTCATCCACTGGATATTGAACTGATACATTTCACCCACTGGATGTTGAACTGATACATTACATCCACTGGTTATTGAACTGATACATTTCACCCACTGGATGTTGAACTGATACATTTCACCCACTGGATATTGAACTGATACATTTCACCCACTGGATATTGAACTGATACATTTCATCCACTGGTTATTGAACTGATACATTTCATCCACTGGTTATTGAACTGATACATTTCACCCACTGGATATTAAAGTGATACATTTCATCCACTGGATATTGAACTGATACATTTCACCCACTGGATGTTGAACTGATACATTTCACCCACTGGATATTGAACTGATACATTTCACCCACTGGTTATTGAACTGATACATTTCACCCACTGGATATTGAAGTGATACATATCATCCACTGGATATTGAACTGATACATTTCGCCCACTGGTACTGAACTGATACATTTCACACACTGGTTAGTTAACGGATACATTTCACCCACTGGATATGGAACTGATGCATTTCACCCACTGGCGATTGAACTGATACATTTCACCCACTGGATATTGAAGTGATACATTTCACCCACTGGATATTGAACTGATACATTTCACCCACTGGATATTGAACTGATACATTTCACCCACTGGATATTGAACTGATACATTTCACCCACTGGATATTGAAGTGACACATTTCACCCACTGGATATTGAACTGATACATTTCACCCACTGGATATTGAACTGATACATTTCACCCACTGGATATTGAACTGATACATTTCACCCACTGGATATTGAACTGATACATTTCACCTACTGGATATTGAACTGATACATTTCACCCACTGGATATTGAACTGATACATTTCACCTACTGGACATTGAACTGATACATTTCACCCACTGGATATTGAACTGATACATTTCACCCACTGGATATTGAACTGATACATTTCAACCACTGGATATTGAACTGATACATTTGACCCACTGGATATTGAACTGATACATTTCACCCACTGGATATTGAACTGATACATTTCACCCAATGGATATTGAACTGGTACATTTCACCCACTGGATATTGAACTGATACATTTCACCCACTGGATATTGAACTGATCCATTTCACCCACTGGATATTGAACTGATACATTTCACCCACTGGATATTGAACTGATACATTTCACCCACTGGATATTGAACTGATACATTTCACCCACTGGATATTGAACTGATACATTTCACCCACTGAATATTGAACTGATACATTTCACCCACTGGATATTGAAGTGACACATTTCACCCACTGGATATTGAACTGATACATTTCACCCACTGGATATTGAACTGATACATTTCACCCACTGGATATTGAACTGATACATTTCACCCACTGGATATTGAACTGATACATTTCATCACTTTTCCCCTGCCCATCTCCTGGTGTTGGATTATAAGATATGGTATTTTCAAAGCCAACACCACCACCTATTGGCAGTGCTGTCTCCATTCCATTTTCTGTCACAATTCCAATAGCTGCAATTTTCAACGTCTCAAAAATGCAATTGATTTGAGTTGACTTCTAAAAACTTGTTTTTGTAGCAAATCTACTGTCAGCTTTGTAAAACAGTTTCTAGTTCACCACCTGTCATTCGATCATGGCTACCCAGCATACATCTCCTCATCCTCTCATGATTTGCTGGCTCAGACTGACGACATCTTCACAGGTCCATCAGCCACTCCACACGACAGTGACTGTCAGCAGGCAATTCAGCAATGGCAGGCATCACACAGAGCTCAATCCACTGGTTATATCCAAACAGAGATACTCACCTGACTACTGGAAATATAGCAGGAACAACTTGCATTTCTATAGCACCTCAAGCATAGAAAAACATCGCAAGGCGCTTCACAGAGGCATAATCAGATAAAAGTGGTGCTGAACCAAAAGTGGACATATTAGGAGGGATGATCAAAAGTTTAGTTGAAGAGATGAGTTTTAAGAAGCATTTTAAAGGAGGAGAGAGAGGTAGAGAGGGGGAGAGGTTTAGGGAGGGATTTCCAGAGCTCAGGGCCGAGGCAGCTGAAGGCACGGCCGCCAATGGTGGAGCGATTAAAATCAGGGATGCGCAAGAGGCCAGAATTGGAGGAGCGCAGAGATCTCGGAGGGTTGTGGGACTGGAGGAGGTTACAGAGATTGGGAGGGGCGAGGCCATGGAGGGATTTGAAAACAAGGATGAGAATTTTAAAATCGAGCAGTTCCCGGACCGGGAGCCAATGTAGGTCAGCGAGCACAGGGGGTGATGGGTGAACGGGACTTGGTGCGAGTTAGGATACAGGCAGCAGAGTTTTGGATGAGCTCAAGTTTACGGAGGGTGGAAGATGGGAGGCCGGCCAGGAGAGCATTGGAATAGTCCAGTCTGGAGGTAACAAAGGCATGGATGAGGATTTCAGCAGCAGATGAGTTGAGGCAGGGACGGAGGCGGGCGATGTTACGGAGGTGGAAGTAGGCGGTCTTGATTATGCCTCTGTGAAGCACCATGGGACGCTCTGCTCTAAATGCATGTTATTGTTGTTAGATGACGTAAAAGATCATTTCAGTCAGGTGGAGTTTAAAGAAACAACCGAACATTTAAATAGTAAATACCTTGAGTTCGAGGATATTCGGGGCCCCTCCTTGGTTTTCCCTGGCAGCCCCCTGACAGGTGCCACTTGCTCCTTTCAGCAACCTTTCATGGATTTGCTGTCATTTGGCTCCTCAGCTCGCAACTGAAAATCTCATGGCTGGGGACATCTCCGATGGTGCCGTCTCTGACTAGGGAGGGGTCCTGTTCATTCACTCTCAATCGAGATGGAGGAAGTGACTGGAGGGAGATGTGGGTCTGGATAATCCGCGGGGGCCATGTCCATGATTCTCACGGTTATGCAGAACTCGCCATCGAGTCTGCCAAAATTCCCATCCTTGTTTTCAGTAGCAGCATGGATACAAAATTGGCTAAGGGACAGGAAACAGAGAGTAGTGACTGGAGGGAGGTGTACAGTGGTGTTCCCCAGGGGTCAGTGCTGGGACCACTGCTTTTCTTGATATATATTAATGACTTGGACTTGGGTGTACAGGGCACAATTTCAAAATTTGCAGATGACACAAAACTTGGAAGTGTAGTGAACAGTGAGGAGGATAGTGATAGACTTCAAGAGGAAAAAGACAGGCTGGTGGAATGGGCGGACACGTGGCAGATGAAATTTAATGCAGAAAAGTGTGAAGTGATACATTTCGGTAGGAAGAACGAGGAGAGGCAATATAAACTAGAGGGCACAATTCTAAAAGGGGTGCAGAAACAGAGAGATCTGGGGGTATATGTACACAAATCATTGAAGGTGGCAGGGCAGGTTGAGAAAGTGGTTAAAAAAGCACACAGGATCCTGGGCTTTATAAATAGAGGCAGAGAGTACAAAAGTATGGAAGTCATGATGAACCTTTATAAAACACTGGTTGGGCCACAACTGGAGTATTGTGTCCAGTTCTGGGCACCGCACTTTAGGAAAGATGTGAAGGCCTTAGAGAGGGTGCAGAAGAGATTTACTGGAATGATTCCAGGGATGATGGACTTTAGTTACGTGGATAGACTGGAGAAGCTGGGGTTGTTCTCCTTGGAACAGAGACGGTTGAGAGGAGATTTGATCGAGATATTCAAAATCATGAAGGGTCGAGACAGAGTAGATAGAGAGAAACTGTTCCCATTGGCAGAAGGGTCAAGGACCAGAGGACATAGATTTAAGGTGATTGGCAAAAGAACCAAAGGTGACATGAGGAAAAACTTTTTTACACAGCGAGTGGTTAGGATCTGGAATGCACTGCCCGAGGGGGTGGTGGAGGCAGATTCAATCATGGCCTTCAAAAGGGAACTGGATAAGTACTTGAAAGGAAAAAAAATTGCAGGGCTACGGGGATAGGGCGGGGGAGTGGGACTAGCTGGATTGCTCTTGCAGAGAGCTGGCACAGGCTCGATGGGCTGAATGGCCACTTTCTGTGCTGTCACCTTTCTGTAATTCTATGATTCTTGGCCCTAAGCTCTGGAATTCCCTCCCTAAACCTCTCGTCCTCTCCACCTCCCTCTCCTCCTTTAAGATGCTCCTTAAAACCTACCTCTTCAACCGAGCTTTTGGTCCCCTGTCCTATTATCTCCTTATGTGGCTCGGTGTCAAATGGTGTCTGATTTACGCTCCTTTGAAGCGCTTTTAAAACGAGAATTTTAGAATGGAGTGTCACTGAGGCCAAGTGTAGCCCAACCTGCCCCTGTTCCTGAGAGCAGTGAGCAGGACACAGACCTAACGAGATGGGAGCTGGGGCCTTCCTGTCCTGTGAGGCAGAGCCTTCCCTGGATTAACTCACTGAGCAATTCGAGGAGCCCAGGGTTATAACCCAGCCCACTGAGACAGGGGTAAACCTACTGTCCTCCAAACCAAACTGTCAGCACTTGGCACGTGACCATGTACCGAGCAGAGCCAGACTGGGCAAGTAACGGTTAACGTTGAGCCCCGGTGAAGGTTTGCTGGGAGGGGTTGATGTCTGAATCAGTCACTCTCTTCCTCCCACTGCTCCTTGGGACCCAGCCGCCCTCTGACCTGTCGACTGACTGTGGTATTTCGGAGCGACTTGATGGCCGAGAGCTGGGTGAAGGATTTGAGCAACTTTCGAGAGTCGGAGCAAACAGCGCTGTGGCAGGAAGCCAAGCCTGCTGAGCAGGAATGGAGACAACGGGGAGCTTGGGTCTGGGAGGTAGCAGCGAGGACGGGAGGAGCGGAACTCCCTCCACATCTTGGTGTCTCCGTCAACGGACAGTCGAAACTTCTTTTGTCAGAAGTCTTGTTCTGCCTGCTCCCTCGCACGTCTCATTGGGCTGATGAGGATGGTGTTGGTTTCCTGGCCCACTGTTCTGAGTCTCTCATTGTTGCATCATCGAATCTTACAGCACAGGAGGAGGCCATTCGGCCCATCCTGCCTGTGCCGGCTCTTTGAAAGAACTCTCCAATTGGCCCCACTCCCCCTGCCCTTTCCCCATAGTCCTTCAGTTTCTCCTTTAAGTATTTATCCAATTCCCTTTTGAAAGTTATTATTGAATCTGCTTCCTCCGCCCTTTCAGGCAGCGCGTTCCAGATCATCACAACTCGCTGTGTAAAAAAAAATTCTCATCTCCCCTCTGGTTCTTTTGCCGATCACCTTCAATCTGTATCCTCTGGTTACCGACCCTTCTCCCACTGGAAACAGTTTCTCCTTATTTACTCTATCAAAACCCTTCATGATTTTGAACACCTCGATCAAATCTCCCCTTAACCTTCTCTGTTCTAAGGAGAACAATCCCAGCTTCTCCAGTCTCCCCTATCTTTGGTACGTGACAAATTCGGAAGAGTCAAGACGGCTTCAAACCCCTCAGGAGGCCTCCAATATCCAGGGTTCCACTCCTCCTGGTCTTAAAGGCCAGAGGTGATAATTGGGTGGGGGGGCTACCTCTGATCAATATCACCCCTCCTTTCTCTTCCATCTCCCTCCTCTTTCCTTGCCTCTAACACTCCCCACTCTGAGCACGTGGCTGACTCTTGTTCAGCTTCGACAGAAGCCCAATCGCAATCTAGGATCCCATCCAAATGAGCAGGGTTCAGGTCCATGTGTGGGCAGCACCAGGCAGTGCGGGGGAGGTAGAGCCAGGCACTGTGGGGAAGGCAGAGCCAGGCAGTGCAGGGGAGGTAGAGCCAGGCAGTGAGGGGGAGGTAGAGCCAGGCAGTGCGGGGGAGGTAGAGCCAGGCAGTGAGGGGGAGGCAGAGCCAGGCAGTGCGGGGGAGGTAGAGCCAGGCAGTGAGGGGGAAGGCAGAGCCAGGCACTGTGGGGAAGGCAGAGCCAGGCAGTGCGGGGGAAGTAGAGCCAGGCAGTGAGGGGGAAGGCAGAGCCAGGCAGTGAGGGGGAGGTAGAGCCAGGCAGTGAGGGGAGGGCAGAGCCAGGCAGTGCAGGGGAGGGCAGAGCCAGGCAGTGCAGGGGAGGTAGAGCCAGGCAGTGAGGGGAAGGCAGAGCCAGGCAGTGTGGGGAAGGCAGAGCCAGGCAGTGAGGGGAAGGCAGAGCCAGGCAGTGTGGGGGAGGTAGAGCCAGGCAGTGAGGGGAAGGCAGAGCTAGGCAGTGAGGGGAAGGCAGAGCCAGGCAGTGAGGGGAAGGCAGAGCCAGGCAGTGACGGGGAGGTAGAGCCGGGCAGTGAGGGGAAGGCAGAGCCAGGCAGTGAGGGGGAGGCAGAGCCAGGCAGTGAGGGGCAGGTAGAGCCGGGCAGTGAGGGGGAGGTAGAGCCGGGCAGTGAGGGGAAGGCAGAGCCAGGCAGTGAGGGGGAGGCAGAGCCAGGCAGTGAGGGGGAGGTAGAGCCAGGCAGTGAGGGGAAGGCAGAGCCAGGCAGTGAGGGGGAGGCAGAGCCAGGCAGTGAGGGGGAGGTAGAGCCAGGCAGTGAGGGGAAGGCAGAGCCAGGCAGTGAGGGGGAGGTAGAGCCAGGCAGTGAGGGGAAGGCAGAGCCAGGCAGTGAGGGGGAGGTAGAGCCAGGCAGTGAGGGGAAGGCAGAGCCAGGCAGTGAGGGGGAGGTAGAGCCAGGCAGTGAGGGGAAGGCAGAGCCGGGCAGTGAGGGGGCGGTAGAGCCAGGCAGTGAGGGGGAGGCTTCTCTCCCACGCGCAGTGCTGCCCACACAGAATCGGTTCACATTTCCAAGGCAGAGTTTTTCAGTAAGGCTTTGTTCTAACACAACACTGGGGCCAATCAGACACTTTAGGGCTGATGGCCAGCGCGGACACGATGGGCCGAAGGGCCTCTATCCGTGCTGTATGACTCTATGACTCTATGACACACAACACTGGGGCCAATCAGAGACACACAACACTGGGGCCAATCAGAGACACACAACACTGGGGCCAATCAGAGACACACAACACTGGGGCCAATCAGAGACACACAACACTGGGGCCAATCAGAGACACACAACACTGGGGCCAATCAGAGACACACAACACTGGGGCCAATCAGAGACACACAACTCTGGGGCCAATCACACTGGAATCAATCACACTGGGGCCAATCAGAGACCACAGCACTGGGGCCAATCAGAGACCACAGCACTGGGGCCAATCAGAGACACACAACACTGGGGCCAATCAGAGACACACAACACTGGGGCCAATCAGAGACACACAACTCTGGGGCCAATCACACTGGAATCAATCACACTGGGGCCAATCAGAGACCACAGCACTGGGGCCAATCAGAGACCACAGCACTGGGGCCAATCAGAGACCACAGCACTGGGGCCAATCAGAGACCACAGCACTGGGGCCAATCAGAGACCACAGCACTGGGGCCAATCAGAGACACACAACACTGGGGCCAATCTCAGACATGAACTCATGGAATGGTCCACCAGTCAGTGTGGATCAGACCATTCCACATTCGTCAGTTTGGGATTGGTCCATCCAAGTGCTCCTGTGTGTGATTCAACATTCCACGTGTCACCTTGTGCAAATCGTGTTCTTTTTTTGCACTCTTTCAGTCGAACTCTTTTCACGTTTACAGCCGACCCCCGCCCTTCCCCTGTTGTGTGATCAGTGCCTGTCTCAAGTTGCTTTCTGCACAATCAGGTCACAGTGTTTGTGGCCGTGTGATCGATCGGTATCTCTAAGTACCAGCGTGCTTTGATCTGCAGCATCTCACACTGTGCAATGCACAGAGCCTGTCAACATCCCAGGACCTCTCACACTGGGCAATGCACAGAGCCTGTCAACATCCCAGGACCTCTCACACTGTGCAATGCACAGAGCCTGTTACCATCCCAGGACCTCTCACACTGGGCAATGCACAGAGCCTGTCAACATCCCAGGACCTCTCACACTGTGCAATGCACAGAGCCTGTTACCATCCCAGGACCTCTCACACTGGGCAATGCACAGAGCCTGTCACCATTCCAGGACCTCTCACACTGGGCAATGCACAGAGCCTGTTACCATCCCAGGACCTCTCACACTGGGCAATGCACAGAGCCTGTTACCATCCCTGGACCTCTCACACTGGGCAATGCACAGAGCCCGCTACCATCCCAGGGCCTCTCACACTGGGCAATGCACAGAGCCTGTTACCATCCCAGGGCCTCTCACACTGGGCAATGCACAGAGCCTGTTACCATCCCAGGGCCTCTCACACTGTGCAATGCACAGAGCCTGTTACCATCCCAGGGCCTCTCACACTGGGCAATGCACAGAGCCTGTTACCATCCCAGGGCCTCTCACACTGTGCAATGCACAGAGCCTGTCAACATCCCAGGACCTCTCACACTGTGCAATGCACAGAGCCTGTTACCATCCCAGGGCCTCTCACACTGGGCAATGCACAGAGCCTGTTACCATCCCAGGGCCTCTCACACTGGGCAATGCACAGAGCCTGTTACCATCCCAGGACCTCTCACACTGGGCAATGCACAGAGCCTGTTACCATCCCAGGACCTCTCACACTGGGCAATGCACAGAGCCTGTTACCATCCCAGGACCTCTCACACTGGGCAATGCACAGAGCCTGTTACCATCCCAGGGCCTCTCACACTGGGCAATGCACAGAGCCTGTTACCATCCCAGGTCCTCTCACACTGGGCAATGCACAGAGCCTGTTACCATCCCAGGGCCTCTCACACTGGGCAATGCACAGAGCCTGTTACCATCCCAGGGCCTCTCACACTGGGCAATGCACAGAGCCTGTTACCATCCCAGGACCTCTCACACTGGGCAATGCACAGAGCCTGTTACCATCCCAGGGCCTCTCACACTGGGCAATGCACAGAGCCTGTTACCATCCCAGGGCCTCTCACACTGGGCAATGCACAGAGCCTGTTACCATCCCAGGGCCTCTCACACTGGGCAATGCACAGAGCCTGTCAACATCCCAGGGCCTCTCACACTGGGCAATGCACAGAGCCTGTCACCATCCCAGGGCCTCTCACACTGGGCAATGCACAGAGCCTGTTACCATCCCAGGACCTCTCACACTGGGCAATGCACAGAGCCTGTTACCATCCCAGGGCCTCTCACACTGTGCAATGCACAGAGCCTGTTACCATCCCAGGGCCTCTCACACTGGGCAATGCACAGAGCCTGTTACCATCCCAGGGCCTCTCACACTGGGCAATGCACAGAGCCTGTTACCATTCCAGGACCTCTCACACTGGGCAATGCACAGAGCCTGTTACCATCCCTGGACCTCTCACACTGGGCAATGCACAGAGCCTGTTACCATCCCAGGGCCTCTCACACTGGGCAATGCACAGAGCCTGTTACCATCCCAGGGCCTCTCACACTGGGCAATGCACAGAGCCTGTTACCATCCCAGGGCCTCTCACACTGGGCAATGCACAGAGCCTGTTACCATCCCAGGGCCTCTCACACTGGGCAATGCACAGAGCCTGTTACCATCCCAGGGCCTCTCACACTGTGCAATGCACAGAGCCTGTCAACATCCCAGGACCTCTCACACTGTGCAATGCACAGAGCCTGTTACCATCCCAGGGCCTCTCACACTGGGCAATGCACAGAGCCTGTTACCATCCCAGGGCCTCTCACACTGGGCAATGCACAGAGCCTGTTACCATCCCAGGACCTCTCACACTGGGCAATGCACAGAGCCTGTTACCATCCCAGGACCTCTCACACTGGGCAATGCACAGAGCCTGTTACCATCCCAGGACCTCTCACACTGGGCAATGCACAGAGCCTGTTACCATCCCAGGGCCTCTCACACTGGGCAATGCACAGAGCCTGTTACCATCCCAGGTCCTCTCACACTGGGCAATGCACAGAGCCTGTTACCATCCCAGGGCCTCTCACACTGGGCAATGCACAGAGCCTGTTACCATCCCAGGGCCTCTCACACTGGGCAATGCACAGAGCCTGTTACCATCCCAGGACCTCTCACACTGGGCAATGCACAGAGCCTGTTACCATCCCAGGGCCTCTCACACTGGGCAATGCACAGAGCCTGTTCCCATCCCAGGGCCTCTCACACTGGGCAATGCACAGAGCCTGTTACCATCCCAGGGCCTCTCACACTGGGCAATGCACAGAGCCCGTCACCATCCCTGGACCTCTCAAACTGGGCAATGCACAGAGCCTGTTACCATCCCTGGACCTCTCACACTGGGCAATGCACAGAGCCTGTTACCATCCCAGGGCCTCTCACACTGGGCAATGCACAGAGCCTGTTACCATCCCTGGACCTCTCACACTGGGCAATGCACAGAGCCTGTTACCATCCCTGGACCTCTCACACTGTGCAATGCACAGAGCCTGTTACCATCCCAGGTCCTCTCACACTGGGCAGCTTGAAGGGCTGGTGTTAGCTGGGACCTGGGGGTGTTTTCCTGCAATTGGTTTCCATCCCAGGGTTTTAAAGGAAGGAGGTGAGCACATTGCAGCTGCCCGAACTATAATCTTCCAAAATCTCTCGATTCAGGAGCCGTTCCTTTAGATTGGAAAATTGTACCTGTCACTCTGCTATTTAAGAAAGGAGAGAGAGGGAAACCAGGGAATTATAGACCAGTTAGCCTAACATCTGTTGTGGGGAAAATGCTGGAGTCTATAATTAAGGATAGGGTGACTGAACACCTCGAGAATTTTCAGTTAATCAGGGAGAGCCAGCATGGATTTGTGAAAGGTAGGTCGTGCCTGACAAGCCTGATTGAATTTTTTGAAGAGGTGACTAAAGTAGTGGACAGGGGAATGTCAGTGGATATTGTTTATATGGACTTCCAGAAGGCATTCGATAAAGTCCCTCATAAGAGACTGTTAGCTAAAGTTGAAGCTCATGGAATTGAGGGCAAATTATTGACCTGGTTCGGAAATTGGCTGAGCGGCAGGAGACAGAGAGTAGGGATAATGGGCAGGTACTCAAATTGGCAGGATGTGACTGGTGGTGTCCCACAGGGATGTGTGTTGGGGCCTCAATTATTCACTGTATTTAATAACGACTTAGATGACGGGATAGAGAGCCACATATCCAAGTTTGCCAATGACACAAAGATAGGCATGATGTGGAGATGCCGGTGATGGACTGGGGTTGACAATTGTAAACAATTTTACAACACCAAGTTATAGTCCAGCAATTTTATTTTAATTTCACAAGCTTTCGGAGGCTTCCTCCTTCCTCAGGTGAATTTTGTGGAAATGAAATCCTCGAAATGAAATCGCATTTATAAATCACAGAACAATGCTTGGTGATTACTGACTGTCTTTTCAACTGCCCGTTGCCAAGGCAATCAGTGTGCAGACAGACAAGTGTTACCTACAAGGTCTCCGAATATACAAAAAAACACAGAGATAGAGAGGTAGAAACATAGAAAAGACAGCAACTGACCCTTTATATTAAAAACAGATAACATTTGTTCGCTGGTGGGGTAACGTGTAGCGTGACATGAACCCAAGATCCCGGTTGAGGCCGTCCTCATGGGTGCGGAACTTGGCTATCAATTTCTGCTCGACGATTTTGCGTTGTCGTGTGTCTCGAAGGCCGCCTTGGAGAACGCTTACCCGAAGGTCGGTGGCTGAATGTCCTTGACTGCTGAAGTGTTTTCCGACTGGGAGGGAACCCTCCTGTCTGGCGATTGTTGTGCGGTGTCCGTTCATCCGTTGTCGCAGCGTCTGCATGGTCTCGCCAATGTACCATGCTCCGGGGCATCCTTTCCTGCAACGTATGAGGTAGACAACGTTGGCCGAGTCACAGGAGTATGAACCGTGCACCTGGTGGGTGGTGTCCTCTCGTGTGATGGTGGTATCTGTGTCGATGATCTGGCATGTCTTGCAGAGGTTACCGTGGCAGGGTTGTGTGGTGTCGTGGATGCTGTTCTCCTGAAAGCTAGGTAATTTGCTGCGAACGATGGTCTGTTTGAGGTTGGGTGGCTGTTTAAAGGTGAGTAGTGGAGGTGTGGGGATGGCCATAGCGAGGTGTTCGTCGTCATTGATGACATGTTGAAGGCTGCGGAGAACATGGCGTAGTTTCTCCGCTCCGGGGAAATACTGGACGACGAAGGGTACTCTGTTGGTTGCGTCCCGTGTTTGTCTCCTGAGGAGGTCTATGCGATTTTTCGCTGTGGCCCGTCGGAACTGTCGATCGATGAGTCGAGCGTCATATCCCGTTCTTACTAGGGCGTCTTTCAGCGTCTGTAGGTGTCCATCGCGTTCCTCCTCGTCTGAGCAGACCCTGTGTATTCGCAGGGCCTGTCCATAGGGGATGGCCTCTTTGACGTGGTTAGGGTGGAAGCTGGAAAAGTGGAGCAGCGTGAGGTTGTCCGTGGGCTTGCGGTAGAGTGAGGTGCTGAGGTGCCCGTCTTTGATGGAGATTCGTGTGTCCGTATAAAGGGTCGGTTGCTGTCTTTTCTATGTTTCTACCTCTCTATCTCTGTGTTTTTTTGTATATTCGGAGACCTTGTAGGTAACACTTGTCTGTCTGCACACTGATTGCCTTGGCAACGGGCAGTTGAAAAGACAGTCAGTAATCACCAAGCATTGTTCTGTGATTTATAAATGCGATTTCATTTCGAGGATTTCATTTCCACAAAATTCACCTGAGGAAGGAGGAAGCCTCCGAAAGCTTGTGAAATTAAAATAAAATTGCTGGACTATAACTTGGTGTTGTGAAATTGTTTACAAAGATAGGCAGCATTGTAAGCAGTGTAGATAAAATTACAGAAAGATATTAATCGATTAAGTGAATTTGCAAAACTGTGGCAAATGGATTTCAATGTGGGTAAGTGTGAGGTCATCCACTTGGGACCTAAAAATGATCGATCAGAGTACTTTCTAAATGGTGAAAAGCTCGAAACAGTGGAGGCCCAAAGAGACTTAGGAGTCCATGTACATAGATCATTAAAATGTCATGGACAGGTACAGAAAATAATCAAAAAGGCTAATGGAATGCTGGCCTTTATATCTAGAGGACTAGAATACAAGGGGGTAGAGGTTATGCTGCAGCTATACAAAACCCTGGTTAGACCGCACCTGGACGACTGTGTTCAGTTCTGGGCACCGCACCTCAGGAAGGACATATTGGCCTTCGAGGGAGTGCAGCGTGGATTTACTAGAATGATACCTGGATTCCAAGGGTTAAGTTCTGAGGAGAGATTACATAAACTAGGGTTGTATTCCCTGGAATTTAGAAGATTAAGGGGTGATTTGAACTTAAGAACACAAGAAATAGGAGCAGGAGTAGGCCATTCGCCCCTCGAGCCTGCTCCACTATTCAATCAGATCATGGCTGATCTTCGACCTCAACTCCATTTTCCTGCCCGATCCCCATATCCCTTGATTCCCCTAGAGTCCAAAAATCTATCGATCTCAGCCCTGAATATACTCAACGACTGAGCAGCCACAGCCCTCTGGGGTAGAGAATTCCAAATATTCACGACCCTCTGAGTGAAGAAATTCCTCCTCATCTCAGTCTTAAATGGCCGACCCCTTATCCTGAGACTATGCCCCCTAGTTCTAGACTCTCCAGCCAGGGGCAACAACCTCTTAGCATCTACCCTGTCAAACCCTCTTAGAACCTGATATGTTTCAATGAGATCACCTCTCATTCTTCTAAACTCCAGAGAGTATAGGCCCATTCTACTCAATCTCTCCTCATAGGACAACCCTCTCATCCCAGGAATCAATTGAGTGAACCTTTGTTGCACCCCCTCTAAGGCAAGTATATCCTTCCTTAGATAAGGAGACCAAAACTGGACACAGTACTCCAGGTGAGGTCTCACCAAAGCCCTGTACAATTGCAGCAAGACTTCCTTACTCTTGTACTCCAACCCCTTTGCAATAAAGGCCAACATACCATTTGCTTTCCTAATTGTTTGCTGTACCTGCATGTTAACTTTCTGTGTTTCATGGACAAGGATACTCAAATCCCTCTGAACACCAACATTTAATAGTTTTTCGTCATTTAAAAAATATTCTGATTTTCTATTCTTCTGACCAAAGTGAATAACCTCACATTTCCCCACATTATACTCCATCTGCCACCTTCTTGCCCACTCACTTAACCTGTCGATATCTCTTTGCAGACTCTTTGTGTCCTCCTCACAGCTTACCTTCCCACCTTGCTTTATATCGTCAGTAAACTTGGACACATTACACTCGGTCCCTTCATCTAAGTCATTAATATAGATTGTAAATAGCTGAGGCCCAAGCACTGATCCTTGCGACACCCCACTAGTTACAGCCTGCCAACCTGAGAATGACCCGTTTATCCCCACTCTCTGTTTTCTGTCCTTTAATCAATCCTCTATCCATGCTAATATATTACCCTCAATCCCATGAGCCCTAATCTTGTGTAACAACCTTTTATGTGGCACCTTATCGAATACCTTTTGAAAATCCAAATATTCGACATCCACTGGTTCCCCTTTATCTACCCTGCTAGTTACATCCTCAAAAAACTTGAATAAATTTGTCAAACACGATTTCCCTTTCATAAATTTTCGAATCCCATGTTCGTTCTGGCCAATCATATTCTGATTTTCTAAGTTCCCTGTTACCACTTCCTTAATAATGGATTCCAGCATTTTCCCGACGACTGATGTCAGGCTAACTGGCCTGTAATTCCCTGTTTTCTCTCTCCCTCCTTTCTTGAATAGCGGGATCACATTTGCTACCTTCCAATCCGCTGGGACCGTTCTAGAATCTAGGGAATTCTGGAAGATCACAACCAATGCATCCACTATCTCTGCAACCAGCTATTTTAGAACCCTTGGACGTAGGCCATCAGGTCCAGGGGAATTGTCAGATTTAGTCCCATTAATTTCTCTAGTATTTTTTTTTACTAATATTAATTACTTTCAGTTCCTCACTCTCATTGGACCCTTGATTTCTCGGGACCCACGTTTACTTTTGCTACTCTCTTCCTTTTTACATACTTGTGGAAGCTCTTATAACCTGTTTTTATATTACTTGCTAGTTTACTCTCATATTCTATTTTCTCTCTTTTTATCAATTTTTTAGTCATCCTTTGTTGGTTTCTAAAACTCTCCCAATCCTCAGGCTCATTACTCTTCTGGCAACATTATAGGCCTCTTCTTTTAATCTAATACTTCTTTAGTTACCCACGGATGGATCACTTTCCATGTGGAGTTTTTATTCCTCAATGGAATGTATATACTTTGGGAATTCTGAAATATTTCTCTAAATGTTCATCATTGCTTATCCACCATGATATCTTTTAAACTAATTTCCCAATCTACCTGAGCCAACTCGCCCCTCAGAACTACACAATTGGCCTTGTTTAAATTTAAGAACCTAGTTTCGGACTTAACTACATCACTCTCAAACTCAACATGAAATTCTATCACATTATAGAATCATAGAATCATAGAAAAGTTACAATGCGGAAGGAGGCCATTCGGCCCATGGAGTCCATGCTGGCTCTATGCAAGAGCAATCCAGCTAGTCCGGCACTTTACCCAGAGTCCTGCAAATTTTTCCCCTTCAAGTACTTATCCAGTTCCCTTTTGAAGGCCATGATTGAATCTGCCTCCACCACCCCCTCGGGCAGTGCATTCCAGATCCTAACCACTCGCTGTGTAAAAAGGTTTTTCCTCATGTCACCTTTGGTTCTTTTGCCAATCACCTTAAATCTATGTCCTCTGGTTCTTGACCCTTCCACCAATGGGAACAGTTTCTCTCTATCTACTCTGTCTAGACCCTGCATGATTTTGAATACCTCGATCAAATCTCCTCGCAACCATCTCTGTTCCAAGGAGAACAACCCCAGCTTCTCCAGTCTATCCACAGAACTAAAGTCCCTCATCCCTGGAATCATTCTAGTAAATCTCTTCTTCACCCTCTCTAAGGCCTTCACATCCTTCCTAAAGTGTGGTGTCCAAAACTGGACACAATACTCCAGTTGTGGATGAACCAGTGTTTTATAAAGGTTCATGACTTCCATACTTTTGTACTCTCTGCCTCTATTTATAAAGCCCAGGATCCCGTATGCTTTTTATTCATTTTCTAAACCTGCCCTGCCATCTTCAATGATTTGTGTACATATACCCCCAGATCTCTCTGTTCCTGTACCCCTTTTAGAATTGTGCCCTCTAGTTTATATTGCCTCTCCTCGTTCTTCCGACCAAAATATATCACTTCGCATTTTTCTGTGTTAAATTTCATCTGCCACGTGTCCGCCCATTCCACCAGCCTGTCTATATCCTCTTGAAGTCTATCACTATCCTCCTCACTGTTCACTACACTTCCAAGTTTTGTGTCATCTGCAAATTTTGAAATTGTGCCCTGTACACCCAAGTCCAAGTCATTAATATATATCAAGAAAAGCAGTGGTCCCAGCACTGACCCCTGGGGAACACCACTGTACACCTCCCTCCAGTCCGAAAAACAACCGTTCACCACTACTCTCTGTTTCCTGTCACTGAGCCAATTCTGTACCAATGTTGCTACTGCCCCCTTCATTCCATGGGCTTCAATCTTGATGGCAAGCCAATCATGTGGCACTTTATCAAACGCCTTTTGAAAGTCCATATACACCACATCAACTGTATTGCCCTCATCAAAAAAACTCTATCAAGTTAGTTAAACACGATTTGCCTTCAACAAATCCGTGCTGGCTTTCCCTAATCAATCAGCACTTTTCCAAGTGACTGTTAATTCTGTCCTGGATTATCGTTTCTAAAAGTTTCCCCACCACTGAGGTTAAACTGACTGGCCTGTAGTTGCTGGGTTTATCCTTACACCCTTTTTTGAACAAGGGTGTAACATTTGCAATTCTCCAGTCCTCTGGCACCACCCCCGTATCTACGGATGTTTGGAAGATTATGGCCAGTACCTCCGCAATTTCCACCCTTACTTCCCTCAGCAACCTGGGATGCATCCCATCCGGACCGGGTGACTTATCTACTTTAAGTATAGTCAGCCTTTCCAGTATCTCTTCTTTATCAATTTTTAGCCCATCCAGTATCTCAACTATATCTTCCTTTACTGAGACTCTGGCAGCATCTTCTTCCTTGGTAAAGACAGATACAAAGTAATCATTTAGTACCTCAGCCATCCCCTCTGCCTCCATGAGTCGATCTCCTTTATGGTCCCTAATCGGCCCCACCCCTCCTCTTACTACCCGTTTACTGTTTACATGTCTGTGGAAGACTTTTGGATTCCCTTTTATGTTCCCGCCAGTCTATTCTCATACTCTCTCTTTGCCCCTCTTATTTCCTTTTTCACTTCCCCTCTGAACTTTCTATATTCAGCCTGGTTCTCACTTGTGTTCTCAACCTGACATCTGTCATATGCCCCCTTTTTTGCATTTCATCTTACTCACTTTCTCTTTTGTCATCCAGGGAGCTCTGGTTTTAGTTGCCCTACCTTTCCTCCTCCTGCGAATGTACCCAGACTGTACCTCAACCACCTCCTCCTTAAACTCCGCCCACTGTTCAATTACAGTTTTGCCTGCCAATCTTTGATTCCAATTTACCCGGGCCAGATCTGTTCTCATCCCACTGAAATTGGCCCTCCTCCAATTCAGTATTTTTACTTTAGAGTGGTCTGTGTCCTTTTCCATAGCTATTCTAAACCTTATAATACAATGATCGCTGCTCCCAAAATGTTCCCCCACTGATACTTGCTCCATTTGGTCCTTATTTTCCCTGATTATGATCACTCTTCCCCAGAGGATCCTTTCGAGTCATAGAGTTATACAGCACGGATAGAGGCCCTTCGGCCCATCGTGTCCGCGCCGGCCATCAGCCCTGTCTACTCTAATCCCATATTCCAGCATTTGGTCCGTAGCCTTGTATGCTATGGCATTTCAAGTGCTCATCCAAATGCTTCTTGAATGTTGTGAGGGTTCCTGCCTCCACAACCCTTTCAGACAGTGAGTTCCAGACTCCAACCACCCTCTGGGTGAAAAAGTTCTTTCTCAAATCCCCTCTAAACCTCCCGCCTTTTACCTTGAATCTATGTCCCCTTGTTATAGAACCCTCAACGAAGGGAAAAAGCTCCTTAGTATCCATCCTATCTGTGCCCCTCATAATTTTGTACACCTCAATCATGTCCCCCCTTAGCCTCCTCTGCTCCAAGGAAAACAAACCCAATCTTCCCAGTCTCTCTTCATAGCTGAAGCGCTCCAGCCCTGGTAACATCCTGGTGAATCTCCTCTGCACCCTCTCCAAAGCGATCACATCCTTCCTGTAGTGTGGCGACCAGAACTGCACACAGTACTCCAGCTGTGGCCTAACCAGTGTTTTATACAGCTCCATCATAACCTCCTTGCTCTTATATTCTATGCCTCGGCTAATAAAGGCAAGTATCCCATATGCCTTCTTTACCACCTTATCTACCTGTTCCGCCGCCTTCAGGGATCTGTGAACTTGCACACCAAGATCCCTCTGACCCTCTGTCTTGCCTAGGGTCCTCCCATTCATTGTGTATTCCCTTGCCTTGTTTGTCCCTCCAAAGTGCATCACCTCGCACTTTTCCGGGTTAAATTCCATTTGCCACTGTTCCGCCCATCTGACCAACCCATCTATATCGTCCTGCAGACTGAGGCTATCCTCCTCGCTATTTACCACCCTACCAATCTTTGTATCATCAGCGAACTTACTGATCATACCTTTTACATTCATATCCAAGTCATTAATGTAGACCACAAACAGCAAGGGACCCAGCACCGATCCCTGTGGTACCCCACTGGCCACAGGCTTCCAGTCACAAAAACAACCTTCGACTATCACCCTCTGCCTTCTGCCACTAAGCCAGTTTTGTATCCAAAGTGCCAAGGCACCCTGGATTCCATGGGCTCGTACCTTCTTGACCAGTCTCCTGTGGGGGACTTTATCGAAGGCCTTACTGAAATCCATGTATACCACATCCACTGCGTTACCCTCATCCACACGCCTAGTCACCCCCTCAAAAAATTCAATCAAATTAGTCAGACATGATCTTCCCTTTATTATAAGATTATGAATTAACCCTGTCTCAGTATACAATAGTAGATCTAAAATAGCCTGTTCCCTAGTTGGTTCCTCAACATATTTTTCTAGAAAGCTGTCTTGAATGCATTCCATGAACTCGTCCTCCAAATTACTTTTGCCAGTTTTATTTGCCCACTCTACATGAAGATTAATGTCCCCGTGATTCTTGCATTACCTTTGTTACAAGCTTCTCTAGTTTCCTGATTTATACTCTGTCCAACACTATAACTACTGTTAGGGAGCCTATAAACTACTCCCACCAGTGTTTTCTGCCCCTTGTTATTTCTTTGCTGCACCCATACTGATTCTACATCCTGGCTTTCTGATCCAAGCTACTTTCTCCGTACTGTCTCATTCTTTCTTATCAGGGCTACACCCACTCCTTTCCCATTTTGCCTCTCTTTTCTAAAAGTCAGGTACCCTGGGATATTTATTTCCCAACCTTGGTCATCATACAACCATAGCGACTAGATCAAACCCATTTATCTCTATTTGTGCCATTAATTTATCGATCTTGTTACGAATGCTTCGTGCATTCAGATAAAGTCCCTTTAATTTTAACTTTTTACGATTTTTCCCTGATGTGACCTGAGTCACTAATGCCTTGTTACCTTTGTTAAACTCTCTGTCCCTTCCTGACACACTCTGCTTGTTTTTACCCCAAGACTCTACAGCCTTGACTTTTCTCTTTAGATTTATAAATTGACCCTGACCTGAATCCTCCTCCTGCCTTTTTATCCATCTATCACCCTAGTTATTCGATTCCCCTGGACACTGGTCCCAGCCCGGTTTACGTGGAGCCCGTCCCAGTGGAACAGCTCCCTCTTTCCCCAGTACTGGGCCAGTGCCCCATGAATTGAAACCCCTGTCTCCCACACCACTCTGAGCCACACATTTAACTCTCTGATCTGTTTGACCCTGTGCCAATTTGCTCGTGGCTCAGGTAATAATCCAGAGATTTGAGGTTCAGCTTATTAATTTCGACCCGAGCTCCTCAAACTCCCTCAGCAGAACCCCATTCCTGGTTCTACCAATGTCATTGGTTCCTACGTGGACCATGGTAACTGGTTCCTCCCCCTCATGCTCAAAGTTCTTCTCCAGCCACGAGGAGATGTCCCTAACCCTGGCACTGGACCGGAAACACAGCCTTCGGGACTCCCGGTCGCGGCTGCAGAGAACAGTGTCTATCCCCCTGACGATACTGTCCCCTACCACTACGATTTGATTGAAGTTTTTAAGATATTATGAGGAACTGATAGGGTGGATAGAGAGAAACTAGTTCCGCTGGTTGGAGAGTTTAGGACAAGGAGACAGAGTCGAAAAATTAGAGCCAGGACTTTAAGGAGTTTTTTTTTTTTATTCGTTCATGGGATGTGGGCGTCGCTGGCGAGACCGGCATTTATTGCCCATCCCTAATTGCCCCTTGAGAAGGTGGTGGTGATCCGCCTTCTTGAACCGCTGCAGTCCGTGTGGTGAAGGTTCTCCCACAGTGCTGTTAGGAAGGGAGTTCCAGGATTTTGACCCAGCGACGATGAAGGAACGGCGATATATTTCCAAGTCGGGATGGTGTGTGACTTGAAGGGGAACGTGCAGGTGGTGTTGTTCCCATGTACCTGCTGCCCTTGTCCTTCTAGGTGGTAGAGGTCGCGGGTTTGGGAGGTGCTGTCGAAGAAGCCTTGGCGAGTTGCTGCAGTGCATCCTGTGGATGGTGCACACTGCAGCCACTGTGCGCCGGTGGTGAAGGGAGTGAATGTTTAGGGTGGTGGATGGGGTGCCAATCAAGTGGGCTGCTTTGTCCTGGATGGTGTCGAGCTTCTTGAGTGTTGTTGGAGCTGCACTCATCCAAGCAAGTGGAGAGTATTCCATCACACCCCTGACTTGTGCCTTGTAGATGGTGGAAAGGCTTTGGGGAGCCAGGAGGTGAGTCACTTGCCACAGAATACATAAGCTCTGACCTGCTCTTGTATCCACAGTATTTCTGTTAACCAAAGGTATAAGGGATACAGGGCAAAGGCGGGTATATGGAGTTAAACAACCGATCAGCCATGATCTCATTGAATAGCGGAACAGGCTCGAGGGGCTGAATGGCCTCCTCCTGTACCTCTCTCCCTATGCACTATCGGCGCAGGTGGCTCCTTTAAGTGATGAATCAGAAAGGTATGTGGCACTGATCTGTGAGACGGCCTAGTCTTGAGCGATGAGGCCAGGGGTTTGAGCCACGTCCTCAGGACCCAGTCGGGCCGGGCTTGCTGCAGTCTGTGCTTTGTGCAAACTGCCTTACTCCCACCGCAAAGAGAAAACAAACCTCTCGTTAATCAGCTCCGCTGTCAACCGAGCTGGCCCGAAGTACGGAGACAACTGGAACGCAGCTTGCTGAAAGGAAAGACGTGAAAGGAAAGATCTCTGATGGCATAAAGGGAAAGGGGTGTCCCTGATGTTGAGGGGACTGCCAGTCGGAGGAGATCTGGCTGCAGCTAGGTGAGCGGAGCCTCAAGTGAAACTGGGCGAAGGTTGGAGACAGTGACTGTGAGCAAGAGTGTTCGAGGAGCATTCAAAGACACTGAGAAGCCCAAGACAGTGAGCAAAGGAGCCCAGAATGGGCCGGACCGTCCTCATCATCATACTGTGCGGTGTGAGTAATCGCCCACAGTTAATGTTCCTAAACCTCAGAGTCGCCGCGGGGCTCAGGGTTACACATGAATATACGGGGTGAGAGAGAAAAGAAGGGCAGTAGATTAGGGAATGGGACGGGCGTGAGTTGGAGGCAAGAGGGGGGGTTAACTGTCGTGTAATTTAGTGGGGACGGAGTATCTGTGTGTAATTTAGTGGGGACGGGTGTATCTGTGTGTAATTTAATGGGGACGGGAGTATCTGTGTGTAATTTAATGGGGACGGGAGTATCTGTGTGTAATTTAATGGGGACGGTGGTATCTGTATGTAATTTAATGGGGACGGGAGTATCTGTGTGTAATTTAGTGGGGACGGGAGTATCTGTGTGTAATTTAATGGGGACGGGAGTATCTGTGTGTAATTTAATGGGGACGGTGGTATCTGTATGTAATTTAGTGGGGACAGGAGTATCTGTGTGTAATTTAATGGGGACGGGAGTATCTGTGTGTAATTTAATGGGGACGGGAGTATCTGTGTGTAATTTAATGGGGACGGGAGTATCTGTGTGTAATTTAATGGGGACGGGAGTATCTGTGTGTAATTTAATGGGGACGGGAGAATCTGTGTGTAATTTAATGGGGACGGGAGTATCTGTGTGTAATTTAATGGGGACGGGAGAATCTGTGTGTAATTTAATGGGGACGGGAGTATCTGTGTATAATTTAATGGGGACGGGAGTATCTGTGTGTAATTTAATGGGGACGGGAGAATCTGTGTGTAATTTAATGGGGACGGGAGTATCTGTGTGTAATTTAATGGGGACGGGAGAATCTGTGTGTAATTTAATGGGGACGGGAGTATCTGTGTGTAATTTAATGGGGACGGGAGTATCTGTGTGTAATTTAGTGGGGACGGGAGTATCTGTGTGTAATTTAATGGGGACGGGAGTATCTGTGTGGAATTTAGTGCGGACGGGAGTATCTGTGTGTAATTTAATGGGGACGGGAGTATCTGTGTGTAATTTAATGGGGACGGGAGTATCTGTGTGTAATTTAGTGGGGACGGGAGTATCTGTGTGTAATTTAGTGGGGACGGGAGTATCTGTGTGTAATTTAATGGGGACGGGAGTATCTGTGTGTAATTTAGTGGGGACGGGAGTATCTGTGTGTAATTTAATGGGGACGGGAGTATCTGTGTGTAATTTAGTGGGGACGGGAGTATCTGTGTGTAATTTAATGGGGACGGGAGTATCTGTGTGTAATTTAATGGGGACGGGAGTATCTGTGTGTAATTTGATGGGGACGGGAGTATCTGTGTGTAATTTAATGGGGACGGGAGTATCTGTGTGTAATTTAGTGGGGACGGGAGTATCTGTGTGTAATTTAATGGGGACGGGAGTATCTGTGTGTAATTTAATGGGGACGGGAGTATCTGTGTGTAATTTAGTGGGGACGGGAGTATCTGAGTGTAATTTAATGGGGACGGGAGTATCTGTGTGTAATTTAATGGGGACGGGAGTATCTGTGTGTAATTTAGTGGGGACGGGAGTATCTGTGTGTAATTTAATGGGGACGGGAGTATCTGTGTGTAATTTAATGGGGACGGGAGTATCTGTGTGTAATTTAGTGGGGACGGGAGCATCTGAGTGTAATTTAATGGGGACGGGTGTATCTGTGTGTAATTTAATGGGGACGGGAGTATCTGTGTGTAATTTAGTGGGGACGGGAGTATCTGAGTGTAATTTAATGGGGACGGGAGTATCTGTGTGTAATTTAGTGGGGACGGGAGTATCTGTGTGTAATTTAATGGGGACGGGAGTATCTGTGTATAGGGAGTTAGGAGGTAAATTAAAAAATAGGACCTCAAAGGTAGTAATCTCGGGATTGCTGCCAGTGCCACGTGCTAGTCAGAGTAGAAATAGGAGGATATTTCAAATGAATACGTGGCAAGAGGAATGGTGCAAGGGGGAGGGATTCAAATTCCTGGGACACTGGAAACGGTTCTGGGGGAGGTGGGACCAGTACAAACCGGACGGTCTGCACCTGGGCAGGGCCGGGACCGCTGTCCTAGGAGGAGTGTTTGCTAGTGCTGTTGGGGAGGGTTTAAACTAAAGTGGCAGGGGGTTGGGAACCTGAGCAGGGAGAGAGAGGAAAGCGTAACAGGAAGGGACAGAAGGTATGGAGTAATAGGTAAAGTGTTAAAAAAGGACAAAGCAGGAACTAAGCGTCACAAAACAGATTTGAAAGTTCTTTATCTGAATGCACGTAGCATTCGTAATAAAATGGACGAGTTAACGGCACAAATAACTACGTATGGGTATGATCTTGTGGCCATTACAGAAACATGGCTGCAGGGTGACAACGACTGGGAATTAAATATGCCAGGGTATTTAACAATCAGGAAGGACAGGCAGGAAGGAAGGGGAGGTGGGGTGGCTATGTTAATAAAGGAAGGAATCACTGTAATACAGAGAAATGATATTGGGACAAAGCATCAAGATAATGAAACAGTTTGGGTGGAGATAAGGAATAATAAGGGAAAAAAAACATTAGTGGGCGTAGTATATAGGCCTCCTAATAGTTGCAACTCTGCTGGAAGAAGTATTAATCAGGAGATAGTCGGGGCATGTAATAAGGGAACAGCCATAATTATGGGGGATTTTAATTATCATATTAACTGGACAAATCAAATTGGGCAGAGCAGCCTTGAGGACGAGTTCATTGAGTGCATCAGGGATGGATTTCTTGAGCAGTATGTAACTGATCCTACAAGGGGGCAGGCAACCTTGGACCTGGTCCTGTGTAATGAGTCAGGATTAATTAATAATGTCCTAGTTAAGGATCCCCTTGGAACGAGCGACCACAACATGGTTGAATTCCATATCCAATTAGAGGGTGAGAAGGTTGATTCTCAAACAAGCGTACTGAGCTTGAATAAAGGAGACTATGATGGTATGAGAGCGGAATTGATTAAAGTGGACTGGGAAAATAGATTAAAGGGTAAGACGGTACATGAGCAGTGGTGTTCATTTAGGGAGTTATTTTACAACTTTCAAAATAAATATATTCCACTGAGGAAAAAAGGGTGTAAAAGAAATGACAGCCATCCGTGGCTAAGTAAAGAAATCAAGGATAGTATCCGACTAAAAACAAGGACATATAAGGTAGCCAAACTTAGTGGGAGGATAGAAGATTGGGAATTCTTCAAAAGACAGCAAAAAGTAACTAAAGGATTGATTAAGAAAGGGAAGTTAGATTATGAAAAGAAATTAGCAAAAAATATAAAAACAGATAGCAAGAGTTTCTATAGTTATATAAAAAGAAAAAGGGTGGCTAAGGCAAACATAGGTCCCTTAGAGGATGAGACCGGGAAATTAACGGTGGGAAACATGGAGATGGCAAAAATGCTGAACAAATATTTTGTTTCAGTCTTTACAGTAGAGGACACTAAGAATATCCCAACATTGGACAAACAGGGGGCTCTGGGGGGGGGAGGTGCTAAATACGATTAAAATCACTCTCAAGAGATGGTACTCAGTAAAATAATGGGACTCAAGGCGGATAAATCCCCTGGACCTGATGGCTTCCATCCTAGGGTCTTGAGGGAAGTGGCAGTAGGGATTGTACATATTGTACATTTTCTATATTGTACAGTTCTGGTCACCCTATTATAGAAAGGATATTATTAAACGAGAAAGAGTGCAGAAAAGATTTACTAGGATGCTACCGGGACTTGATGGTTTGACTTACAGGGAGAGGTGAGACAGACTGGGACTTTTTTCCCTGGAGAGTAGGAGGTTAAGGGGTGATCTTATCGAAGTCTATAAAATAATGAGGGGCATAGATAAGGTCGATAGTCAAAATCTTTTCCCAAAGGTAGGGGAGTCTATAACGAGGGGGCACAGATTTAAGGTGAGAGGGGAGAGATACAAAAGGATCCAGAGGGGCAATTTTTTCACTCAAAGGGTGGTGAGTGTCTGGAACGAGCTGCCAGAGGCAGTAGTCGAGGCGGGTACAATTTTGTCTTTTAAAAAGCATTTGGACAGTTACATGGGGAAGATGGGTATAGAGGGATATGGGCCAAGTGCAGGCAATTGGGACCAGCTTAGTGGTATAAACTGGGCGACATGGACATGTTGGGCCGAAGGGCCTGTTTCCATGTTGTAACTTCTATGATTCTATGATTCTATGGATGCTTTGGTGATAGTTTTCCAAAATTCCCTGGACTCAGGAGAGGTCCCGGCAGATTGGAAAACTGCTAATGTAACACCGTTATTTAAAAAGGGTAGTAGGCAGAAGGCTGGAAATTATAGGCCAGTTAGCTTAACATCTGTGGTGGGTAAAATTTTGGAGTCTATTATTAAGGAGACAGTAACGGAACATTTAGATAAGCATAATTTAATAGGACAAAGTCAGCATGGCTTTATGAAGGGGAAGTCATGTCTGACAAATTTGCTTGAGTTCTTCGAGGATATAACGTATAGGGTGGATAAAGGGGAACCAGTGGACGTAGTGTATTTAGACTTCCAGAAGGCATTCGACAAGGTGCCACATAAAAGATTATTACTTAAGATAAAAAATCACGGGATTGGGGGTAATATTCTGGCATGGGTGGAGGATTGGTTATCGAACAGGAAGCAGAGAGTTGGGATAAATGGTTCATTTTCGGACTGGCAACCAGTAACCAGTGGTGTTCCACAGGGGTCGGTGCTGGGTCCCCAACTCTTTACAATCTATATTAACAATTTGGAGGAGGGGACCGAGTGCAACATATCAAAATTTGCAGATGATACAAAGATGGGAGGGAAAGTAGAGAGTGAGGAGGACATAAAAAACCTGCAAGGGGATATAGACAGGCTGGGTGAGTGGGCGGAGATTTGGCAGATGCAATATAATATTGGAAAATGTGAGGTTATGCACTTTGGCAGGAAAAATCAGAGAGCAAGTTATTTTCTTAATGGCGAGAGACTGGAAAGTACTGCAGTACAAAGGGATCTGGGGGTCCTAGTGCAAGAAAATCAAAAAGTTGGTATGCAGGTGCAGCAGGTGATCAAGAAAGCCAACAGAATGTTGGCTTTTATTGCTAGGGGGATAGAATATAAAAACAAGGAGGTATTGCTGCAGTTATATAAGGTATTGGTGAGACCGCACCTGGAATACTGCATACAGTTTTGGTCTCCATACTTAAGAAAAGACATACTTGCTCTCGAGGCAGTACAAAGAAGGTTCACTCGGTTAATCCCGGGGATGAGGGGGCGGACATATGAGGAGAGGTTGAGTAGATTGGGACTCTACTCATTGGAGTTCAGAAGAATGAGAGGCGATCTTATTGAAACATATAAGATTGTGAAGGGTCTTGATCGGGTGGATGCACTAAGGATGTTCCCAAAGATGGGTGAAACTAGAACTAGGGGGCATAATCTTAGAATAAGGGGCTGCTCTTTCAAAACTGAGATGAGGAGAAACTTCTTCACTCAGAGGGTGGTAGGTCTGTGGAATTTGCTGCCCCAGGAAGCTGTGGAAGCGACATCATTAGATAAATTTAAAACAGAAATAGACAGTTTCCTAGAAGTAAAGGGAATTAGGGGTTATGGGGAGCGGGCAGGAAATTGGACATGAAGCTGAGTTCGGATCGGTCAATGCCCTGTGGGTGGCGGAGAGGGCCCAGGGGCTATGTGGCCGGGTCCTGCTCCGACTTCTTGTGTTCTTTAGATTTGTGGTTGGGATCAGATCAGCCATGATCTTATTGAATGGCGGAGCAGGCTCGAGGGGCCGATTGGCCTACTCCTGCTCCAATTTCTTATGTTCTTATGTTCTTATGTTCTTATTTAATGGGGACGGGGGTATCTGTGTGTAATTTAATGGGGACGGGAGTATCTGTGTGTAATTTAATGGGGACGGGAGTATCTGAGTGTAATTTAATGGGGACGGGAGTATCTGTGTGTAATTTAATGAGGACGGGAGTATCTGTGTGTAATTTAATGGGGACGGGGGTATCTGTGTGTAATTTAATGGGGACGGGAGTATCTGCATGTAATTTAATGGGGACGGGGGTATCTGTGTGTAATTTAATGGGGACGGGGGTATCTATATGTAATTTAATGGGGACGGGAGTATCTGTGTGTAATTTAATGGGGACGGGGGTATCTGTATGTAATTTAATGGGGACGGGAGTATCTGTGTGTAATTTAATGGGGACGGGAGTATCTGTGTGTAATTTAATGGGGACGGGAGTATCTGTGTGTAATTTAATGGGGACGGTGGTATCTGTGTGTAATTTAATGGTGACGGGAGTATCTGTGTGTAATTTAATGGGGACGGGAGTATCTGTATGTAATTTAATGGTGACGGGAGTATCTGTGTGTAATTTAATGGGGACGGGAGTATCTGTGTGTAATTTAGTGTGGACGGGAGTATCTGTATGTAATTTAGTTGGGACGGGAGTATCTGTGTGTAATATAATGGGGGCGGGAGTATCTGTGTGTAATTTAGTGGGGAGGGGAGTATCTGTGTGTAATTTAATGGGGACGGGAGTATCTGTGTGTAATATAATGGGGACGGGAGTATCTGTGTGTAATTTAATGGGGATGGGAGTATCTGTGTGTAATTTAATGGGGACGGGAGTATCTGTGTGTAATATAATGGGGACGGGAGTATCTGTGTGTAATTTAATGGGGACGGGGGTATCTGTGTGTAATTTAATGGGGACGGGAGTATCTGTGTGTAATATAATGGGGACGGGAGTATCTGAGTGTAATTTAATGGTGATGGGAGTATATGTTTGTAATTTAGTGGGTACTGGAGTATCTGTGTGTAATTTAATGGGGACGGGAGTATCTGTGTGTAATTTAGTGGGGACGGGGGTATCTGTGTGTAATTAAATGGGGACGGGAGTATCTGTGAGTAATTTAATGGGGACGGGAGTATCTGTGTGTAATTTAGTGGGGACGGGAGTATCTGTGTGTAATTTAATGGGGACGGGAGTATCTGTGTGTAATTTAGTGGGGACGGGAGTATCTGTGTGAAATTTAGTGGGGACGGGAGTATCTGTGTGTAATTTAGTGGGGACGGGGGTATCTGTGTGTAATTAAATGGGGACGGGAGTATCTGTGAGTAATTTAATGGGGACTGGAGTATCTGTGTGTAATTTAGTGGGGACGGGAGTATCTGTGTGTAATTTAGTGGGGACGGGAGTATCTGTGTGTTATTTGGTGGGGAGGGGAGTATCTGTGTGTAATTTAATGGGGACTGGCCTATCTGTGTGTAATTTAAAGGGGAGGGGAGTGTCTGTGTGTAATTTAGTGGGGACGGGAGTATCTGTGTGTAATTTAGTGGGGACGGGAGTATCTGTGTGTAATTTTGCGGGGAAGGGAGTATCTGTGTGTAATATAGTGGGGACGGGAGCATCTGTGTGTAATTTAATGGGGACGGGAGTATCTGTGTGTAATTTAGTGGGGTCGGGAGTATCTGTGTGTAATTTAATGGGGACGGGAGTATCTGTGTGTAATTTAGCGGGGAAGGGAGTATCTGTGTGTAATATAGTGGGGACGGGAGCATCTGTGTGTAATTTAATGGGGACGGGAGTATCTGTGTGTAATTTAATGGGGACGGGAGTATCTGTGTGTAATTTAATGGGGACGGTAGTATCTGTCTGTAATTTAATGGGGACGGGGGTATCTGTATGTAATTTAATGGGGAGGGGAGTATCTGTGTGTAATTTAATGGGGACGGGGGTATCTGTATGTAATTTAATGGGGACGGTAGTATCTGTGTGTAATTTAATGGGGACGGGAGTATCTGTGTGTAATTTAATGGAGACGGGAGTATCTGTGTGTAATTTAGTGGGGACGGGAGTATCTGTATGTAATTTAGTTGGGACGGGAGTATCTGTGTGTAATATAATGGGGACGGGAGTATCTGTGTGTAATTTAATGGGGACGGGAGTATCTGTGTGTAAATTAGTGGGGAGGGGAGTATCTGTGTGTAATTTAATGGGGACGGGAGTATCTGTGTGTAATTTATTGGGGACGGGAGTATCTGTGTGTAATTTAATGGGGACGGGAGTATCTGTGTGTAATTTAATGGGGACGGGAGTATCTGTGTGTAATTTAATGGGGACGGTGGTATCTGTATGTAATTTAATGGTGACGGGAGTATCTGTGTGCAATTTAATGGGGACGGGAGTATCTGTGTGTAATTTAGTGTGGACGGGAGTATCTGTATGTAATTTAGTTGGGACGGGAGTATCTGTGTGTAATATAATGGGGGCGGGAGTATCTGTGTGTAATTTAGTGGGGAGGGGAGTATCTGTGTGTAATTTAATGGGGACGGGAGTATCTGTGTGTAATATAATGGGGACGGGAGTATCTGTGTGTAATTTAATGGGGATGGGAGTATCTGTGTGTAATATAATGGGGACGGGAGTATCTGAGTGTAATTTAATGGTGATGGGAGTATATGTTTGTAATTTAGTGGGGACTGGAGTATCTGTGTGTAATTTAATGGGGACGGGAGTATCTGTGTGTAATATAATGGGGACGGGAGTATCTGAGTGTAATTTAATGGTGATGGGAGTATATGTTTGTAATTTAGTGGGGACTGGAGTATCTGTGTGTAATTTAATGGGGACGGGAGTATCTGTGTGTAATTTAGTGGGGACGGGGGTATCTGTGTGTAATTAAATGGGGACGGGAGTATCTGTGAGTAATTTAATGGGGACTGGAGTATCTGTGTGTAATTTAATGGGGACGGGAGTATCTGTGTGTAATTTAGTGGGGACGGGAGTATCTGTGTGAAATTTAGTGGGGACGGGAGTATCTGTGTGTAATTTAGTGGGGACGGGGGTATCTGTGTGTAATTCAATGGGGACGGGAGTATCTGTGAGTAATTTAATGGGGACTGGAGTATCTGTGTGTAATTTAGTGGGGACGGGAGTATCTGTGTGTAATTTAGTGGGGACGGGAGTATCTGTGTGTTATTTGGTAGGGAGGGGAGTATCTGTGTGTAATTTAATGGGGACGGGAGTATCTGTGTGTAATTTAATGGGGACTGGAGTATCTGTGTGTAATTTAATGGGGACGGGAGTATCTGTGTGTAATTTAATGGGGACTGGAGTATCTGTGTGTAATTTAATGGGGACTGGAGTATCTGTGTGTAATTTAGTGGGGAGGGGAGTATCTGTGTGTAATTTAATGGGGACTGGAGTATCTGTGTGTAATTTAAAGGGGAGTGGAGTATCTGTGTGTAATTTAATGGGGACGGGAGTATCTGTGTGTAATTTATTGGGGACGGGAGTATCTGTGTGTAATTTAATGGGGTCGGGAGTATCTGTGTGTAATTTAATGGGGGCGGGAGTATCTGTGTGTAATTTAGTGGGGACGGGAGTATCTGTGTGTAATTTAGTGGGGTCGGGAGTATCTGTGTGTAATTTAATGGGGACGGGAGTATCTGTGCGTAATTTAGCGGGGAAGGGAGTATCTCTGTGTAATTTAATGGGGACGGGAGTAACTGTGTGTAATTTAGCGGGGAAGTGGGTATCTGTGTGTAATTTAATGGGGACGGGAGGATCTGTGTGTAATTTAGTGGGGATGGATGTATCTGTGTGTAATTTCATGGGGACGGGAGTATCTGTCTGTAATTTAATGGGGACGGGGGTATCTGTATGTAATTTAATGGGTACGGGAGTATCTGTATGTAATTTAAAGGGGACGGGAGTATTTGTGTGTAATTTAATGGGGACGGAGGTATCTGTATGTAATTTAATGGGGACGGGAGTATCTGTGTGTAATTTAATGGGGACGGGAGTATCTGTGTGTAATTTAATGGGGACTGGAGTATCTGTGTGTAATTTAGTGGGGAGGGGAGTATCTGTGTGTAATTTAATGGGGACTGGAGTATCTGTGTGTAATTTAATGGGGACTGGAGTATCTGTGTGTAATTTAATGGGGACTGGAGTATCTGTGTGTAATTTAAAGGGGAGTGGAGTATCGGTGTGTAATTTAATGGGGACCGGAGTATCTGTGTGTAATTTATTGGGGACGGGAGTATCTGTGTGTAATTTAATGGGGACTGGAGTATCTGTGTGTAATTTAAAGGGGAGTGGAGTATCGGTGTGTAATTTAATGGGGACCGGAGTATCTGTGTGTAATTTATTGGGGACGGGAGTATCTGTGTGTAATTTAATGGGGTCGGGAGTATCTGTGTGTAATTTAATGGGGGCGGGAGTATCTGTGTGTAATTTAGTGGGGACGGGAGTATCTGTGTGTAATTTAGTGGGGACGGGAGTATCTGTGTGTAATTTAGTGGGGACGGGAGTATCTGTGTGTAATTTAGTGGGGACGGGAGTATCTGTGTGTAATTTAATGTGGACGGAAGTATCTGTGTGTAATTTAATGGGGACGGGAGTATCTGTGTGTAATTAGTGGGGACGGGAGTATCTGTGTGTAATTTAGTGGGGACGGGAGTATCTGTGTGTAATTTAATGGGGACGGGAGTATCTGTGTGTAATTTAATGGGGACGGGAGTATCTGTGTGTAATTTAGTGGGGACGGGAGTATCTGTGTGTAATTTAGTGGGGACGGGAGTATCTGTGTGTAATTTAATGGGGACGGGAGTATCTGTGTGTAATTTCATGGTGACGGGAGTATCTGTGTGTAATTTAGTGGGGACGGGAGTATCTGTGTGTAATTTAGTGGGGACGGGAGTATCTGTGTGTAATTTAGTGGGGACGGGAGTATCTGTGTGTAATTTAGTGGGGACGGGAGTATCTGTGTGTAATTTAATGGGGACGGAAGTATCTGTGTGTAATTTAATGGGGACGGGAGTATCTGTGTGTAATTAGTGGGGACGGGAGTATCTGTGTGTAATTTAGTGGGGACGGGAGTATCTGTGTGTAATTTAATGGGGACGGGAGTATCTGTGTGTAATTTAATGGGGACGGGAGTATCTGTGTGTAATTTAGTGGGGACGGGAGTATCTGTGTGTAATTTAGTGGGGACGGGAGTATCTGTGTGTAATTTAATGGGGACGGGAGTATCTGTGTGTAATTTAATGGTGACGGGAGTATCTGTGTGTAATTTAATGGGGACGGGAGTATCTGTGTGTAATTTAATGGGGACGGGAGTATCTGTGTGTAATTTAATGGGGACGGGAGTATCTGTGTGTAATTTAAAGGGGACGGGAGTATCTGTGTGTAATTTAAAGGGGACGGGACTATCTGTGTGTAATTTAATGGGGACGGGAGTATCTGTGTGTAATTTAATGGGGACGGGAGAATCTGTGTGTAATTTAATGGGGACGGGAGTATCTGTGTGTAATTTAATGGGGACGGGAGTATCTGTGTGTAATTTAGTGGGGACGGGAGTATCTGTGTGTAATTTAGTGGGGACGGGAGTATCGGTGTGTAATTTAATGGGGACGGGGGTATGTGTGTGTAATTTAATGGGGACGGGAGTATCTGTGTGTAATTTAGTGGGGACAGGAGTATCTGTGTGTAATTTAATGGGGACGGGAGTATCTGTGTGTAATTTAATGGGGACGGGAGTATCTGTGTGTAATTTAGTGGGGACGGGAGTATCTGTGTGTAATTTAGTGGGGACGGGAGTATCTGTGTGTAATTTAATGGGGACGGGAGTATCTGTGTGTATTTTAATGGTGACGGGGGTATCTGTATGTAATTTAATGGGGACGGGAGTATCTGTATGTAATTTAATGGGGACGGGGGTATCTGTATGTAATTTAATGGGGACGGGAGTATCTGTGTGTAATTTAATGGGGACGGGGGTATCTGTATGTAATTTAATGGGGACGGGAGTATCTGTGTGTAATTTAGTGGGGACGGGAGTATCTGTGTGTAATTTAATGGGGACGGGGGTATGTGTGTGTAATTTAATGGGGACGGGAGTATCTGTGTGTAATTTAGTGGGGACAGGAGTATCTGTGTGTAATTTAATGGGGACGGGAGTATCTGTGTGTAATTTAATGGGGACGGGAGTATCTGTGTGTAATTTAGTGGGGACGGGAGTATCTGAGTGTAATTTAATGGGGACGGGAGTATCTGTGTGTAATTTAATGGGGACGGGGGTATCTGTATGTAATTTAATGGGGACGGGAGTATCTGTATGTAATTTAATGGGGACGGGGTTATCTGTGTGTAATTTAATGGGGACGGGGGTATCTGTATGTAATTTGTTGGGGACGGGAGTATCTGTGTGTAATTTAAAGGGGACGGGGGTGTCTGTATGTAATTTAATGGGGACGGGAGTATCTGTGTGTAATTTAATGGGGACGGGAGTATCTGTGTGTAATTTAATGGGGACGGGAGTATCTGTGTGTAATTTAATGGGGACGGTGGTATCTGTATGTAATTTAATGGGGACGGGAGTATCTGTGTGTAATTTAATGGGGACGGGAGTATCTGTGTGTAATTTAATGGGGACGGTGGTATCTGTATGTAATTTAATGGGGACGGGAGTATCTGTGTGTAATTTAATGGGGACGGGAGTATCTGTTTGTAATTTAGTGTGGACGGGAGTATCTGTGTGTAATTTAGTGGGGACGGGGGTATCTGTGTGTAATCAAATGGGGACGGGAGTATCTGTGAGTAATTTAATGGGGACGGGAGTATCTGTGTGTAATTTAGTGGGGACGGGAGTATCTGTGTGTAATTTAGTGGGGACGGGAGTATCTGTGTGAAATTTAGTGGGGACGGGAGTATCTGTGTGTAATTTAGTGGGGACGGGGGTATCTGTGTGTAATTAAATGGGGACGGGAGTATCTGTGAGTAATTTAATGGGGACTGGAGTATCTGTGTGTAATTTCGTGGGGACGGGAGTATCTGTGTGTAATTTAGTGGGGACGGGAGTATCTGTATGTAATTTAGTGGGGACGGGAGTATCTGTGTGTAATTTAGTGGGGACGGGCGTATCTGTGTGTTATTTGGTAGGGAGGGGTGTATCTGTGTGTAATTTAATGGGGACTGGAGTATCTGTGTGTAATTTAGTGGGGACTGGAGTATCTGTGTGTAATTTAATGGGGACTGGAGTATCTGTGTGTAATTTAATGGGGAGGGGAGTATCTGTGTGTAATTTAATGGGGACTGGAGTATCTGTGTGTAATTTAGTGGGGACTGGAGTATCTGTGTGTAATTTAATGGGGAGGGGAGTATCTGTGTGTAATTTAATGGGGACTGGAGTATCTGTGAGTAATTTATTGGGGACGGGAGTATCTGTGTGTAATTTAATGGGGATGGGAGTATCTGTGTGTAATTTAATGCGGACTGGAGTATCTGTGTGTAATTTAGTGGGGACTGGAGTATCTGTGTGTAATTTAATGGGGACGGGGGTATCTGTGTGTAATTTAATGGGGAGGGGAGTATCTGTGTGTAATTTAATGGGGACTGGAGTATCTGTGTGTAATTTAATGGGGAGGGGAGTATCTGTGTTTAATTTAGTGGGGAGGGGAGTATCTGTGTGTAATTTAATGGGGAGGGGAGTATCTGTGTGTAATTTAATGGGGACTGGAGTATCTGTGTGTAATTGAATGGGGAAGGGAGTATCTGTGTGTAATTTAGTGGGGACGGGAGTATCTGTGTGTAATTTAGCGGGGAAGGGAGTATCTGTGTGTAATATAGTGGGGACGGGAGCATCTGTGTGTAATTTAATGGGGACGGGAGTATCTGTGTGTAATTTAGTGGGGTCGGGAGTATCTGTGTGTAATTTAATGGGGACGGGAGTATCTGTGTGTAATATAGTGGGGACGGGAGCATCTGTGTGTAATTTAATGGGGACGGGAGTATCTGTATGTAATTTAATGGGGACGGGAGTATCTGTGTGTAATTTAATGGGGACGGGAGTATCTATCTGTAATTTAATGGGGACGGGAGTATCTGTGTGTAATTTAATGGGGACGGGAGTATCTGTATGTAATTTAATGGGGAGGGGAGTATCTGTGTGTAATTTAATGGGGACGGGAGTATCTGTGTGTAATTTAATGGGGACGGGGGTATCTGTATGTAATTTTAAGGGGACGGGAGTATCTGTATGTAATTTAATGGGGAGGGGAGTAACTGTGTGTAATTTAATGGGGACGGGGGTATCTGTATGTAATTTAATGGGGACGGGAGTATCTGTGTGCAATTTAATGGGGACGGGAGTATCTGTATGTAATTTAATGGGGAGGGGAGTATCTGTGTGTAATTTAATGGGGACGGGAGTATCTGTGTGTAATTTAATGGGGACGGGGGTATCTGTATGTAATTTAATGGGGACTGGAGTATCTGTGTGTAAATTAGTGGGGAGGGGAGTATCTGTGTGTAATTTAATGGGGACTGGTGTATCTGTGTGTAATTTAATGGGGACGGAAGTATCTGTGTGTAATTTAATGGGGACGGGAGTATCTGTATGTAATTTAATGGGGAGGGGAGTATCTGTGTGTAATTTAATGGGGACGGGGGTATCTGTATGTAATTTAATGGGGACTGGAGTATCTGTGTGTAAATTAGTGGGGAGGGGAGTATCTGTGTGTAATTTAATGGGGACGGGAGTATCTGTGTGTAATTTAATGGGGACGGGAGTATCTGTGTGTAATTTATTGGGGACGGGAGTATCTGTGTGTAAATTAGTGGGGAGGGGAGTATCTGTGTGTAATTTAATGGGGACGGGAGTATCTGTGTGTAATTTATTGGGGACGGGAGTATCTGTGTGTAATTTAATGGGGACGGGGGTATCTGTATGTAATTTAATGGGGACGGGAGTATCTGTGTGTAATTTAATGGGGACGGGAGTATCTGTATGTAATTTAATGGGGAGGGGAGTATCTGTGTGTAATTTAATGGGGACGGGAGTATCTGTATGTAATTTAATGGGGAGGGGAGTATCTGTGTGTAATTTAATGGGGACGGGGGTATCTGTATGTAATTTAATGGGGACGGGAGTATCTGTGTGTAATTTAATGGGGACGGGAGTATCTGTGTGTAATTTAATGGGGACGGGAGTATCTGTGTGTAATTTAGTGGGGACGGGAGTATCTGTATGTAATTTAGTTGGGACGGGAGTATCTGTGTGTAATATAATGGGGACGGGAGTATCTGTGTGTAATTTAATGGGGACGGGAGTATCTGTGTGTAAATTAGTGGGGAGGGGAGTATCTGTGTGTAATTTAATGGGGACGGGAGTATCTTTGTGTAATTTATTGGGGACGGGAGTATCTGTGTGTAAATTAGTGGGGAGGGGAGTATCTGTGTGTTATTTAATGGGGACGGGAGTATCTGTGTGTAATTTATTGGGGACGGGAGTATCTGTGTGTAATTTAATGGGGACGGGGGTATCTGTATGTAATTTAATGGGGACGGGAGTATCTGTGTGTAATTTAATGGGGACGGGAGTATCTGTGTGTAATTTAATGGGGACGGGAGTATCTGTATGTAATTTAATGGGGAGGGGAGTATCTGTGTGTAATTTAATGGGGACGGGAGTATCTGTATGTAATTTAATGGGGAGGGGAGTATCTGTGTGTAATTTAATGGGGACGGGGGTATCTGTATGTAATTTAATGGGGACGGGAGTATCTGTGTGTAATTTAATGGGGACGGGAGTATCTGTGTGTAATTTAATGGGGACGGGAGTATCTGTGTGTAATTTAGTGAGGACGGGAGTATCTGTATGTAATTTAGTTGGGACGGGAGTATCTGTGTGTAATATAATGGGGACGGGAGTATCTGTGTGTAATTTAATGGGGACGGGAGTATCTGTGTGTAAATTAGTGGGGAGGGGAGTATCTGTGTGTAATTTAATGGGGACGGGAGTATCTGTGTGTAATTTATTGGGGACGGGAGTATCTGTGTGTAATTTAATGGGGACGGGAGTATCTGTGTGTAATTTAATGGGGACTGGAGTATCTGTGTGTAATTTAATGGGGACGGGAGTATCTGTGTGTAATTTAATGGGGACTGGAGTATCTGTGTGTAATTTAATGGGGACTGGAGTATCTGTGTGTAATTTAGTGGGGAGGGGAGTATCTGTGTGTAATTTAATGGGGACTGGTGTATCTGTGTGTAATTTAATGGGGACGGAAGTATCTGTGTGTAATTTAATGGGGACGGGAGTATCTGTGTGTAAGTTAGTGGGGTCGGGAGTATCTGTGTGTAATTTAATGGGGACGGGAGTATCTGTGTGTAATTTAGCGGGCAAGGGAGTATCTCTGTGTAATTTAATGGGGACGGGAGTATCTGTATGTAATTTAATGGGGTCGGGAGTATCTGTATGTAATTTAATGGGGGCGGGAGTATCTGTGTGTAATTTAGTGGGGTCGGGAGTATCTGTGTGTAATTTAATGGGGACGGGAGTATCTGTGTGTAATTTAGCGGGCAAGGGAGTATCTCTGTGTAATTTAATGGGGACGGGAGTATCTGTTTGTAATTTAATGGGGACGGGAGTATCTGTGTGTAATTTAATGGGGACGGGGGTATCTGTATGTAATTTAATGGGTACGGGAGTATCTGTATGTAATTTAACGGGGACGGGAGTATCTGTGTGTAATTTAATGGGGACGGGAGTATCTGTGTGTAATTTAATGGGGACGGGAGTATCTGTGTATAATTTAATGGGGACGGGAGTATCTGTGTGTAATTTAATGGGGACGGGAGAATCTGTGTGTAATTTAGTGGGGACGGGAGTATCTGTGTGTAATTTAATGGGGACGGGGGTATCTGTGTGTAATTTAATGGGGACGGGAGTATCTGTGTGTAATTTAGTGGGGACGGGAGTATCTGTGTGTAATTTAATGGGGACGGGAGTATCTGTGTGTAATTTAATGGGGACGGGAGTATCTGTGTATAATTTAATGGGGACGGGAGTATCTGCGTGTAATTTAGTGGGGACGGGAGTATCTGAGTGTAATTTAATGGGGACGGGAGTATCTGTGTGTAATTTGGTGGGGACGGGAGTATCTGTGTGTAATTTAATGGGGACGGGGGTATCTGTGTGTAATTTAATGGGGACGGGAGTATCTGTGTGTAATTTAATGGGGACGGGAGTATCTGAGTGTAATTTAATGGGGAAGGGAATATCTGTGTGTAATTTAATGAGGACGGGAGTATCTGTGTGTAATTTAATGGGGACGGGGGTAGCTGTGTGTAATTTAATGGGGACGGGAGTATCTGTATGTAATTTAATGGGGACGGGGGTATCTGTGTGTAATTTAATGGGGACGGGGGTATCTGTATGTAATTTAATGGGGACGCGAGTATCTGTGTGTAATTTAATGGGGACGGGGGTATCTGTATGTAATTTAATGGGGACGGGAGTATCTGTGTGCAATTTAATGGGGACGGGTGTATCTGTGTGTAATTTAATGGGGACGGGAGTATCTGTGTGTAATTTAATGGGGACGGGAGTATCTGTGTGTAATTTATTGGGGAGAGGAGTATCTGTGTGTAATTTAATGGGGACGGGAGTATCTGTGTGTAATATAATGGGGACGGGAGTATCTGTGTGTAATTTAATGGGGATGGGAGTATCTGTGTGTAATTTAATGGGGACGTGAGTATCTGTGTGTAATTTAATGGGGACGGGAGTATCTGTGTGTAATTTAATGCTGATGGGAGTATATGTTTGTAATTTAGTGGGGACTGGAGTATCTGTGTGTAATTTAATGGGGACGGGAGTATCTGTGTGTAATTTAGTGGGGATGGGGGTATCTGTGTGTAATTAAATGGGGACGGGAGTATCTGTGAGTAATTTAATGGGGACTGGAGTATCTGTATGTAATTTAGTTGGGACGGGAGTATCTGTGTGTAATATAATGGGGACGGGAGTATCTGTGTGTAATTTAATGGGGACGGGAGTATCTGTGTGTAAATTAGTGAGGAGGGGAGTATGTGTGTGTAATTTAATGGGGACGGGAGTATCTGTGTGTAATTTATTGGGGACGGGAGTATCTGTGTGTAATTTAATGGGGACGGGAGTATCTGTGTGTAATTTAATGGGGACTGGAGTATCTGTGTGTAATTTAATGGGGACGGGAGGATCTGTGTGTAATTTAATGGGGACTGGAGTATCTGTGTGTAATTTAATGGGGACTGGAGTATCTGTGTGTAATTTAGTGGGGAGGGGAGTATCTGTGTGTAATTTAATGGGGACTGGTGTATCTGTGTGTAATTTAATGGGGACGGAAGTATCTGTGTGTAATTTAATGGGGACGGGAGTATCTGTGTGTAAGTTAGTGGGGTCGGGAGTATCTGTGTGTAATTTAATGGGGACGGGAGTATCTGTGTGTAATTTAGCGGGCAAGGGAGTATCTCTGTGTAATTTAATGGGGACGGGAGTATCTGTATGTAATTTAATGGGGTCGGGAGTATCTGTATGTAATTTAATGGGGGCGGGAGTATCTGTGTGTAATTTAGTGGGGACGGGAGTATCTGTGTGTAATTTAGTGGGGACGGGAGTATCTGTGTGTAAGTTAGTGGGGTCGGGAGTATCTGTGTGTAATTTAATGGGCAAGGGAGTATCTCTGTGTAATTTAATGGGGACGGGAGTATCTGTGTGTAATTTAGCGGGGAAGTGGGTATCTGTGTGTAATTTAATGGGGACGGGAGTATCTGTGTGTAATTTAGTGGGGATGGGAGTATCTGTGTGTAATTTACTGGGGACGGGTGTATCTGTCTGTAATTTAATGGGGACTGGGGTATCTGTATGTAATTTAATGGGTACGGGAGTATCTGTGTGTAATTTAGTGGGGACGGGGGTATCTGTGTGTAATTAAATGGGGACGGGAGTATCTGTGAGTAATTTAGTGGGGACGGGGGTATCTGTGTGTAATTAAATGGGGACGGGAGTATCTGTGAGTAATTTAATGGGGACTGGAGTATCTGTGTGTAATTTAATGGGGAGGGGAGTATCTGTGTGTAATTTAATGGGGACGGGAGTATCTGTGTGTAATTTAATGCGGACTGGAGTATCTGTGTGTAATTTAGTGGGGACTGGAGTATCTGTGTGTAACTTAATGGGGAGGGGAGTATCTGTGTGTAATTTAATGGGGACGGGAGTATCTGTATGTAATTTAGTGGGGAGGGGAGTATCTGTGTGTAATTTAATGGGGACTGGAGTATCTCTGTGTGTAATTTAATGGGGAAGGGAGTATCTGTGTGTAAATTTATGCGGACTGGAGTATCTGTGTGTAATTTAATGGGGACTGGAGTATCTGTGTGTAATTTAGTGGGGAGGGGAGTATCTGTGTGTAATTTAATGGGGACTGGAGTATCTCTGTGTGTAATTTAATGGGGAAGGGAGTATCTGTGTGTAAATTTATGCGGACTGGAGTATCTGTGTGTAATTTAATGGGGACTGGAGTATCTGTGTGTAATTTAGTGGGGAGGGGAGTATCTGTGTGTAATTTAATGGGGACTGGCCTATCTGTGCGTAATTTAAAGGGGAGGGGAGTATCTGTGTGTAATTTAGTGGGGACGGGAGTATCTGTGTGTAATTTTGCGGGGAAGGGAGTATCTGTGTGTAATATAGTGGGGACGGGAGCCTCTGTGTGTAATTTAATGGGGACGGGAGTATCTGTGTGTAATTTAGTGGGGTCGGGAGTATCTGAGTGTAATTTAATGGGGACGGGATTATCTGTGTGTAATTTAGCGGGGAAGGGAGTATCTGTGTGTAATATAGTAGGGACGGGAGCATCTGTGTGTAATTTAATGGGGACGGGAGTATCTGTATGTAATTTAATGGGGACGGGAGTACCTGTGTGTAATTTAATGGGGACGGGAGTATCTGTGTGTAATTTAATGGGGACGGGAGTATCTGTCTGTAATTTAATGGTGACGGGGGTATCTGTATGTAATTTAAAGGGGACGGGAGTATCTGTATGTAATTTAATGGGGAGGGGAGTAACTGTGTGTAATTTAACGGGGACGGGGGTATCTGTATGTAATTTAATGGGGACGGGAGTATCTGTGTGTAATTTACTGGGGACGGGAGTATCTGTATGTAATTTAATGGGGAGGGGAGTATCTGTGTGTAATTTAATGGGGACGGGAGTATCTGTATGTAATTTAATGGGGAGGGGAGTATCTGTGTGTAATTTAATGGGGACGGGGGTATCTGTATGTAATTTAATGGGGACGGGAGTATCTGTGTGTAATTTAATGGGGACGGGAGTATCTGTGTGTAATTTAATGGGGACGGGAGTATCTGTGTGTAATTTCGTGGGGACGGGAGTATCTGTATGTAATTTAGTTGGGACGGGAGTATCTGTGTGTAATATAATGGGGACGGGAGTATCTGTGTGTAATTTAATGGGGACGTGAGTATCTGTGTGTAAATTAGTGGGGAGGGGAGTATCTGTGTGTAATTTAACGGGGACGGGAGTATCTGTGTGTAATTTAATGGGACGGGGGTATCTGTATGTAATTTAATGGGGACGGGAGTATCTGTGTGTAATTTAATGGGGACGGGAGTATCTGTATGTAATTTAATGGGGAGGGGAGTATCTGTGTGTAATTTAATGGGGACGGGAGTATCTGTATGTCATTTAATGGGGAGGGGAGTATCTGTGTGTAATTTATTGGGGACGGGAGTATCTGTGTGTAATTTAATGGGGACGGGAGTATCTGTGTGTAATTTAATGGGGACTGGAGTATCTGTGTGTAATTTAATGGGGACGGGAGTATCTGTGTGTAATTTAATGGGGACTGGAGTATCTGTGTGTAATTTAATGGGGACTGGAGTATCTGTGTGTAATTTAGTGGGGAGGGGAGTATCTGTGTGTAATTTATTGGGGACGGGAGTATCTGTGTGTAATTTAATGGGGACTGGAGTATCTGTGTGTAATTTATTGGGGACGGGAGTATCTGTGTGTAATTTAATGGGGTCGGGAGTATCTGTGTGTAATTTAATGGGGGCGGGAGTATCTGTGTGTAATTTAGTGGGGACGGGAGTATCTGTGTGTAATTTAGTGGGGACGGGAGTATCTGTGTGTAAGTTAGTGGGGTCGGGAGTATCTGTGTGTAATTTAATGGGGACGGGAGTATCTGTGTGTAATTTAGCGGGCAAGGGAGTATCTCTGTGTAATTTAATGGGGACGGGAGTATCTGTTTGTAATTTAATGGGGACGGGAGTATCTGTGTGTAATTTAATGGGGACGGGAGTATCTGTATGTAATTTAATGGGGACGGGAGTATCTGTGTGTAATTTAGTGGGGACGGGAGTATCTGTGTGTAATTTAGTGGGGACGGGAGTATCTGTGTGTAATTTAATGGGGACGGGGGTATCTGTGTGTAATTTAATGGGGACGGGAGTATCTGTGTGTAATTTAGTGGGGACGGGAGTATCTGTGTGTAATTTAATGGGGACGGGAGTATCTGTGTGTAATTTAATGGGGACGGGAGTATCTGTGTGTAATTTAATGGGTCGGGAGTATCTGTGTGTAATTTAGTGGGGACGGGAGTATCTGTGTGTAATTTAGTGGGGACGGGAGTATCTGTGTGTAATTTAATGGGGACGGGGTTATCTGTGTGTAATTTAATGGGGACGGGAGTATCTGTGTGTAATTTAATGGGGACGGGAGTATCTGTGTGTAATTTAATGGGTCGGGAGTATCTGTGTGTAATTTAATGGGGACTGGAGTATCTGTGTGTAATTTAGTGGGGACGGGAGTATCTGTGTGTAATTTAATGGGGACGGGGGTATCTGTATGTAATTTAATGGGGACGGGAGTATCTGTGTGTAATTTAATGGGGACGGGGGTATCTGTGTGTAATTTAATGGGGACGGGAGTATCTGTGTGTAATTTAATGGGGACGGGGGTATCTGTATGTAATTTAATGGGGACGGGAGTATCTGTGTGTAATTTAATGGGGACGGGAGTATCTGTGTGTAATTTAATGGGGAAGGGAGTATCTGTGTGTAATTTAATGGGGACGGGAGTATCTGTGTGTAATTTAATGGGGACGGGAGTAACTGTGTGTAATTTAATGGGGACGGGAGTATCTGTGTGTAATTTAGTGGGGACGGGAGTATCTGAGTGTAATTTAATGGGGACGGGAGTATCTGTGTGTAATTTAGTGGGGACGGGAGTATCTGTGTAATTTAATGGGGACGGGGGTATCTGTATGTAATTTAATGGGGACGGGAGTATCTGTATGTAATTTAATGGGGACGGGGGTATCTGTGTGTAATTTAATGGGGACGGGGGTATCTGTATGTAATTTAATGGGGACGGGAGTATCTGTGTGTAATTTAATGGGGACGGGAGTATCTGTGTGTAATTTAATGGGGACGGGAGTATCTGTGTGTAATTTAATGGGGACGGGAGTATCTGTGTGTAATTTAATGGGGACGGGAGTATCTGTGTGTAATTTAATGGGGACGGGAGAATCTGTGTGTAATTTAATGGGGACGGGAGTATCTGTTTGTAATTTAGTGGGGACGGGAGTATCTGTGTGTAATTTAGTGGGGACGGGAGTATCTGTGTGTAATTTAATGGGGACGGGGGTATCTGTGTGTAATTTAATGGGGACGGGAGTATCTGTGTGTAATTTAGTGGGGACGGGAGTATCTGTGTGTAATTTAATGGGGACGGGAGTATCTGTGTGTAATTTAATGGGGACGGGAGTATCTGTGTGTAATTTAATGGGGACGGGAGTATCTGTGTGTAATTTAGTGGGGACGGGAGTATCTGAGTGTAATTTAATGGGGACGGGAGTATCTGTGTGTAATTTGGTGGGGACGGGAGTATCTGTGTGTAATTTAATGGGGACGGGGGTATCTGTGTGTAATTTAATGGGGACGGGAGTATCTGTGTGTAATTTAATGGGGACGGGAGTATCTGAGTGTAATTTAATGGGGAAGGGAATATCTGTGTGTAATTTAATGAGGACGGGGGTATCTGTGTGTAATTTAATGGGGACGGGAGTATCTGTATGTAATTTAATGGGGACGGGGGTATCTGTGTGTAATTTAATGGGGACGGGGGTATCTGTATGTAATTTAATGGGGACGCGAGTATCTGTGTGTAATTTAATGGGGACGGGGGTATCTGTATGTAATTTAATGGGGACGGGAGTATCTGTGTGCAATTTAATGGGGACGGGTGTATCTGTGTGTAATTTAATGGGGACGGGAGTATCTGTGTGTAATTTAATGGGGACGGTGGTATCTGTATGTAATTTAATGGGGACGGGAGTATCTGTGTGTAATTTAATGGGGACTGGAGTATCTGTGTGTAATTTAGTGGGGAGGGGAGTATCTGTGTGTAATTTAATGGGGACTGGAGTATCTGTGTGTAATTTAATGGGGACGGAAGTATCTGTGTGTAATTTATTGGGGACGGGAGTATCTGTGTGTAATTTAATGGGGCCGGGAGTATCTGTGTGTAATTTAATGGGGGCGGGAGTATCTGTGTGTAATTTAGTGGGGACGGGAGTATCTGTGTGTAATTTAGTGGGGACGGGAGTATCTGTGTGTAAGTTAGAGGGGTCGGGAGTATCTGTGTGTAATTTAATGGGGACGGGAGTATCTGTGTGTAATTTAGCGGGCAAGGGAGTATCTCTGTGTAATTTAATGGGGACGGGAGTATCTGTGTGTAATTTAGCGGGGAAGTGGGTATCTGTGTGTAATTTAATGGGGACGGGAGTATCTGTGTGTAATTTAGTGGGGATGGGAGTATCTGTGTGTAATTTACTGGGGACGGGTGTATCTGTCTGTAATTTAATGGGGACGGGGGTATCTGTATGTAATTTAATGGGTACGGGAGTATCTGTATGTAATTTAATGGGGACGGGAGAATCTGTGTGTAATTTAATGGGGACGGGAGTATCTGTGTGTAATTTAATGGGGACGGGAGTATCTGTGTATAATTTAATGGGGACGGGAGTATCTGTGTGTAATTTAATGGGGACGGGAGAATCTGTGTGTAATTTAATGGGGAGGGGAGTATCTGTTTGTAATTTAATGGGGACGGGAGTATCTGTGTGTAATTTAGTGGGGACGGGAGTATCTGTGTGTAATTTGTGGGGACGGGAGTATCTGTGTGTAATTTAATGGGGACGGGGGTATCTGTGTGTAATTTAATGGGGACGGGAGTATCTGTGTGTAATTTAGTGGGGACGGGAGTATCTCTGTGTAATTTAATGTGGACGGGAGTATCTGTGTGTAATTTAATGGGGACGGGAGTATCTGTGTGTAATTTAATGGGGACGGGAGTATCTGTGTGTAATTTAGTGGGGACGGGAGTATCTGTGTGTAATTTGGTGGGGACGGGATTATCTGTGTGTAATTTAATGGGGACGGGGGTATCTGTGTGTAATTTAATGGGGACGGGGGTATCTGTGTGTAATTTAATGGGGACGGGGGTATCTGTGTGTAATTTAATGGGGACGGGAGTATCTGAGTGTAATTTAATGGGGACGGGGGTATCTGTGTGTAATTTAATGGGGACGGGAGTATCTGTGTGTAATTTGGTGGGGACGGGAGTATCTGTGTGTAATTTAATGGGGACGGGGGTATCTGTGTGTAATTTAATGGGGACGGGAGTATCTGTGTGTAATTTAATGGGGACGGGAGTATCTGAGTGTAATTTAATGGGGAAGGGAATATCTGTGTGTAATTTAATGAGGACGGGAGTATCTGTGTGTAATTTAATGGGGACGGGGGTATCTGTGTGTAATTAATGGGGACGGGAGTATCTGTATGTAATTTAATGGGGACGGGGGTATCTGTGTGTAATTTAATGGGGACGGGGGTATCTGTATGTCATGTAATGGGGACGCGAGTATCTGTGTGTAATTTAATGGGGACGGGGGTATCTGTATGTAATTTAATGGGGACGGGAGTATCTGTGTGCAATTTAATGGGGACGGGAGTATCTGTGTGTAATTTAATGGGGACGGTGGTATCTGTATGTAATTTAATGGGGACGGGAGTATCTGTGTGTCATTTAATGGGGACGGGAGTATCTGTGTGTAATTTAGTGTGGACGGGAGTATCTGTATGTAATTTAGTTGGGACGGGAGTATCTGTGTGTAATTTAGTGGGGAGGGGAGTATCTGTGTGTAATTTAATGGGGACGGGAGTATCTGTGTGTAATATAATGGGGACGGGAGTATCTGTGTGTAATTTAATGGGGATGGGAGTATCTGTGTGTAATTTAATGGGGACGGGAGTATCTGTGTGTAATATAATGGGGACGGGAGTATCTGTGTGTAATTTAATGCTGATGGGAGTATATGTTTGTAATTTAGTGGGGACTGGAGTATCTGTGTGTAATTTAATGGGGACGGGAGTATCTGTGTGTAATTTAGTGGGGATGGGGGTATCTGTGTGTAATTAAATGGGGACGGGAGTATCTGTGAGTAATTTAATGGGGACTGGAGTATCTGTGTGTAATTTAGTGGGGACGGGAGTATCTGTGTGTCATTAAATGGGGACGGGAGTATCTGTGTGTAATTTAATGGGGACTGGAGTATCTGTGTGTAATTTAATGGGGAGGGGAGTATCTGTGTGTAATTTAGTGGGGAGGGGAGTATCTGTGTGTAATTTAATGGGGACGGGAGTATCTGTGTGTAATATAATGGGGACGGGAGTATCTGTGTGTAATTTAATGGGGATGGGAGTATCTGTGTGTAATTTAGTGGGGACGGGAGTATCTGTGTGTCATTAAATGGGGATGGGGGTATCTGTGTGTAATTAAATGGGGACGGGAGTATCTGTGAGTAATTTAATGGGGACTGGAGTATCTGTGTGAAATTTTGTGGGGACGGGAGTATCTGTGTGTCATTAAATGGGGACGGGAGTATCTGTGAGTAATTTAATGGGGACGGGAGTATCTGTGTGTAATTTAATGGGGACGGGAGTATCTGTGTGTAATTTAATGGGGACGGGAGTATCTGTGTGTAATTTAATGGGGACGGGAGTATCTGTGAGTAATTTAATGGGGACGGGAGTATCTGAGTGTAATTTAATGGGGACGGGAGTATCTGTGTGTAATTTGGTGGGGACGGGAGTATCTGTGTGTAATTTAATGGGGACGGGGATATCTGTGTGTAATTTAATGGGGACGGGAGTATCTGTGTGTAATTTAATGGGGACGGGAATATCTGTGTGTAATTTAATGAGGACGGGAGTATCTGTGTGTAATTTAATGGGGACGGGGGTATCTGTGTGTAATTTAATGGGGATGGGAGTATCTGTGTGTAATTTAATGGGGACGGGGGTATCTGTGTGTAATTTAATGGGGACGGGGGTATCTGTATGTAATTTAATGGGGACGCGAGTATCTGTGTGTAATTTAATGGGGACGGGGGTATCTGTATGTAATTTAATGGGGACGGGAGTATCTGTGTGCAATTTAATGGGGACGGGTGTATCTGTGTGTAATTTAATGGGGACGGGAGTATCTGTGTGTAATTTAATGGGAACGGTGGTATCTGTATGTAATTTAATGGGGACGGGAGTATCTGTGTGTAATTTAATGGGGACTGGAGTATCTGTGTGTAATTTAGTGTGAAGGGGAGTATCTGTGTGTAATTTAATGGGGACTGGAGTATCTGTGTGTAATTTAATGGGGACGGAAGTATCTGTGTGTAATTTATTGGGGACGGGAGTATCTGTGTGTAATTTAATGGGGTCGGGAGTATCTGTGTGTAATTTAGCGGGGAAGTGGGTATCTGTGTGTAATTTAATGGGGACGGGAGTATCTGTGTGTAATTTAGTGGGGATGGGAGTATCTGTGTGTAATTTACTGGGGACGGGTGTATCTGTCTGTAATTTAATGGGGACGGGGGTATCTGTATGTAATTTAATGGGTACGGGAGTATCTGTATGTAATTTAATGGGGACGGGAGTATCTGTGTGTAATTTAATGGGGACGGGAGTATCTGTGTGTAATTTAATGGGGACGGGAGTATCTGTGTATAATTTAATGGGGACGGGAGTATCTGTGTGTAATTTAATGGGGACGGGAGAATCTGTATGTAATTTAATGGGGACGGGAGTATCTGTGTGCAATTTAATGGGGACGGGTGTATCTGTGTGTAATTTAATGGGGACGGGAGTATCTGTGTGTAATTTAATGGGGACGGTGGTATCTGTATGTAATTTAATGGGGACGGGAGTATCTGTGTGTAATTTAATGGGGACTGGAGTATCTGTGTGTAATTTAGTGGGGAGGGGAGTATCTGTGTGTAATTTAATGGGGACTGGAGTATCTGTGTGTAATTTAATGGGGACGGAAGTATCTGTGTGTAATTTATTGGGGACGGGAGTATCTGTGTGTAATTTAATGGGGCCGGGAGTATCTGTGTGTAATTTAATGGGGGCGGGAGTATCTGTGTGTAATTTAGTGGGGACGGGAGTATCTGTGTGTAATTTAGTGGGGACGGGAGTATCTGTGTGTAAGTTAGTGGGGTCGGGAGTATCTGTGTGTAATTTAATGGGGACGGGAGTATCTGTGTGTAATTTAGCGGGCAAGGGAGTATCTCTGTGTAATTTAATGGGGACGGGAGTATCTGTGTGTAATTTAGCGGGGAAGTGGGTATCTGTGTGTAATTTAATGGGGACGGGAGTATCTGTGTGTAATTTAGTGGGGATGGGAGTATCTGTGTGTAATTTACTGGGGACGGGTGTATCTGTCTGTAATTTAATGGGGACGGGGGTATCTGTATGTAATTTAATGGGTACGGGAGTATCTGTATGTAATTTAATGGGGACGGGAGTATCTGTGTGTAATTTAATGGGGACGGGAGTATCTGTGCGTAATTTAATGGGGACGGGAGTATCTGTGTATAATTTAATGGGGACGGGAGTATCTGTGTGTAATTTAATGGGGACGGGAGAATCTGTGTGTAATTTAATGGGGACGGGAGTATCTGTTTGTAATTTAATGGGGACGGGAGTATCTGTGTGTAATTTAGTGGGGACGGGAGTATCTGTGTGTAATTTGTGGGGACGGGAGTATCTGTGTGTAATTTAATGGGGACGGGGGTATCTGTGTGTAATTTAATGGGGACGGGAGTATCTGTGTGTAATTTAGTGGGGACGGGAGTATCTCTGTGTAATTTAATGTGGACGGGAGTATCTGTGTGTAATTTAATGGGGACGGGAGTATCTGTGTGTAATTTAATGGGGACGGGAGTATCTGTGTGTAATTTAGTGGGGACGGGAATATCTGTGTGTAATTTGGTGGGGACGGGATTATCTGTGTGTAATTTAATGGGGACGGGGGTATCTGTGTGTAATTTAATGGGGACGGGTGTATCTGAGTGTAATTTAATGGGGAAGGGAATATCTGTGTGTAATTTAATGAGGACGGGAGTATCTGTGTGTAATTTAATGGGGACGGGGTTATCTGTGTGTAATTAATGGGGACGGGAGTATCTGTATGTAATTTAATGGGGACGGGGGTATCTGTGTGTAATTTAATGGGGACGGGGGTATCTGTATGTCATGTAATGGGGACGCGAGTATCTGTGTGTAATTTAATGGGGACGGGGGTATCTGTATGTAATTTAATGGGGACGGGAGTATCTGTGTGCAATTTAATGGGGACGGGAGTATCTGTGTGTAATTTTATGGGGACGGTTGTATCTGTATGTAATTTAATGGGGACGGGAGTATCTGTGTGTCATTTAATGGGGACGGGAGTATCTGTGTGTAATTTAGTGTGGACGGGAGTATCTGTATGTAATTTAGTTGGGACGGGAGTATCTGTGTGTAATTTAGTGGGGAGGGGAGTATATGTGTGTAATTTAATGGGGACGGGAGTATCTGTGTGTCATATAATGGGGACGGGAGTATCTGTGTGTAATTTAATGGGGATGGGAGTATCTGTGTGTAATTTAATGGGGACGGGAGTATCTGTGTGTAATATAATGGGGACGGGAGTATCTGTGTGTAATTTAATGCTGATGGGAGTATATGTTTGTAATTTAGTGGGGACTGGAGTATCTGTGTGTAATTTAATGGGGACGGGAGTATCTGTGTGTAATTTAGTGGGGATGGGGGTATCTGTGTGTAATTAAATGGGGACGGGAGTATCTGTGAGTAATTTAGTGGGGACGGGAGTATCTGTGTGAAATTTTGTGGGGACGGGAGTATCTGTGTGTAATTAAATGGGGACGGGAGTATCTGTGTGTAATTTAGTGGGGACGGGAGTATCTGTGTGAAATTTTGTGGGGACGGGAGTATCTGTGTGTAATTAAATGGGGACGGGAGTATCTGTGAGTAATTTAATGGGGACTGGAGTATCTGTGTGTAATTTAGTGGGGACGGGGGTATCTGTATGTAATTTAATGGGGACGGGAGTATCTGTGTGTATTTTAATGGGGACGGGGGTATCTGTATGTAATTTAATGGGGACGGGAGTATCTGTGTGTAATTTAATGGGGACGGGAGTATCTGTGTGTAATTTGGTGGGGACGGGAGTATCTGTGTGTAATTTAATGGTGACGGGGGTATCTGTGTGTAATTTAATGGGGACGGGAGTATCTGTGTGTAATTTAATGGGGACGGGAGTATCTGAGTGTAATTTAATGGGGAAGGGAATATCTGTGTGTAATTTAATGAGGACGGGAGTATCTGTGTGTAATTTAATGGGGACGGGGGTATCTGTGTGTAATTAATGGGGACGGGAGTATCTGTATGTAATTTAATGGGGACGGGGGTATCTGTGTGTAATTTAATGGGGACGGGGGTATCTGTATGTCATGTAATGGGGACGCGAGTATCTGTGTGTAATTTAATGGGGACGGGGGTATCTGTATGTAATTTAATGGGGACGGGAGTATCTGTGTGCAATTTAATGGGGACGGGAGTATCTGTGTGTAATTTAATGGGGACGGTGGTATCTGTATGTAATTTAATGGGGACGGGAGTATCTGTGTGTCATTTAATGGGGACGGGAGTATCTGTGTGTAATTTAGTGTGGACGGGAGTATCTGTATGTAATTTAGTTGGGACGGGAGTATCTGTGTGTAATTTAGTGGGGAGGGGAGTATCTGTGTGTAATTTAATGGGGACGGGAGTATCTGTGTGTAATATAATGGGGACGGGAGTATCTGTGTGTAATTTAATGGGGATGGGAGTATCTGTGTGTAATTTAATGGGGACGGGAGTATCTGTGTGTAATATAATGGGGACGGGAGTATCTGTGTATAATTTAATGCTGATGGGAGTATATGTTTGTAATTTAGTGGGGACTGGAGTATCTGTGTGTAATTTAATGGGGACGGGAGTATCTGTGTGTAATTTAGTGGGGATGGGGGTATCTGTGTGTAATTAAATGGGGACGGGAGTATCTGTGAGTAATTTAATGGGGACTGGAGTATCTGTGTGTAATTTAGTGGGGACGGGAGTATCTGTGTGAAATTTTGTGGGGACGGGAGTATCTGTGTGTAATTAAATGGGGACGGGAGTATCTGTGAGTAATTTAATGGGGACTGGAGTATCTGTGTGTAATTTGGTGGGGACGGGAGTATCTGTGTGTAATTTAATGGGGACGGGAGTATCTGTGAGTAATTTAATGGGGACTGGAGTATCTGTGTGTAATTTGGTGGGGACGGGAGTATCTGTGTGTAATTTAATGGGGACTGGAGTATCTGTGTGTAATTTGGTGGGGACGGGAGTATCTGTGTGTAATTTAATGGGGACGGGAGTATCTGTGTGTAATTTGGTGGGGACGGGAGTATCTGTGTGTAATTTAATGGGGACGGGAGTATCTGTGTGTAATTTAATGGGGACGGGAGTATCTGTGTGTAATTTGGTGGGGACGGGAGTATCTGTGTGTAATTTAATGGGGACGGGGATATCTGTGTGTAATTTAATGGGGACGGGAGTATCTGAGTGTAATTTAATGGGGACGGGAATATCTGTGTGTAATTTAATGAGGACGGGAGTATCTGTGTGTAATTTAATGGGGACGGGGGTATCTGTGTGTAATTTAATGGGGATGGGAGTATCTGTGTGTAATTTAATGGGGACGGGGGTATCTGTGTGTAATTTAATGGGGACGGGGGTATCTGTATGTAATTTAATGGGGACGCGAGTATCTGTGTGTAATTTAATGGGGACGGGGGTATCTGTATGTAATTTAATGGGGACGGGAGTATCTGTGTGCAATTTAATGGGGACGGGTGTATCTGTGTGTAATTTAATGGGGACGGGAGTATCTGTGTGTAATTTAATGGGAACGGTGGTATCTGTATGTAATTTAATGGGGACGGGAGTATCTGTGTGTAATTTAATGGGGACTGGAGTATCTGTGTGTAATTTAGTGGGGAGGGGAGTATCTGTGTGTAATTTAATGGGGACTGGAGTATCTGTGTGTAATTTAATGGGGACGGAAGTATCTGTGTGTAATTTATTGGGGACGGGAGTATCTGTGTGTAATTTAATGGGGTCGGGAGTATCTGTGTGTAATTTAATGGGGGCGGGAGTATCTGTGTGTAATTTAGTGGGGACGGGAGTATCTGTGTGTAATTTAGTGGTGACGGGAGTATCTGTGTGTAAGTTAGTGGGGTCGGGAGTATCTGTGTGTAATTTAATGGGGACGGGAGTATCTGTGTGTAATTTAGCGGGCAAGGGAGTATCTCTGTGTAATTTAATGGGGACGGGAGTATCTGTGTGTAATTTAGCGGGGAAGTGGGTATCTGTGTGTAATTTAATGGGGACGGGAGTATCTGTGTGTAATTTAGTGGGGATGGGAGTATCTGTGTGTAATTTACTGGGGACGGGTGTATCTGTCTGTAATTTAATGGGGACGGGGGTATCTGTATGTAATTTAATGGGTACGGGAGTATCTGTATGTAATTTAATGGGGACGGGAGTATCTGTGTGTAATTTAATGGGGACGGGAGTATCTGTGTGTAATTTAATGGGGACGGGAGAATCTGTGTATAATTTAATGGGGACGGGAGTATCTGTGTGTAATTTAATGGGGACGGGAGAATCTGTGTGTAATTTAATGGGGACGGGAGTATCTGTTTGTAATTTAATGGGGATGGGATTATCTGTGTGTAATTTAGTGGGGACGGGAGTATCTGTGTGTAATTTAGTGGGGACGGGAGTATCTGTGTGTAATTTAATGGGGACGGGGGTATCTGTGTGTAATTTAATGGGGACGGGAGTATCTGTGTGTAATTTAGTGGGGACGGGAGTATCTGTGTGTAATTTAATGGGGACGGGAGTATCTGTGTGTCATTTAATGGGGACGGGAGTATCTGTGTGTAATTTAATGGGGATGGGAGTATCTGTGTGTAATTTAGTGGGGACGGGAGTATCTGAGTGTAATTTAATGGGGACGGGAGTATCTGTGTGTAATTTGGTGGGGACGGGAGTATCTGTGTGTAATTTAATGGGGACGGGGGTATCTGTGTGTAATTTAATGGGGACGGGAGTATCTGTGTGTAATTTAATGGGGACGGGAGTATCTGAGTGTAATTTAATGGGGAAGGGAATATCTGTGTGTAATTTAATGAGGACGGGAGTATCTGTGTGTAATTTAATGGGGACGGGGGTATCTGTGTGTAATTTAATGGGGACGGGAGTATCTGTATGTAATTTAATGGGGACGGGGGTATCTGTGTGTAATTTAATGGGGACGGGGGTATCTGTATGTAATTTAATGGGGACGCGAGTATCTGTGTGTAATTTAACGTGGACGGGGGTATCTGTATGTAATTTCATGGGGACGGGAGTATCTGTGTGCAATTTAATGGGGACGGGTGTATCTGTGTGTAATTTAATGGGGACGGGAGTATCTGTGTGTAATTTAATGGGGACGGTGGTATCTGTATGTAATTTAATGGGGACGGGAGTATCTGTGTGTAATTTAATGGGGACGGGAGTATCTGTGTGCAATTTAGTGTGGACGGGAGTATCTGTATGTAATTTAGTTGGGACGGGAGTATCTGTGTGTAATATAATGGGGACGGGAGTATCTGTGTGTAATTTAGTGGGGAGGGGAGTATCTGTGTGTAATATAATGGGGACGGGAGTATCTGTGTGTAATATAATGGGGACGGGAGTATCTGTGTGTAATATAATGGGGACGGGAGTATCTGTGTGTAATTTAATGGGGACGGGAGTATCTGTGTGTAATTTAGTGGGGATGGGGGTATCTGTGTGTAATTAAATGGGGACGGGAGTATCTGTGAGTAATTTAATGGGGACTGGAGTATCTGTGTGTAATTTAGTGGGGACGGGAGTATCTGTGTGAAATTTTGTGGGGACGGGAGTATCTGTGTGTAATTAAATGGGGACGGGAGTATCTGTGTGTAATTTAATGGGGACTGGAGTATCTGTGTGTAATTTAATGGGGACGGGAGTATCTGTGTGTAATTTAATGGGAACGGTGGTATCTGTATGTAATTTAATGGGGACGGGAGTATCTGTGTGTAATTTAATGGGGACTGGAGTATCTGTGTGTAATTTAGTGGGGAGGGGAGTATCTGTGTGTAATTTAATGGGGACTGGAGTATCTGTGTGTAATTTAATGGGGACGGAAGTATCTGTGTGTAATTTATTGGGGACGGGAGTATCTGTGTGTAATTTAATGGGGTCGGGAGTATCTGTGTGTAATTTAATGGGGGCGGGAGTATCTGTGTGTAATTTAGTGGGGACGGGAGTATCTGTGTGTAATTTAGTGGGGACGGGAGTATCTGTGTGTAAGTTAGTGGGGTCGGGAGTATCTGTGTGTAATTTAATGGGGACGGGAGTATCTGTGTGTAATTTAGCGGGCAAGGGAGTATCTCTGTGTAATTTAATGGGGACGGGAGTATCTGTGTGTAATTTAGCGGGGAAGTGGGTATCTGTGTGTAATTTAATGGGGACGGGAGTATCTGTGTGTAATTTAGTGGGGATGGGAGTATCTGTGTGTAATTTACTGGGGACGGGTGTATCTGTCTGTAATTTAATGGGGACGGGGGTATCTGTATGTAATTTAATGGGTACGGGAGTATCTGTATGTAATTTAATGGGGACGGGAGTATCTGTGTGTAATTTAATGGGGACGGGAGTATCTGTGTGTAATTTAATGGGGACGGGAGTATCTGTGTATAATTTAATGGGGACGGGAGTATCTGTGTGTAATTTAATGGGGACGGGAGAATCTGTGTGTAATTTAATGGGGACGGGAGTACTGTTTGTAATTTAATGGGGACGGGATTATCTGTGTGTAATTTAGTGGGGACGGGAGTATCTGTGTGTAATTTAGTGGGGACGGGAGTATCTGTGTGTAATTTAATGGGGACGGGGGTATCTGTGTGTAATTTAATGGGGACGGGAGTATCTGTGTGTAATTTAGTGGGGACGGGAGTATCTGTGTGTAATTTAATGGGGACGGGAGTATCTGTGTGTAATTTAGTGTGGACGGGAGTATCTGTATGTAATTTAGTTGGGACGGGAGTATCTGTGTGTAATATAATGGGGACGGGAGTATCTGTGTGTAATTTAGTGGGGAGGGGAGTATCTGTGTGTAATTTAACGTGGACGGGAGTATCTGTGTGTAATATAATGGGGACGGGAGTATCTGTGTGCAATATAATGGGGACGGGAGTATCTGTGTGTAATTTAATGGTGATGGGAGTATATGTTTGTAATATAGTGGGGACTGGAGTATCTGTGTGTAATTTAATGGGGACGGGAGTATCTGTGTGTAATTTAGTGGGGACGGGGGTATCTGTGTGTAATTAAATGGGGACGGGAGTATCTGTGAGTAATTTAATGGGGACTGGAGTATCTGTGTGTAATTTAGTGGGGACGGGAGTATCTGTGTGAAATTTAGTGGGGACGGGAATATCTGTGTGTAATTTAGTGGGGACGGGGGTATCTGTGTGTAATTTAATGGGGACGGGGGTATCTGTATGTAATTTAATGGGGACGCGAGTATCTGTGTGTAATTTAATGGGGACGGGGGTATCTGTATGTAATTTAATGGGGACGTGAGTATCTGTGTGCAATTTAATGGGGACGGGTGTATCTGTGTGTAATTTAATGGGGACGGGAGTATCTGTGTGTAATTTAATGGGGACGGTGGTATCTGTATGTAATTTAATGGGGACGGGAGTATCTGTGTGTAATTTGGTGGGGAGGGGAGTATCTGTGTGTAATTTAATGGGGACGGGAGTATCTGTGTGTAATATAATGGGGACGGGAGTATCTGTGTGTAATTTAATGGGGATGGGAGTATCTGTGTGTAATTTAATGGGGACGGGAGTATCTGTGTGTGATATAATGGGGACGGGAGTATCTGTGTGTAATTTAATGCTGATGGGAGTATATGTTTGTAATTTAGTGGGGACTGGAGTATCTGTGTGTAATTTAATGGGGACGGGAGTATCTGTGTGTAATTTAGTGGGGATGGGGGTATCTGTGTGTAATTAAATGGGGACGGGAGTATCTGTGAGTAATTTAATGGGGACTGGAGTATCTGTGTGTAATTTAGTGGGGACGGGAGTATCTGTGTGAAATTTTGTGGGGACTGGAGTATCTGTGTGTAATTAAATGGGGACGGGAGTATCTGTGAGTAATTTAATGGGGACTGGAGTATCTGTGTGTAATTTAGTGGGGACGGGGGTATCTGTATGTAATTTAATGGGGACGGGTGTATCTGTGTGTAATTTAATGGGGACGGGGGTATCTGTATGTAATTTAATGGGGACGGGAGTATCTGTGTGTAATTTAATGGGGACGGGAGTATCTGTGTGTAATTTAGTGGGGACGGGAGTATCTGAGTGTAATTTGATGGGGACTGGAGTATCTGTGTGTAATTTGGTGGGGACAGGAGTATCTGTGTGTAATTTAATGGGGACGGGGGTATCTGTATGTAATTTAATGGGGACGGGAGTATCTGTGTGTAATTTAATGGGGACGGGAGTATCTGTGTGTAATTTAATGGGGACGGGAGTATCTGTGTGTAATTTAGTGGGGATGGGGGTATCTGTGTGTAATTAAATGGGGACGGGAGTATCTGTGAGTAATTTAATGGGGACTGGAGTATCTGTGTGTAATTTAGTGGGGACGGGAGTATCTGTGTGAAATTTTGTGGGGACGGGAGTATCTGTGTGTAATTAAATGGGGACGGGAGTATCTGTGTGTAATTTAATGGGGACTGGAGTATCTGTGTGTAATTTAATGGGGACGGGAGTATCTGTGTGTAATTTAATGGGAACGGTGGTATCTGTATGTAATTTAATGGGGACGGGAGTATCTGTGTGTAATTTAATGGGGACTGGAGTATCTGTGTGTAATTTAGTGGGGAGGGGAGTATCTGTGTGTAATTTAATGGGGACTGGAGTATCTGTGTGTAATTTAATGGGGACGGAAGTATCTGTGTGTAATTTATTGGGGACGGGAGTATCTGTGTGTAATTTAATGGGGTCGGGAGTATTTGTGTGTAATTTAATGGGGGCGGGAGTATCTGTGTGTAATTTAGTGGGGACGGGAGTATCTGTGTGTAATTTAGTGGGGACGGGAGTATCTGTGTGTAAGTTAGTGGGGTCGGGAGTATCTGTGTGTAATTTAATGGGGACGGGAGTATCTGTGTGTAATTTAGCGGGCAAGGGAGTATCTCTGTGTAATTTAATGGGGACGGGAGTATCTGTGTGTAATTTAGCGGGGAAGTGGGTATCTGTGTGTAATTTAATGGGGACGGGAGTATCTGTGTGTAATTTAGTGGGGATGGGAGTATCTGTGTGTAATTTACTGGGGACGGGGGTATCTGTATGTAATTTAATGGGGACGGGGGTATCTGTCTGTAATTTAATGGGGACGGGGGTATCTGTATGTAATTTAATGGGTACGGGAGTATCTGTATGTAATTTAATGGGGACGGGAGTATCTGTGTGTAATTTAATGGGGACGGGAGTATCTGTGTGTAATTTAATGGGGACGGGAGTATCTGTGTGTAATTTAATGGGGACGGGAGAATCTGTGTGTAATTTAATGGGGACGGGAGTACTGTTTGTAATTTAATGGGGACGGGATTATCTGTGTGTAATTTAGTGGGGACGGGAGTATCTGTGTGTAATATAATGGGGACGGGAGTATCTGTGTGTAATTTAGTGGGGAGGGGAGTATCTGTGTGTAATTTAACGTGGACGGGAGTATCTGTGTGTAATATAATGGGGACGGGAGTATCTGTGTGCAATATAATGGGGACGGGAGTATCTGTGTGTAATTTAATGGTGATGGGAGTATATGTTTGTAATTTAGTGGGGACTGGAGTATCTGTGTGTAATTTAATGGGGACGGGAGTATCTGTGTGTAATTTAGTGGGGACGGGGGTATCTGTGTGTAATTAAATGGGGACGGGAGTATCTGTGAGTAATTTAATGGGGACTGGAGTATCTGTGTGTAATTTAGTGGGGACGGGAGTATCTGTGTGAAATTTAGTGGGGACGGGAGTATCTGTGTGTAATTTAGTGGGGACGGGGGTATCTGTGTGTAATTTAATGGGGACGGGGGTATCTGTATGTAATTTAATGGGGACGCGAGTATCTGTGTGTAATTTAATGGGGACGGGGGTATCTGTATGTAATTTAATGGGGACGTGAGTATCTGTGTGCAATTTAATGGGGACGGGTGTATCTGTGTGTAATTTAATGGGGACGGGAGTATCTGTGTGTAATTTAATGGGGACGGTGGTATCTGTATGTAATTTAATGGGGACGGGAGTATCTGTGTGTAATTTAGTGGGGAGGGGAGTATCTGTGTGTAATTTAATGGGGACGGGAGTATCTGTGTGTAATATAATGGGGACGGGAGTATCTGTGTGTAATTTAATGGGGATGGGAGTATCTGTGTGTAATTTAATGGGGACGGGAGTATCTGTGTGTGATATAATGGGGACGGGAGTATCTGTGTGTAATTTAATGCTGATGGGAGTATATGTTTGTAATTTAGTGGGGACTGGAGTATCTGTGTGTAATTTAATGGGGACGGGAGTATCTGTGTGTAATTTAGTGGGGATGGGGGTATCTGTGTGTAATTAAATGGGGACGGGAGTATCTGTGAGTAATTTAATGGGGACTGGAGTATCTGTGTGTAATTTAGTGGGGACGGGAGTATCTGTGTGAAATTTTGTGGGGACTGGAGTATCTGTGTGTAATTAAATGGGGACGGGAGTATCTGTGAGTAATTTAATGGGGACTGGAGTATCTGTGTGTAATTTAGTGGGGACGGGGGTATCTGTATGTAATTTAATGGGGACGGGTGTATCTGTGTGTAATTTAATGGGGACGGGGGTATCTGTATGTAATTTAATGGGGACGGGAGTATCTGTGTGTAATTTAATGGGGACGGGAGTATCTGTGTGTAATTTAGTGGGGACGGGAGTATCTGAGTGTAATTTGATGGGGACTGGAGTATCTGTGTGTAATTTGGTGGGGACAGGAGTATCTGTGTGTAATTTAATGGGGACGGGGGTATCTGTATGTAATTTAATGGGGACGGGAGTATCTGTGTGTAATTTAATGGGGACGGGAGTATCTGAGTGTAATTTAATGGGGAAGGGAAGATCTGTGTGTAATTTAATGAGGACGGGAGTATCTGTGTGTAATTTAATGGGGACGGGGGTATCTGTGTGTAATTTAATGGGGATGGGAGTATCTGTATGTAATTTAATGGGGACGGGGGTATCTGTGTGTAATTTAATGGGGACGGGGGTATCTGTATGTAATTTAATGGGGACGCGAGTATCTGTGTGTAATTTAATGGGGACGGGGGTATCTGTATGTAATTTAATGGGGACGGGAGTATCTGTGTGCAATTTAATGGGGACGGGTGTATCTGTGTGTAATTTAATGGGGACGGGAGTATCTGTGTGTAATTTAATGGGGATGGTGGTATCTGTATGTAATTTAATGGGGACGGGAGTATCTGTGTGTAATTTAATGGGGACTGGAGTATCTGTGTGTAATTTAGTGGGGACGGGAGTATCTGTGTGTAATTTAATGGGGACGGGGGTATCTGTGTGTAATTTAATGGGGACGGGAGTATCTGTGTGTAATTTAGTGGGGACGGGAGTATCTGTGTGTAATTTAATGGGGACGGGAGTATCTGTGTGTAATTTAGTGTGGACGGGAGTATCTGTATGTAATTTAGTTGGGACGGGAGTATCTGTGTGTAATATAATGGGGACGGGAGTATCTGTGTGTAATTTAGTGGGGAGGGGAGTATCTGTGTGTAATTTAACGTGGACGGGAGTATCTGTGTGTAATATAATGGGGACGGGAGTATCTGTGTGCAATATAATGGGAACGGGAGTATCTGTGTGTAATTTAATGGTGATGGGAGTATATGTTTGTAATTTAGTGGGGACTGGAGTATCTGTGTGTAATTTAATGGGGACGGGAGTATCTGTGTGTAATTTAGTGGGGACGGGGGTATCTGTGTGTAATTAAATGGGGACGGGAGTATCTGTGAGTAATTTAATGGGGACTGGAGTATCTGTGTGTAATTTAGTGGGGACGCGAGTATCTGTGTGAAATTTAGTGGGGACGGGAGTATCTGTGTGTAATTTAGTGGGGACGGGGGTATCTGTGTGTAATTTAATGGGGACGGGGGTATCTGTATGTAATTTAATGGGGACGCGAGTATCTGTGTGTAATTTAATGGGGACGGGGGTATCTGTATGTAATTTAATGGGGACGGGAGTATCTGTGTGCAATTTAATGGGGACGGGTGTATCTGTGTGTAATTTAATGGGGACGGGAGTATCTGTGTGTAATTTAATGGGGACGGTGGTATCTGTATGTAATTTAATGGGGACGGGAGTATCTGTGTGTAATTTAATGGGGACGGGAGTATCTGTGTGTAATTTAGTGTGGACGGGAGTATCTGTATGTAATTTAGTTGGGACGGGAGTATCTGTGTGTAATATAATGGGGACGGGAGTATCTGTGTGTAATTTAGTGGGGAGGGGAGTATCTGTGTGTAATTTAATGGGAACGGGAGTATCTGTGTGTAATATAATGGGGACGGGAGTATCTGTGTGTAATTTAATGGGGATGGGAGTATCTGTGTGTAATTTAATGGGGACGGGAGTATCTGTGTGTAATATAATGGGGACGGGAGTATCTGTGTGTAATTTAATGCTGATGGGAGTATATGTTTGTAATTTAGTGGGGACTGGAGTATCTGTGTGTAATTTAATGGGGACGGGAGTATCTGTGTGTAATTTAGTGGGGATGGGGGTATCTGTGTGTAATTAAATGGGGACGGGAGTATCTGTGAGTAATTTAATGGGGACTGGAGTATCTGTGTGTAATTTTGTGGGGACTGGAGTATCTGTGTGTAATTAAATGGGGACGGGAGTATCTGTGAGTAATTTAATGGGGACTGGAGTATCTGTGTGTAATTTACTGGGGACGGGGGTATCTGTATGTAATTTAATGGGGAGGGGTGTATCTGTGTGTAATTTAATGGGGACGGGGGTATCTGTATGTAATTTAATGGGGACGGGAGTATCTGTGTGTAATTTAATGGGGACGGGAGTATCTGTGTGTAATTTAGTGGGGACGGGAGTATCTGAGTGTAATTTGATGGGGACTGGAGTATCTGTGTGTAATTTGGTGGGGACGGGAGTATCTGTGTGTAATTTAATGGGGACGGGAGTATCTGTGTGTAATTTAATGGGGACGGGAGTATCTGAGTGTAATTTAATGGGGAAGGGAAGATCTGTGTGTAATTTAATGAGGACGGGAGTATCTGTGTGTAATTTAATGGGGACGGGGGTATCTGTGTGTAATTTAATGGGGATGGGAGTATCTGTATGTAATTTAATGGGGACGGGGGTATCTGTGTGTAATTTAATGGGGACGGGGGTATCTGTATGTAATTTAATGGGGACGCGAGTATCTGTGTGTAATTTAATGGGGACGGGGGTATCTGTATGTAATTTAATGGGGACGGGAGTATCTGTGTGCAATTTAATGGGGACGGGTGTATCTGTGTGTAATTTAATGGGGACGGGAGTATCTGTGTGTAATTTAATGGGGATGGTGGTATCTGTATGTAATTTAATGGGGACGGGAGTATCTGTGTGTAATTTAATGGGGACTGGAGTATCTGTGTGTAATTTAGTGGGGAGGGGAGTATCTGTGTGTAATTTAATGGGGACTGGAGTATCTGTGTGTAATTTAATGGGGACGGAAGTATCTGTGTGTAATTTATTGGGGACGGGAGTATCTGTGTGTAATTTAATGGGGTCGGGAGTATCTGTGTGTAATTTAATGGGGGCGGGAGTATCTGTGTGTAATTTAGTGGGGACGGGAGTATCTGTGTGTAATTTAGTGGGGACGGGAGTATCTGTGTGTAAGTTAGTGGGGTCGGGAGTATCTGTGTGTAATTTAATGGGGACGGGAGTATCTGTGTGTAATTTAGTGGGGATGGGAGTATCTGTGTGTAATTTACTGGGGACGGGTGTATCTGTCTGTAATTTAATGGGGACGGGGGTATCTGTATGTAATTTAATGGGTACGGGAGTATCTGTATGTAATTTAATGGGGACGGGAGTATCTGTGTGTAATTTAATGGGGACGGGAGTATCTGTGTGTAATTTAATGGGGACGGGAGTATCTGTGTATAATTTAATGGGGACGGGAGTATCTGTGTGTAATTTAATGGGGACGGGAGAATCTGTGTGTAATTTAATGGGGACGGGAGTATCTGTTTGTAATTTAATGGGGACGGGAGTATCTGTGTGTAATTTAGTGGGGACGGGAGTATCTGTGTGTAATTTAGTGGGGACGGGAGTATCTGTGTGTAATTTAATGGGGACGGGGGTATCTGTGTGTAATTTAATGGGGACGGGAGTATCTGTGTGTAATTTAGTGGGGACGGGAGTATCTGTGTGTAATTTAATGGGGACGGGAGTATCTGTGTGTAATTTAATGGGGACGGGAGTATCTGTGTGTAATTTAATGGGGACGGGAGTATCTGTGTGTAATTTAGTGGGGACGGGAGTATCTGAGTGTAATTTAATGGGGACGGGAGTATCTGTGTGTAATTTGGTGGGGACGGGAGTATCTGTGTGTAATTTAATGGGGACGGGGGTATCTGTGTGTAATTTAATGGGGATGGGAGTATCTGTGTGTAATTTAATGGGGACGGGAGTATCTGAGTGTAATTTAATGGGGAAGGGAATATCTGTGTGTAATTTAATGAGGACGGGAGTATCTGTGTGTAATTTAATGGGGACGGGGGTATCTGTGTGTAATTTAATGGGGACGGGACTATCTGTATGTAATTTAATGGGGACGGGGGTATCTGTGTGTAATTTAATGGGGACGGGGGTATCTGTATGTAATTTAATGGGGACGCGAGTATCTGTGTGTAATTTAATGGGGACGGGGGTATCTGTATGTAATTTAATGGGGACGGGAGTATCTGTGTGCAATTTAATGGGGACGGGTGTATCTGTGTGTAATTTAATGGGGACGGGAGTATCTGTGTGTAATTTAGTGGGGACGGTGGTATCTGTATGTAATTTAATGGGGACGGGAGTATCTGTGTGTAATTTAATGGGGACGGGAGTATCTGTGTGTAATTTAGTGTGGACGGGAGTATCTGTATGTAATTTAGTTGGGACGGGAGTATCTGTGTGTAATATAATGGGGACGGGAGTATCTGTGTGTAATTTAGTGGGGAGGGGAGTATCTGTGTGCAATTTAATGGGGACGGGAGTATCTGTGTGTAATATAATGGGGACGGGAGTATCTGTGTGTAATTTAATGGGGATGGGAGTATCTGTGTGTAATTTAATGGGGACGGGAGTATCTGTGTGTAATATAATGGGGACGGGAGTATCTGTGTGTAATTTAATGCTGATGGGAGTATATGTTTGTAATTTAGTGGGGACTGGAGTATCTGTGTGTAATTTAATGGGGACGGGAGTATCTGTGTGTAATTTAGTGGGGATGGGGGTATCTGTGTGTAATTAAATGGGGACGGGAGTATCTGTGAGTAATTTAATGGGGACTGGAGTATCTGTGTGTAATTTAGTGGGGACGGGAGTATCTGTGTGAAATTTTGTGGGGACGGGAGTATCTGTGTGTAATTAAATGGGGACGGGAGTATCTGTGAGTAATTTAATGGGGACTGGAGTATCTGTGTGTAATTTAGTGGGGACGGGGGTATCTGTATGTAATTTAATGGGGACGGGAGTATCTGTGTGTAATTTAATGGGGACGGGGGTATCTGTATGTAATTTAATGGGGACGGGAGTATCTGTGTGTAATTTAATGGGGACGGGAGTATCTGTGTGTAATTTAATGGGGACGGGAGTATCTGTGTGTAATTTAATGGGGACGGGAGTATCTGTGTGTAATTTAATGGGGACGGGAGTAACTGTGTGTAATTTAATGGGGACGGGAGTATCTGTGTGTAATTTAATGGGGACGGGAGTATCTGTGTGTAATTTAGTGGGGACGGGAGTATCTGAGTGTAATTTAATGGGGACGGGAGTATCTGTGTGTAATTTAGTGGGGACGGTAGTATCTGTGTATAATTTAATGGGGACGGGGGTATCTGTGTGTAATTTAATGGGGACGGGAGTATCTGTGTGTAATTTAATGGGGACGGGGGTATCTGTATGTAATTTAATGGGGACGGGAGTATCTGTATGTATTTTAATGGGGACGGGGGTATCTGTGTGTAATTTAATTGGGACGGGGGTATCTGTATGTAATTTAATGGGGACGGGAGTATCTGTGTGTAATTTAATGGGGACGGGGGTATCTGTATGTAATTTAATGGGGACGGGAGTATCTGTGTGTAATTTAATGGGGACGGGAGTATCTGTGTGTAATTTAATGGGGACGGGAGTATCTGTGTGTAATTTAATGGGGACGGTGGTATCTGTATGTAATTTAAGGGGGACGGGAGTATCTGTGTGTAATTTAATGGGGACGGGAGTATCTGTGTGTAATTTAATGGGGACGGGAGTATCTGTGTGTAATTTAATAGGGACGGTGGTATCTTTATGTAATTTAATGGGGACGGGAGTATCTGTGTGTAATTTAATGGGGACGGGAGTATCTGTGTGTAATTTAGTGTGGACGGGAGTATCTGTATGTAATTTAGTTGGGACGGGAGTATCTGTGTGTAATATAATGGGGACGGGAGTATCTGTGTGTAATTTAGTGGGGAGGGGAGTATCTGTGTGTAATTTAACGGGGACGGGAGTATCTGTGTGTAATATAATGGGGACGGGAGTATCTGTGTGTAATTTAATGGGGATGGGAGTATCTGTGTGTAATTTAATGGGGACGGGAGTATCTGTGTGCAATATAATGGGGACGGGAGTATCTGTGTGTAATTTAATGGGGACGGGAGTATCTGTGTGTAATTTAGTGGGGACGGGGGTATCTGTGTGTAATTAAATGGGGACGGGAGTATCTGTGAGTAATTTAATGGGGACTGGAGTATCTGTGTGTAATTTAGTGGGGACGGGAGTATCTGTGTGAAATTTAGTGGGGACGGGAGTATCTGTGTGTAATTTAGTGGGGACGGGAGTATCTGTGTGAAATTTAGTGGGGACGGGAGTATCTGTGTGTAATTTAGTGGGGACGGGGGTATCTGTGTGTAATTAAATGGGGACGGGAGTATCTGTGAGTAATTTAGTGGGGACGGGAGTATCTGTGTATAATTTAATGGGGACGGGGGTATCTGTGTGTAATTTAATGGGCACGGGAGTATCTGTGTGTAATTTAATGAGGACGGGAGTATCTGTGTGTAATTTAATGGGGACGGGGGTATCTGTATGTAATTTAATGGGGACGGGAGTATCTGTATGTAATTTAATGGGGACGGGGGTATCTGTGTGTAATTTAATTGGGACGGGGGTATCTGTATGTAATTTAATGGGGACGGGAGTATCTGTGTGTAATTTAATGGGGACGGGGGTATCTGTATGTAATTTAATGGGGACGGGAGTATCTGTGTGTAATTTAATGGGGACGGGAGTATCTGTGTGTAATTTAATGGGGACGGGAGTATCTGTGTGTAATTTAATGGGGACGGTGGTATCTGTATGTAATTTAATGGGGACGGGAGTATCAGTGTGTAATTTAATGGGGACGGGAGTATCTGTATGTAATTTAATGGGGACGGGAGTATCTGTGTGTAATTTAATGGGGACGGGAGTATCTGTGTGTAATTTAGTGTGGACGGGAGTATCTGTATGTAATTTAGTTGGGACGGGAGTATCTGTGTGTAATATAATGGGGACGGGAGTATCTGTGTGTAATTTAGTGGGGAGGGGAGTATCTGTGTGTAATTTAACGGGGACGGGAGTATCTGTGTGTAATATAATGGGGACGGGAGTATCTGTGTGTAATTTAATGGGGATGGGAGTATCTGTGTGTAATTTAATGTGGACGGGAGTATCTGTGTGCAATATGATGGGGACGGGAGTATCTGTGTGTAATTTAATGGTGATGGGAGTATATGTTTGTAATTTAGTGGGGACTGGAGTATCTGTGTGTAATTTAATGGGGACGGGAGTATCTGTGTGTAATTTAGTGGGGACGGGGGTATCTGTGTGTAATTAAATGGGGACGGGAGTATCTGTATGTAATTTAGTGGGGACGGGAGTATCTGTGTGTAATTTAATGGGGACGGGAGTATCTGTGTGTAATTTAATGGGGACGGGAGTATCTGTGTGTAATTTAATGGCGACGGGAGTATCTGTGTGTAATTTAGTGGGGACGGGAGTATCTGAGTGTAATTTAATGGGGACGGGAGTATCTGTGTGTAATTTGGTGGGGACGGGAGTATCTGTGTGTAATTTAATGGGGACGGGGGTATCTGTGTGTAATTTAATGGGGACGGGAGTACCTGAGTGTAATTAATGGGGAAGGGATTATCTGTGTGTAATTTAATGAGGACGGGAGTATCTGTGTGTAATTTAATGGGGACGGTGGTATCTGTGTGTAATTTAATGGGGACGGGAGTATCTGTATGTAATTTAATGGGGACGGGGGTATCTGTGTGTAATTTAATGGGGACGGGGGTATCTGTATGTAATTTAATGGGGACGCGAGTATCTGTGTGTAATTTAATGGGGACGGGGGTATCTGTATGTAATTTAATGGGGACGGGAGTATCTGTGTGCAATTTAATGGGGACGGGTGTATCTGTGTGTAATTTAGTGGGGACGGGAGTATCTGTGTGTAATTTAATGGGGACGGTGGTATCTGTATGTAATTTAATGGGGACGGGAGTATCTGTGTGTAATTTAATGGGGACTGGAGTATCTGTGTGTAATTTAGTGGGGAGGGGAGTATCTGTGTGTAATTTAATGGGGACTGGAGTATCTGTGTGTAATTTAATGGGGACGGAAGTATCTGTGTGTAATTTATTGGGGACGGGAGTATCTGTGTGTAATTTAATGGGGTCGGGAGTATCTGTGTGTAATTTAATGGGGGCGGGAGTATCTGTGTGTAATTTAGTGGGGACGGGAGTATCTGTGTGTAATTTAGCGGGGACGGGAGTATCTGTGTGTAAGTTAGTGGGGTCGGGAGTATCTGTGTGTAATTTAATGGGGACGGGAGTATCTGTGTGTAATTTAGTGGGGACGGGAGTATCTCTGTGTAATTTAATGGGGACGGGAGTATCTGTGTGTAATTTAGCGGGGAAGTGGGTATCTGTGTGTAATTTAATGGGGACGGGAGTATCTGTGTGTAATTTAGTGGGGATGGGAGTATCTGTGTGTAATTTACTGGGGACGGGTGTATCTGTCTGTAATTTAATGGGGACGGGGGTATCTGTATGTAATTTAATGGGTACGGGAGTATCTGTATGTAATTTAATGGGGACGGGAGTATCTGTGTGTAATTTAATGGGGACGGGAGTATCTGTGTGTAATTTAATGGGGACGGGAGTATCTGTGTATAATTTAATGGGGACGGGAGTATCTGTGTGTAATATAATGGGGACAGGAGAATCTGTGTGTAATTTAATGGGGACGGGAGTATCTGTTTGCAATTTAATGGGGACGGGAGTATCTGTGTGTAATTTAGTGGGGACGGGAGTATCTGTGTGTAATTTAGTGGGGACGGGAGTATCTGTGTGTAATTTAATGGGGACGGGGGTATCTGTGTGTAATTTAATGGGGACGGGAGTATCTGTGTGTAATTTAGTGGGGACGGGAGTATCTGTGTGTAATTTAATGGGGACGGGAGTATCTGTGTGTAATTAAATGGGGACGGGAGTATCTGTGTGTAATTTAATGGGGACGGGAGTATCTGTGTGTAATTTAGTGGGGACGGGAGTATCTGAGTGTAATTTAATGGGGACGGGAGTATCTGTGTGTAATTTGGTGGGGACGGGAGTATCTGTGTGTAATTTAATGGGGACGGGGGTATCTGTGTGTAATTTAATGGGGACGGGAGTATCTGTGTGTAATTTAATGGGGAGGGGAGTATCTGAGTGTAATTTAATGGGGAAGGGAATATCTGTGTGTAATTTAATGAGGACGGGAGTATCTGTGTGTAATTTAATGGGGACGGGGGTATCTGTGTGTAATTTAATGGGGACGGGAGTATCTGTATGTAATTTAATGGGGACGGGGGTATCTGTGTGTAATTTAATGGGGACGGGGGTATATGTATGTAATTTAATGGGGACGCGAGTATCTGTGTGTAATTTAATGGGGACGGGGGTATCTGTATGTAATTTAATGGGGACGGGAGTATCTGTGTGTAATTTAATGGGGACGGGTGTATCTGTGTGTAATTTAATGGGGACGGGAGTATCTGTGTGTAATTTAATGGGGACGGTGGTATCTGTATGTAATTTAATGGGGACGGGAGTATCTGTGTGTAATTTAATGGGGACGGGAGTATCTGTGTGTAATTTAGTGTGGACGGGAGTATCTGTATGTAATTTAGTTGGGACGGGAGTATCTGTGTGTAATATAATGGGGACGGGAGTATCTGTGTGTAATTTAGTGGGGAGGGGAGTATCTGTGTGTAATTTAATGGGGACGGGAGTATCTGTGTGTAATATAATGGGGACGGGAGTATCTGTGTGTAATTTAATGGGGATGGGAGTATCTGTGTGTAATTTAATGGGGACGGGAGTATCTGTGTGTAATATAATGGGGACGGGAGTATCTGTGTGTAATTTAATGCTGATGGGAGTATATGTTTGTAATTTAGTGGGGACTGGAGTATCTGTGTGTAATTTAATGGGGACGGGAGTATCTGTGTGTAATTTAGTGGGGATGGGGGTATCTGTGTGTAATTAAATGGGGACGGGAGTATCTGTGAGTAATTTAATGGGGACTGGAGTATCTGTGTGTAATTTAGTGGGGACGGGAGTATCTGTGTGAAATTTTGTGGGGACGGGAGTATCTGTGTGTAATTAAATGGGGACGGGAGTATCTGTGAGTAATTTAATGGGGACTGGAGTATTTGTGTGTAATTTAGTGGGGACGGGGGTATCTGTATGTAATTTAATGGGGACGGGAGTATCTGTGTGTAATTTAATGGGGACGGGGGTATGTGTATGTAAATTAATGGGGACGGGAGTATCTGTGTGTAATTTAATGGGGACGGGAGTTTCTGTGTGTAATTTAATGGGGATGGGAGTATCTGTGTGTAATTTAATGGGGACGGGAGTATCTGTGTGTAATTTAATGGGGACGGGAGTAACTGTGTGTAATTTAATGGGGACGGGAGTATCTGTGTGTAATTTAGTGGGGACGGGAGTATCTGAGTGTAATTTAATGGGGACGGGAGTATCTGTGTGTAATTTAGTGGGGACGGGAGTAGCTGTGTATAATTTAATGGGGACGGGGGTATCTGTGTGTAATTTAATGGGGACGGGAGTATCTGTGTGTAATTTAATGAGGACGGGAGTATCTGTGTGTAATTTAATTTGGGACGGGGGTATCTGTATGTAATTTAATGGGGACGGGAGTATCTGTATGTAATTTAATGGGGACGGGGGTATCTGTGTGTAATTTAATTGGGACGGGGGTATCTGTATGTAATTTAATGGGGACGGGAGTATCTGTGTGTAATTTAATGGGGACGGGGGTATCTGTATGTAATTTAATGGGGACGGGAGTATCTGTGTGTAATTTAATGGGGACGGGAGTATCTGTGTGTAATTTAATGGGGACGGGAGTATCTGTGTGTAATTTAATGGGGACGGTGGTATCTGTATGTAATTTAATGGGGACGGGAGTATCTGTGTGTAATTTAATGGGGACGGGAGTATCTGTGTGTAATTTGATGGGGACGGTGGTATCTGTATGTAATTTAATGGGGACGGGAGTATCTGTGTGTAATTTAATGGGGACGGGAGTATCTGTGTGTAATTTAGTGTGGACGGGAGTATCTGTATGTAATTTAGTTGGGACGGGAGTATCTGTGTGTAATATAATGGGGACGGGAGTATCTGTGTGTAATTTAGTGGGGACGGGAGTATCTGTGTGTAATTTAACGGGGACGGGAGTATCTGTGTGTAATATAATGGGGACGGGAGTATCTGTGTGTAATTTAATGGGGATGGGAGTATCTGTGTGTAATTTAATGGAGACGGGAGTATCTGTGTGCAATATAATGGGGACGGGAGTATCTGTGTGTAATTTAATGGTGATGGGAGTATATGTTTGTAATTTAGTGGGGACTGGAGTATCTGTGTGTAATTTAATGGGGACGGGAGTATCTGTGTGTAATTTAGTGGGGACGGGGGTATCTGTGTGTAATTAAATGGGGACGGGAGTATCTGTGAGTAATTTAATGGGGACTGGAGTATCTGTGTGTAATTTAGTGGGGACGGGAGTATCTGTGTGAAATTTAGTGGGGACGGGAGTATCTGTGTGTAATTTAGTGGGGACGGGGGTATCTGTGTGTAATTAAATGGGGACGGGAGTATCTGTGAGTAATTTAATGGGGACTGGAGTATCTGTGTATAATTTCGTGGGGACGGGAGTATCTGTGTGTAATTTAGTGGGGACGGGAGTATCTGTATGTAATTTAGTGGGGACGGGAGTATCTGTGTGTAATTTAGTGGGGACGGGAGTATCTGTGTGTAATTTAATGGGGACGGGAGTATCTGTGTGTAACTTAATGGGGACTGGAGTATCTGTGTGTAATTTAATGCGGACTGGAGTATCTGTGTGTAATTTAATGCGGACTGGAGTATCTGTGTGTAATTTAGTGGGGACTGGAGTATCTGTGTGTAATTTAATGGGGACGGGAGTATCTGTGTGTAATTTAATGCGGACTGGAGTATCTGTGTGTAATTTAGTGGGGACTGGAGTATCTGTGTGTAATTTAGTGTGGACGGGAGTATCTGTATGTAATTTAGTTGGGACGGGAGTATCTGTGTGTAATATAATGGGGACGGGAGTATCTGTGTGTAATTTAGTGGGGAGGGGAGTATCTGTGTGTAATTTAACGGGGACGGGAGTATCTGTGTGTAATATAATGGGGACGGGAGTATCTGTGTGTAATTTAATGGGGACGGGAGTATCTGTGTGCAATATAATGGGGACGGGAGTATCTGTGTGTAATTTAATGGTGATGGGAGTATATGTTTGTAATTTAGTGGGGACTGGAGTATCTGTGTGTAATTTAATGGGGACTGGAGTATCTATGTGTAATTTAGTGGGGACGGGGGTATCTGTGTGTAATTAAATGGGGACGGGAGTATCTGTGAGTAATTTAATGGGGACTGGAGTATCTGTGTGTAATTTAGTGGGGACGGGAGTATCTGTGTGAAATTTAGTGGGGACGGGAGTATCTGTGTGTAATTTACTGGGGACGGGTGTATCTGTCTGTAATTTAATGGGGACGGGGGTATCTGTATGTAATTTAATGGGTACGGGAGTATCTGTATGTAATTTAATGGGGACGGGAGTATCTGTGTGTAATTTAATGGGGACGGGAGTATCTGTGTGTAATTTAATGGGGACGGGAGTATCTGTGTATAATTTAATGGGGACGGGAGTATCTGTGTGTAATATAATGGGGACAGGAGAATCTGTGTGTAATTTAATGGGGACGGGAGTATCTGTTTGCAATTTAATGGGGACGGGAGTATCTGTGTGTAATTTAGTGGGGACGGGAGTATCTGTGTGTAATTTAGTGGGGACGGGAGTATCTGTGTGTAATTTAATGGGGACGGGGGTATCTGTGTGTAATTTAATGGGGACGGGAGTATCTGTGTGTAATTTAGTGGGGACGGGAGTATCTGTGTGTAATTTAATGGGGACGGGAGTATCTGTGTGTAATTAAATGGGGACGGGAGTATCTGTGTGTAATTTAATGGGGACGGGAGTATCTGTGTGTAATTTAGTGGGGACGGGAGTATCTGAGTGTAATTTAATGGGGACGGGAGTATCTGTGTGTAATTTGGTGGGGACGGGAGTATCTGTGTGTAATTTAATGGGGACGGGGGTATCTGTGTGTAATTTAATGGGGACGGGAGTATCTGTGTGTAATTTAATGGGGAGGGGAGTATCTGAGTGTAATTTAATGGGGAAGGGAATATCTGTGTGTAATTTAATGAGGACGGGAGTATCTGTGTGTAATTTAATGGGGACGGGGGTATCTGTGTGTAATTTAATGGGGACGGGAGTATCTGTATGTAATTTAATGGGGACGGGGGTATCTGTGTGTAATTTAATGGGGACGGGGGTATATGTATGTAATTTAATGGGGACGCGAGTATCTGTGTGTAATTTAATGGGGACGGGGGTATCTGTATGTAATTTAATGGGGACGGGAGTATCTGTGTGTAATTTAATGGGGACGGGTGTATCTGTGTGTAATTTAATGGGGACGGGAGTATCTGTGTGTAATTTAATGGGGACGGTGGTATCTGTATGTAATTTAATGGGGACGGGAGTATCTGTGTGTAATTTAATGGGGACGGGAGTATCTGTGTGTAATTTAGTGTGGACGGGAGTATCTGTATGTAATTTAGTTGGGACGGGAGTATCTGTGTGTAATATAATGGGGACGGGAGTATCTGTGTGTAATTTAGTGGGGAGGGGAGTATCTGTGTGTAATTTAATGGGGACGGGAGTATCTGTGTGTAATATAATGGGGACGGGAGTATCTGTGTGCAATTTAATGGGGATGGGAGTATCTGTGTGTAATTTAATGGGGACGGGAGTATCTGTGTGTAATATAATGGGGACGGGAGTATCTGTGTGTAATTTAATGCTGATGGGAGTATATGTTTGTAATTTAGTGGGGACTGGAGTATCTGTGTGTAATTTAATGGGGACGGGAGTATCTGTGTGTAATTTAGTGGGGATGGGGGTATCTGTGTGTAATTAAATGGGGACGGGAGTATCTGTGAGTAATTTAATGGGGACTGGAGTATCTGTGTGTAATTTAGTGGGGACGGGAGTATCTGTGTGAAATTTTGTGGGGACGGGAGTATCTGTGTGTAATTAAATGGGGACGGGAGTATCTGTGAGTAATTTAATGGGGACTGGAGTATCTGTGTGTAATTTAGTGGGGACGGGGGTATCTGTATGTAATTTAATGGGGACGGGAGTATCTGTGTGTAATTTAATGGGGACGGGGGTATCTGTATGTAATTTAATGGGGACGGGAGTAACTGTGTGTAATTTAATGGGGACGGGAGTATCTGTGTGTAATTTAGTGGGGACGGGAGTATCTGAGTGTAATTTAATGGGGACGGGAGTATCTGTGTGTAATTTAGTGGGGACGGGAGTAGCTGTGTATAATTTAATGGGGACGGGGGTATCTGTGTGTAATTTAATGGGGACGGGAGTATCTGTGTGTAATTTAATGAGGACGGGAGTATCTGTGTGTAATTTAATTTGGGACGGGGGTATCTGTATGTAATTTAATGGGGACGGGAGTATCTGTATGTAATTTAATGGGGACGGGGGTATCTGTGTGTAATTTAATTGGGACGGGGGTATCTGTATGTAATTTAATGGGGACGGGAGTATCTGTGTGTAATTTAATGGGGACGGGGGTATCTGTATGTAATTTAATGGGGACGGGAGTATCTGTGTGTAATTTAATGGGGACGGGAGTATCTGTGTGTAATTTAATGGGGACGGGAGTATCTGTGTGTAATTTAATGGGGACGGTGGTATCTGTATGTAATTTAATGGGGACGGGAGTATCTGTGTGTAATTTAATGGGGACGGGAGTATCTGTGTGTAATTTGATGGGGACGGTGGTATCTGTATGTAATTTAATGGGGACGGGAGTATCTGTGTGTAATTTAATGGGGACGGGAGTATCTGTGTGTAATTTAGTGTGGACGGGAGTATCTGTATGTAATTTAGTTGGGACGGGAGTATCTGTGTGTAATATAATGGGGACGGGAGTATCTGTGTGTAATTTAGTGGGGACGGGAGTATCTGTGTGTAATTTAACGGGGACGGGAGTATCTGTGTGTAATATAATGGGGACGGGAGTATCTGTGTGTAATTTAATGGGGATGGGAGTATCTGTGTGTAATTTAATGGAGACGGGAGTATCTGTGTGCAATATAATGGGGACGGGAGTATCTGTGTGTAATTTAATGGTGATGGGAGTATATGTTTGTAATTTAGTGGGGACTGGAGTATCTGTGTGTAATTTAATGGGGACGGGAGTATCTGTGTGTAATTTAGTGGGGACGGGGGTATCTGTGTGTAATTAAATGGGGACGGGAGTATCTGTGAGTAATTTAATGGGGACTGGAGTATCTGTGTGTAATTTAGTGGGGACGGGAGTATCTGTGTGAAATTTAGTGGGGACGGGAGTATCTGTGTGTAATTTAGTGGGGACGGGGGTATCTGTGTGTAATTAAATGGGGACGGGAGTATCTGTGAGTAATTTAATGGGGACTGGAGTATCTGTGTATAATTTCGTGGGGACGGGAGTATCTGTGTGTAATTTAGTGGGGACGGGAGTATCTGTATGTAATTTAGTGGGGACGGGAGTATCTGTGTGTAATTTAGTGGGGACGGGAGTATCTGTGTGTAATTTAATGGGGACGGGAGTATCTGTGTGTAATTTAATGGGGACTGGAGTATCTGTGTGTAATTTAATGCGGACTGGAGTATCTGTGTGTAATTTAATGCGGACTGGAGTATCTGTGTGTAATTTAGTGGGGACTGGAGTATCTGTGTGTAATTTAATGCGGACTGGAGTATCTGTGTGTAATTTAATGCGGACTGGAGTATCTGTGTGTAATTTAGTGGGGACTGGAGTATCTGTGTGTAATTTAATGGGGACGGGAGTATCTGTGTGTAATTTAATGCGGACTGGAGTATCTGTGTGTAATTTAGTGGGGACTGGAGTATCTGTGTGTAATTTAGTGTGGACGGGAGTATCTGTATGTAATTTAGTTGGGACGGGAGTATCTGTGTGTAATATAATGGGGACGGGAGTATCTGTGTGTAATTTAGTGGGGAGGGGAGTATCTGTGTGTAATTTAACGGGGACGGGAGTATCTGTGTGTAATATAATGGGGACGGGAGTATCTGTGTGTAATTTAATGGGGACGGGAGTATCTGTGTGCAATATAATGGGGACGGGAGTATCTGTGTGTAATTTAATGGTGATGGGAGTATATGTTTGTAATTTAGTGGGGACTGGAGTATCTGTGTGTAATTTAATGGGGACGGGAGTATCTATGTGTAATTTAGTGGGGACGGGGGTATCTGTGTGTAATTTAGTGGGGAGGGGAGTATCTGTGTGTAATTTAATGGGGACGGGAGTATCTGTGTGTAAATTAGTGGGGAGGGGAGTATCTGTGTGTAAATTAGTGGGGAGGGGAGTATCTGTGTGTAATTTAATGGGGACGGGAGTATCTGTGTGTAATTAAATGGGGACGGGAGTATCTGTGAGTAATTTAATGGGGACTGGAGTATCTGTGTGTAATTTAGTGGGGACGGGAGTATCTGTGTGAAATTTAGTGGGGACGGGAGTATCTGTGTGTAATTTAGTGGGGACGGGGGTATCTGTGTGTAATTAAATGGGGACGGGAGTATCTGTGAGTAATTTAGTGGGGACGGGAGTATCTGTGTATAATTTAATGGGGACGGGGGTATCTGTGTGTAATTTAATGGGGACGGGAGTATCTGTGTGTAATTTAATGAGGACGGGAGTATCTGTGTGTAATTTAATTGGGACGGGGGTATCTGTATGTAATTTAATGGGGACGGGAGTATCTGTGTGTAATTTAATGGGGACGGGAGTATCTGTGTGTAATTTAATGGGGACGGGAGTACCTGTCCGTAATTTAGTGAGGACGTGAGTATCTGTGTGTAATTTAATGGGGACGGGAGTATCTGTGTGTAATTTAATGGGGACGGTGGTATCTGTATGTAATTTAATGGGGACGGGAGTATCTGTGTGTAATTTAAAGGGGACGGGAGTATCTGTATGTAATTTAATGGGGACGGGAGTATCTGTGTGTAATTTAATGGGGACGGGAGTATCTGTGTGTAATTTAGTGTGGACGGGAGTATCTGTATGTAATTTAGTTGGGATGGGAGTATCTGTGTGTAATATAATGGGGACGGGAGTATCTGTGTGTAATTTAGTGGGGAGGGGAGTATCTGTGTGTAATTTAACGGGGACGGGAGTATCTGTGTGTAATATAATGGGGACGGGAATATCTGTGTGTAATTTAATGGGGATGGGAGTATCTGTGTGTAATTTAATGGGGACGGGAGTATCTGTGTGCAATATAATGGGGACGGGAGTATCTGTGTGTAATTTAATGGTGATGGGAGGATATGTTTGTAATTTAGTGGGGACTGGAGTATCTGTGTGTAATTTAATGGGGACGGGAGTATCTGTGTGTAATTTAGTGGGGACGGGGGTATCTGTGTGTAATTAAATGGGGACGGGAGTATCTGTATGTAATTTAGTGGGGACGGGAGTATCTGTGTGTAATTTAATGGGGACGGGAGTATCTGTGTGTAATTTAATGGGGACGGGAGTATCTGTGTGTAATTTAATGGGGACGGGAGTATCTGTGTGTAATTTAGTGGGGACGGGAGTATCTGAGTGTAATTTAATGGGGACGGGAGTATCTGTGTGTAATTTGGTGGGGACGGGAGTATCTGTGTGTAATTTAATGGGGACGGGGGTATCTGTGTGTAATTTAATGGGGACGGGAGTATCTGAGTGTAATTTAATGGGGAAGGGAATATCTGTGTGTAATTTAATGAGGACGCGAGTATCTGTGTGTAATTTAATGGGGACGGGGGTATCTGTGTGTAATTTAATGGGGACGGGAGTATCTGTATGTAATTTAATGGGGACGGGGGTATCTGTGTGTAATTTAATGGGAACGGGGGTATCTGTATGTAATTTAATGGGGACGCGAGTATCTGTGTGTAATTGAATGGGGACGGGGGTATCTGTATGTAATTTAATGGGGACGGGAGTATCTATGTGCAATTTAATGGGGACGGGTGTATCTGTGTGTAATTTAATGGGGACGGGAGTATCTGTGTGTAATTTAATGGGGACGGTGTTATCTGTATGTAATTTAATGGGGACGGGAGTATCTGTGTGTAATTTAATGGGGACGGTGGTATCTGTATGTAATTTAATGGGGACGGTGGTATCTGTATGTAATTGAATGGGGACGGGAGTATCTGTGTGTAATTTAATGGGGACGGGAGTATCTGTGTGTAATTTAATGGGGACGGTGGTATCTGTATGTAATTTAATGGGGACGGGAGTATCTGTGTGTAATTTAATGGGGACGGTGGTATCTGTATGTAATTTAATGGGGACGGGAGTATCTGTGTGTAATTTAATGGGGACGGTGGTATCTGTATGTAATTTAATGGGGACGGGAGTATCTGTGTGTAATTTAATGGGGACGGTGGTATCTGTATGTAATTTAATGGGGACGGGAGTATCTGTGTGTAATTTAATTGGGGACGGTGGTATCTGTATGTAATTTAATGGGGACGGGAGTATCTGTGTGTAATTTAATGGGGACGGTGGTATCTGTATGTAATTTAATGGGGACGGGAGTATCTGTGTGTAATTTAATGGGGACGGGAGTATCTCTGTGTAATTTAATGGGGATGGGAGTATCTGTGTGTAATTTAATGGGGACGGGAGTATCTGTGTGTAATTTAATGGGGACTGGAGTATCTGTGTGTAATTTAATGGGGACGGAAGTATCTGTGTGTAATTTAATGGGGACGGGAGTATCTGTGTGTAATTTAATGGGGACGGGAGTATCTGTGTGTAATTTAATGGGGACTGGAGTATCTGTGTGTAATTTAATGGGGACGGGAGTATCTGTGTGTAATTTAATGGGGACGGGAGTATCTGTGTGTAATTTAATGGGGACGGAAGTATCTGTGTGTAATTTATTGGGGACGGGAGTATCTGTGTGTAATTTAATGGGGTCGGGAGTATCTGTGTGTAATTTAGTGGGGACGGGGGTATCTGTGTGTAATTTAGCGGGGACGGGAGTATCTGTGTGTAAGTTAGTGGGGTCGGGAGTATCTGTGTGTAATTTAATGGGGACGGGAGTATCTGTGTGTAATTTAGCGGGCAAGGGAGTATCTCTGTGTAATTTAATGGGGACGGGAGTATCTGTGTGTAATTTAGTGGGGATGGGAGTATCTGTGTGTAATTTACTGGGGACGGGTGTATCTGTCTGTAATTTAATGGGGACGGGGGTATCTGTATGTAATTTAATGGGTACGGGAGTATCTGTATGTAATTTAATGGGGACGGGAGTATCTGTGTGTAATTTAATGGGGACGGGAGTATCTGTGTGTAATTTAATGGGGACGGGAGTATCTGTGTGTAATTTAATGGGGACGGGTGTATCTGTGTATAATTTAATGGGGACGGGAGTATCTGTGTGTAATTTAATGGGGACGGGAGAATCTGTGTGTAATTTAATGGGGACGGGAGTATCTGTTTGTAATTTAATGGGGACGGGAGTATCTGTGTGTAATTTAGTGGGGACGGGAGTATCTGTGTGTAATTTAGTGGGGACGGGAGTATCTGTGTGTAATTTAATGGGGACGGGGGGATCTGTGTGTAATTTAATGGGGACGGGAGTATCTGTGTGTAATTTAGTGGGGACGGGAGTATCTGTGTGTAATTTAATGGGGACGGGAGTATCTGTGTGTAATTTAATGGGGACGGGAGTATCTGTGTGTAATTTAATGGGGACGGGAGTATCTGTGTGTAATTTAGTGGGGACGGGAGTATCTGAGTGTAATTTAATGGGGACGGGAGTATCTGTGTGTAATTTGGTGGGGACGGGAGTATCTGTGTGTAATTTAATGGGGACGGGGGTATCTGTGTGTAATTTAATGGGGACGGGAGTATCTGTGTGTAATTTAATGGGGACGGGAGTATCTGAGTGTAATTTAATGGGGAAGGGAATATCTGTGTGTAATTTAATGAGGACGGGAGTATCTGTGTGTAATTTAATGGGGACGGGGGTATCTGTGTGTAATTTAATGGGGACGGGAGTATCTGTATGTAATTTAATGGGGACGGGGTATCTGTGTGTAATTTAATGGGGACGGGGGTATCTGTATGTAATTTAATGGGGACGCGAGTATCTGTGTGTAATTTAATGGGGACGGGGGTATCTGTATGTAATTTAATGGGGACGGGAGTATCTGTGTGCAATTTAATGGGGACGGGTGTATCTGTGTGTAATTTAATGGGGACGGGAGTATCTGTGTGTAATTTAATGGGGACGGTGGTATCTGTATGTAATTTAATGGGGACGGGAGTATCTGTGTGTAATTTAATGGGGACGGGAGTATCTGTGTGTAATTTAGTGTGGACGGGAGTATCTGTATGTAATTTAGTTGGGACGGGAGTATCTGTGTGTAATATAATGGGGACGGGAGTATCTGTGTGTAATTTAGTGGGGAGGGGAGTATCTGTGTGTAATTTAATGGGGACGGGAGTATCTGTGTGTAATATAATGGGGACGGGAGTATCTGTGTGTAATTTAATGGGGATGGGAGTATCTGTGTGTAATTTAATGGGGACGGGAGTATCTGTGTGTAATATAATGGGGACGGGAGTATCTGTGTGTAATTTAATGCTGATGGGAGTATATGTTTGTAATTTAGTGGGGACTGGAGTATCTGTGTGTAATTTAATGGGGACGGGAGTATCTGTGTGTAATTTAGTGGGGATGGGGGTATCTGTGTGTAATTAAATGGGGACGGGAGTATCTGTGAGTAATTTAATGGGGACTGGAGTATCTGTGAGTAATTTAGTGGGGACGGGAGTATCTGTGTGAAATTTTGTGGGGACGGGAGTATCTGTGTGTAATTAAATGGGGACGGGAGTATCTGTGAGTAATTTAATGGGGACTGGAGTATCTGTGTGTAATTTAGTGGGGACGGGGGTATCTGCATGTAATTTAATGGGGACGGGAGTATCTGTGTGTAATTTAATGGGGACGGGGGTATCTGTTTGTAATTTAATGGGGACGGGAGTATCTGTGTGTAATTTAATGGGGACGGGAGTATCTGTGTGTAATTTAATGGGGATGGGAGTATCTGTGTGTAATTTAATGGGGACGGGAGTATCTGTGTGTAATTTAATGGGGACGGGAGTAACTGTGTGTAATTTAATGGGGACGGGAGTATCTGTGTGTAATTTAGTGGGGACGGGAGTATCTGAGTGTAATTTAATGGGGACGGGAGTATCTGTGTGTAATTTAGTGGGGACGGGAGTAGCTGTGTATAATTTAATGGGGACGGGGGTATCTGTGTGTAATTTAATGGGGACGGGAGTATCTGTGTGTAATTTAATGAGGACGGGAGTATCTGTGTGTAATTTAATTTGGGACGGGGGTATCTGTATGTAATTTAATGGGGACGGGAGTATCTGTATGTAATTTAATGGGGACGGGGGTATCTGTGTGTAATTTAATTGGGACGGGGGTATCTGTATGTAATTTAATGGGGACGGGAGTATCTGTGTATAATTTAATGGGGACGGGAGTATCTGTGTGTAATTTAATGGGGACGGGAGTATCTGTGTGTAATTTAATGGGGACGGGAGTATCTGTGTGTAATTTAATGGGGACGGTGGTATCTGTATGTAATTTAATGGGGACGGGAGTATCTGTGTGTAATTTAATGGGGACGGAAGTATCTGTGTGTAATTTATTGGGGACGGGAGTATCTGTGTGTAATTTAATGGGGTCGGGAGTATCTGTGTGTAATTTAGTGGGGACGGGGGTATCTGTGTGTAATTTAGCGGGGACGGGAGTATCTGTGTGTAAGTGAGTGGGGTCGGGAGTATCTGTGTGTAATTTAACGGGGACGGGAGTATCTGTGTGTAATTTAGCGGGCAAGGGAGTATCTCTGTGTAATTTAATGGGGACGGGAGTATCTGTGTGTAATTTAGCGGGGAAGTGGGTACCTGTGTGTAATTTAATGGGGACGGGAGTATCTGTGTGTAATTTAGTGGGGATGGGAGTATCTGTGTGTAATTTACTGGGGACGGGTGTATCTGTCTGTAATTTAATGGGGACGGGGGTATCTGTATGTAATTTAATGGGTACGGGAGTATCTGTATGTAATTTAATGGGGACGGGAGTATCTGTGTGTAATTTAATGGGGACGGGAGTATCTGTGTGTAATTTAATGGGGACGGGAGTATCTGTGTGTAATTTAATGGGGACGGGTGTATCTGTGTATAATTTAATGGGGACGGGAGTATCTGTGTGTAATTTAATGGGGACGGGAGAATCTGTGTGTAATTTAATGGGGACGGGAGTATCTGTTTGTAATTTAATGGGGACGGGAGTATCTGTGTGTAATTTAGTGGGGACGGGAGTATCTGTGTGTAATTTAGTGGGGACGGGAGTATCTGTGTGTAATTTAATGGGGACGGGGGTATCTGTGTGTAATTTAATGGGGACGGGAGTATCTGTGTGTAATTTAGTGGGGACGGGAGTATCTGTGTGTAATTTAATGGGGACGGGAGTATCTGTGTGTAATTTAATGGGGACGGGAGTATCTGTGTGTAATTTAATGGGGACGGGAGTATCTGTGTGTAATTTAGTGGGGACGGGAGTATCTGAGTGTAATTTAATGGGGACGGGAGTATCTGTGTGTAATTTGGTGGGGACGGGAGTATCTGTGTGTAATTTAATGGGGACGGGGGTATCTGTGTGTAATTTAATGGGGACGGGAGTATCTGTGTGTAATTTAATGGGGACGGGAGTATCTGAGTGTAATTTAATGGGGAACGGAATATCTGTGTGTAATTTAATGAGGACGGGAGTATCTGTGTGTAATTTAATGGGGACGGGGGTATCTGTGTGTAATTTAATGGGGACGGGAGTATCTGTATGTAATTTAATGGGGACGGGGGTATCTGTGTGTAATTTAATGGGGACGGGGGTATCTGTATGTAATTTAATGGGGACGCGAGTATCTGTGTGTAATTTAATGGGGACGGGGGTATCTGTATGTAATTTAATGGGGACGGGAGTATCTGTGTGCAATTTAATGGGGACGGGTGTATCTGTGTGTAATTTAATGGGGACGGGAGTATCTGTGTGTAATTTAATGGGGACGGTGGTATCTGTATGTAATTTAATGGGGATGGGAGTATCTGTGTGTAATTTAATGGGGACGGGAGTATCTGTGTGTAATTTAGTGTGGACGGGAGTATCTGTATGTAATTTAGTTGGGACGGGAGTATCTGTGTGTAATATAATGGGGACGGGAGTATCTGTGTGTAATTTAGTGGGGAGGGGAGTATCTGTGTGTAATTTAATGGGGACGGGAGTATCTGTGTGTAATATAATGGGGACGGGAGTATCTGTGTGTAATTTAATGGGGATGGGAGTATCTGTGTGTAATTTAATGGGGACGGGAGTATCTGTGTGTAATATAATGGGGACGGGAGTATCTGTGTGTAATTTAATGCTGATGGGAGTATATGTTTGTAATTTAGTGGGGACTGGAGTATCTGTGTGTAATTTAATGGGGACGGGAGTATCTGTGTGTAATTTAGTGGGGATGGGGGTATCTGTGTGTAATTAAATGGGGACGGGAGTATCTGTGAGTAATTTAATGGGGACTGGAGTATCTGTGAGTAATTTAGTGGGGACGGGAGTATCTGTGTGAAATTTTGTGGGGACGGGAGTATCTGTGTGTAATTAAATGGGGACGGGAGTATCTGTGAGTAATTTAATGGGGACTGGAGTATCTGTGTGTAATTTAGTGGGGACGGGGGTATCTGCATGTAATTTAATGGGGACGGGAGTATCTGTGTGTAATTTAATGGGGACGGGGGTATCTGTTTGTAATTTAATGGGGACGGGAGTATCTGTGTGTAATTTAATGGGGACGGGAGTATCTGTGTGTAATTTAATGGGGATGGGAGGATCTGTGTGTAATTTAATGGGGACGGGAGTATCTGTGTGTAATTTAATGGGGACGGGAGTAACTGTGTGTAATTTAATGGGGACGGGAGTATCTGTGTGTAATTTAGTGGGGACGGGAGTATCTGAGTGTAATTTAATGGGGACGGGAGTATCTGTGTGTAATTTAGTGGGGACGGGAGTAGCTGTGTATAATTTAATGGGGACGGGGGTATCTGTGTGTAATTTAATGGGGACGGGAGTATCTGTGTGTAATTTAATGAGGACGGGAGTATCTGTGTGTAATTTAATTTGGGACGGGGGTATCTGTATGTAATTTAATGGGGACGGGAGTATCTGTATGTAATTTAATGGGGACGGGGGTATCTGTGTGTAATTTAATTGGGACGGGGGTATCTGTATGTAATTTAATGGGGACGGGAGTATCTGTGTATAATTTAATGGGGACGGGAGTATCTGTGTGTAATTTAATGGGGACGGGAGTATCTGTGTGTAATTTAATGGGGACGGTGGTATCTGTATGTAATTTAATGGGGACGGTGGTATCTGTATGTAATTTAATGGGGACGGGAGTATCTGTGTGTAATTTAATGGGGACGGTGGTATCTGTATGTAATTTAATGGGGACGGGAGTATCTGTGTGTAATTTAATGGGGACGGGAGTATCTGTGTGTAATTTAGTGTGGACGGGAGTATCTGTGTGTAATTTAGTTGGGACAGGAGTATCTGTGTGTAATTTAATGGGGACGGGAGTATCTGTGTGTAATTTAGTTGGGACAGGATTATCTGTGTGTAATTTAATGGGGATGGGAGTATCTGTCTGAAATTTAATGGGGACGGGAGTATCTGTGTGTAATTTAATGGGGACGGGGGTATCTGTGTGTATTTTAATGGGGACGAGGGTATCTGTGTGTAATTTAATGGGGACGGGAGTATCTGTGTGTAATTTAGTGGGGACGGGAGTATCTGTGTGTAATTTAATGGGGACGGGAGTACCTGTCCGTAATTTAGTGAGGACGTGAGTATCTGTGTGTAATTTAGTGGGGACCGGAGTATCTGTGTGTAATTTAGTGGGGTCGGGAGTATCTCTGTGTAATTTAATGGGGACGGGATTATCTGTGTGTAATTTCACGGGGAAGAGGGTATCTGTGTGTAATTTAATGGGGACGGGAGTATCTGTGTGTAATTTAGTGGGGACGGGAGTATCTGTGTGTAATTTAATTGGGACGGGAGTATCTGTGTGTAATTTAGTGTGGACGGGAGTATCTGTGTGTAATTTAATGGGGATGGGAGTATCTGTCTGAAATTTAATGGGGACGGGAGTATCTGTGTGTAATTTAATGGGGACGGGGGTATCTGTGTGTATTTTAATGGGGACGAGGGTATCTGTGTGTAATTTAATGGGGACGGGAGTATCTGTGTGTAATTTAATGGGGACGGGGGTATCTGTGTGTAATTTAGTGGGGACGGGAGTATCTGTGTGTAATTTAATGGGGACGGGAGTATCTGTGTGTAATTTAATGGAGACGGCAGCATCTGTGTGTAATTTAGTGTGGACGGGAGTATCTGTGTGTAATTTAGTGGGGACGGGAGTATCTGTGTGTAATTTAATGGGGACGGGAGTACCTGTGCGTAATTTAGTGGGGACGGGAGTATCTCTGTGTAATTTAGTGGGGACGGGGGTATCTGTGTGTAATTTAATAGGGACGGGAGTATCTGTGTGTAATTTAATGGGGACGGGAGGATCTGTGTGCAATTTATTGGGGACGGGAGTATCTGTGTGTAATTTAATAGGGACGGGAGTATCTGTGTGTAATTTAGTGTGGACGGGAGTATCTGTGTGTAATTTAATGGGGACGGGAGTATCTGTGTGTAATTTAATGGGGACGGGAGTATCTGTGTGTAATTTAATTGGGACGGGAGTATCTGTGTGTAATTTAGTGTGGACGGGAGTATCTGTATGTAATTTAGTTGGGACGGGAGTATCTGTGTGTAATATAATGGGGACGGGAGTATCTGTGTGTAATTTAGTGGGGAGGGGAGTATCTGTGTGTAATTTAATGGGGACGGGAGTATCTGTGTGTAATATAATGGGGACGGGAGTATCTGTGTGTAATTTAATGGGGATGGGAGTATCTGTGTGTAATTTAATGGGGACGGGAGTATCTGTGTGTAATATAATGGGGACGGGAGTATCTGTGTGTAATTTAATGCTGATGGGAGTATATGTTTGTAATTTAGTGGGGACTGGAGTATCTGTGTGTAATTTAATGGGGACGGGAGTATCTGTGTGAAATTTTGTGGGGACGGGAGTATCTGTGTGTAATTAAATGGGGACGGGAGTATCTGTGAGTAATTTAATGGGGACTGGAGTATCTGTGTGTAATTTAGTGGGGATGGGGGTATCTGCATATAATTTAATGGGGACGGGAGTATCTGTGTGTAATTTAATGGGGACGGGGGTATCTGTATGTAATTTAATGGGGACGGGAGTATCTGTGTGTAATTTAATGGGGACGGGAGTATCTGTGTGTAATTTAATGGGGATGGGAGTATCTGTGTGTAATTTAATGGGGACGGGAGTATCTGTGTGTAATTTAATGGGGACGGGAGTAACTGTGTGTAATTTAATGGGGACGGGAGTATCTGTGTGTAATTTAGTGGGGACAGGAGTATCTGAGTGTAATTTAATGGGGACGGGAGTATCTGTGTGTAATTTAGTGGGGACGGGAGTAGCTGTGTATAATTTAATGGGGACGGGGGTATCTGTGTGTAATTTAATGGGGACGGGAGTATCTGTGTGTAATTTAATGAGGACGGGAGTATCTGTGTGTAATTTAATTTGGGACGGGGGTATCTGTATGTAATTTAATGGGGACGGGAGTATCTGTATGTAATTTAATGGGGACGGGGGTATCTGTGTGTAATTTAATTGGGACGGGGGTATCTGTATGTAATTTAATGGGGACGGGAGTATCTGTGTGTAATTTAATGGGGACGGGAGTATCTGTGTGTAATTTAATGGGGACGGGAGTATCTGTGTGTAATTTAATGGGGACGGGAGTATCTGTGTGTAATTTAATGGGGACGGTGGTATCTGTATGTAATTTAATGGGGACGGGAGTATCTGTGTGTAATTTAATGGGGACGGGAGTATCTGTGTGTAATTTAATGGGGACGGTGGTATCTGTCTGTAATTTAATGGGGACGGGAGTATCTGTGTGTAATTTAATGGGGACGGGAGTATCTGTGTGTAATTTAGTGTGGACGGGAGTATCTGTGTGTAATTTAGTTGGGACAGGAGTATCTGTGTGTAATTTAATGGGGACGGGAGTATCTGTGTGTAATTTAGTTGGGACAGGATTATCTGTGTGTAATTTAATGGGGATGGGAGTATCTGTCTGAAATTTAATGGGGACGGGAGTATCTGTGTGTAATTTAATGGGGACGGGGGTATCTGTGTGTATTTTAATGGGGACGAGGGTATCTGTGTGTAATTTAATGGGGACGGGAGTATCTGTGTGTAATTTAGTGGGGACGGGAGTATCTGTGTGTAATTTAATGGGGACGGGAGTACCTGTCCGTAATTTAGTGAGGACGTGAGTATCTGTGTGTAATTTAGTGGGGACGGGAGTATCTGTGTGTAATTTAGTGGGGTCGGGAGTATCTCTGTGTAATTTAATGGGGACGGGATTATCTGTGTGTAATTTCACGGGGAAGAGGGTATCTGTGTGTAATTTAATGGGGACGGGAGTATCTGTGTGTAATTTAGTGGGGACGGGTGTATCTGTGTGTAATTTAATTGGGACGGGAGTATCTGTGTGTAATTTAGTGTGGACGGGAGTATCTGTGTGTAATTTAATGGGGATGGGAGTATCTGTCTGAAATTTAATGGGGACGGGAGTATCTGTGTGTATTTTAATGGGGACGAGGGTATCTGTGTGTAATTTAATGGGGACGGGAGTATCTGTGTGTAATTTAATGGGGACGGGGGTATCTGTGTGTAATTTAGTGGGGACGGGAGTATCTGTGTGTAATTTAATGGGGACGGGAGTATCTGTGTGTAATTTAATGGAGACGGCAGCATCTGTGTGTAATTTAGTGTGGACGGGAGTATCTGTGTGTAATTTAGTGGGGACGGGAGTATCTGTGTGTAATTTAATGGGGACGGGAGTACCTGTGCGTAATTTAGTGGGGATGGGAGTATCTCTGTGTAATTTAGTGGGGACGGGGGTATCTGTGTGTAATTTAATTGGGACGGGAGTATCTGTGTGTAATTTAATGGGGACGGGAGTATCTGTGTGTAATTTATTGGGGACGGGAGTATCTGTGTGTAATTTAATAGGGACGGGAGTATCTGTGTGTAATTTAGTGTGGACGGGAGTATCTGTGTGTAATTTAATGGGGACGGGAGTATCTGTGTGTAATTTAATGGGGACGGGAGTATCTGTGTGTAATTTAATTGGGACGGGAGTATCTGTGTGTAATTTAGTGGGGACGGGAGTATCTGTGTGTAATTTAATGGGGACGGTGGTATCTGTATGTAATTTAATGGGGACGGGAGTATCTGTGTGTAATTTAATGGGGACGAGAGTATCTGTGTGTAATTTAATGGGGACGGTGGTATCTGTATGTAATTTACTGGGGACGGGAGTATCTGTGTGTAATTTAATGGGGACGGGAGTATCTGTGTGTAATTTAGTGTGGACGGGAGTATCTGTGTGTAATTTAGTTGGGACAGGAGTATCTGTGTGTAATTTAATGGGGACGGGAGTATCTGTGTGTAATTTAGTTGGGACAGGATTATCTGTGTGTAATTTAATGGGGATGGGAGTATCTGTCTGAAATTTAATGGGGACGGGAGTATCTGTGTGTAATTTAATGGGGACGGGGGTATCTGTGTGTATTTTAATGGGGACGAGGGTATCTGTGTGTAATTTAATGGGGACGGGAGTATCTGTGTGTAATTTAGTGGGGACGGGAGTATCTGTGTGTAATTTAATGGGGACGGGAGTACCTGTCCGTAATTTAGTGAGGACGTGAGTATCTGTGTGTAATTTAGTGGGGACGGGAGTATCTGTGTGTAATTTAGTGGGGTCGGGAGTATCTCTGTGTAATTTAATGGGGACGGGATTATCTGTGTGTAATTTCGCGGGGAAGAGGGTATCTGTGTGTAATTTAATGGGGACGGGAGTATCTGTGTGTAATTTAGTGGGGACGGGAGTATCTGTGTGTAATTTAATTGGGACGGGAGTATCTGTGTGTAATTTAGTGTGGACGGGAGTATCTGTGTGTAATTTAATGGGGATGGGAGTATCTGTCTGAAATTTAATGGGGAGGGGAGTATCTGTGTGTAATTTAATGGGGACGGGGGTATCTGTGTGTATTTTAATGGGGACGAGGGTATCTGTGTGTAATTTAATGGGGACGGGAGTATCTGTGTGTAATTTAATGGGGACGGGGGTATCTGTGTGTAATTTAGTGGGGACGGGAGTATCTGTGTGTAATTTAATGGGGACGGGAGTATCTGTGTGTAATTTAATGGAGACGGGAGCATCTGTGTGTAATTTAGTGTGGACGGGAGTATCTGTGTGTAATTTAGTGGGGACGGGAGTATCTGTGTGTAATTTAATGGGGACGGGAGTACCTGTGCGTAATTTAGTGGGGACGGGAGTATCTCTGTGTAATTTAGTGGGGACGGGGGTATCTGTGTGTAATTTAATAGGGACGGGAGTATCTGTGTGTAATTTAATGGGGACGGGAGTATCTGTGTGTAATTTATTGGGGACGGGAGTATCTGTGTGTAATTTAATAGGGACGGGAGTATCTGTGTGTAATTTAGTGGGGACGTGAGTATCTGTGTGTAATTTAGTGGGGACGGGAGTATCTGTGTGTAATTTAGTGGGGTCGGGAGTATCTCTGTGTAATTTAATGGGGACGGGAGTATCTGTGTGTAATTTAGTGTGGACAGGAGTATCTGTGTGTAATTTAATGGGGACGGGAGTATCTGTGTGTAATTTAATGGGGACGGGAGTATCTGTGTGTAATTTAATTGGGACGGGAGTATCTGTGTGTAATTTAGTGGGGACGGGAGTATCTGTGTGTAATTTAATGTGGACGGGAGAATCTGTGTGTAATTTAATTGGGACGGGAGTATCTGTGTGTAATTTAATGGGGACGGGAGTATCTGTGTGTAATTTAATGGGGACGGGGGTATCTGTGTGTAATTTAATTGGGACGGGAGTATCTGTGTGTAATTTAGTGGGGACGGGAGTATCTGTGTGTAATTTAATGGGGACGGTGGTATCTGTATGTAATTTAATGGGGACGGGAGTATCTGTGTGTAATTTAATGGGGACGAGAGTATCTGTGTGTAATTTAATGGGGACGGTGGTATCTGTATGTAATTTACTGGGGACGGGAGTATCTGTGTGTAATTTAATGGGGACGGGAGTATCTGTGTGTAATTTAGTGTGGACGGGAGTATCTGTGTGTAATTTAGTTGGGACAGGAGTATCTGTGTGTAATTTAATGGGGACGGGAGTATCTGTGTGTAATTTAGTTGGGACAGGATTATCTGTGTGTAATTTAATGGGGATGGGAGTATCTGTCTGAAATTTAATGGGGACGGGAGTATCTGTGTGTAATTTAATGGGGACGGGGGTATCTGTGTGTATTTTAATGGGGACGAGGGTATCTGTGTGTAATTTAATGGGGACGGGAGTATCTGTGTGTAATTTAGTGGGGACGGGAGTATCTGTGTGTAATTTAATGGGGACGGGAGTACCTGTCCGTAATTTAGTGAGGACGTGAGTATCTGTGTGTAATTTAGTGGGGACGGGAGTATCTGTGTGTAATTTAGTGGGGTCGGGAGTATCTCTGTGTAATTTAATGGGGACGGGATTATCTGTGTGTAATTTCGCGGGGAAGAGGGTATCTGTGTGTAATTTAATGGGGACGGGAGTATCTGTGTGTAATTTAGTGGGGACGGGAGTATCTGTGTGTAATTTAATTGGGACGGGAGTATCTGTGTGTAATTTAGTGTGGACGGGAGTATCTGTGTGTAATTTAATGGGGATGGGAGTATCTGTCTGAAATTTAATGGGGACGGGAGTATCTGTGTGTAATTTAATGGGGACGGGGGTATCTGTGTGTATTTTAATGGGGACGAGGGTATCTGTGTGTAATTTAATGGGGACGGGAGTATCTGTGTGTAATTTAATGGGGACGGGGGTATCTGTGTGTAATTTAGTGGGGACGGGAGTATCTGTGTGTAATTTAATGGGGACGGGAGTATCTGTGTGTAATTTAATGGAGACGGGAGCATCTGTGTGTAATTTAGTGTGGACGGGAGTATCTGTGTGTAATTTAGTGGGGACGGGAGTATCTGTGTGTAATTTAATGGGGACGGGAGTACCTGTGCGTAATTTAGTGGGGACGGGAGTATCTCTGTGTAATTTAGTGGGGACGGGGGTATCTGTGTGTAATTTAATAGGGACGGGAGTATCTGTGTGTAATTTAATGGGGACGGGAGTATCTGTGTGTAATTTATTGGGGACGGGAGTATCTGTGTGTAATTTAATAGGGACGGGAGTATCTGTGTGTAATTTAGTGGGGACGTGAGTATCTGTGTGTAATTTAGTGGGGACGGGAGTATCTGTGTGTAATTTAGTGGGGTCGGGAGTATCTCTGTGTAATTTAATGGGGACGGGAGTATCTGTGTGTAATTTAGTGTGGACAGGAGTATCTGTGTGTAATTTAATGGGGACGGGAGTATCTGTGTGTAATTTAATGGGGACGGGAGTATCTGTGTGTAATTTAATTGGGACGGGAGTATCTGTGTGTAATTTAGTGGGGACGGGAGTATCTGTGTGTAATTTAATGTGGACGGGAGAATCTGTGTGTAATTTAATTGGGACGGGAGTATCTGTGTGTAATTTAATGGGGACGGGAGTATCAGTGTGTAATTTAATGGGGACGGGGGTATCTGTGTATAATTTAATGGGGACGGGAGTATCTGTGTGTAATTTAGTGGGGACGGGAGTATCTGTGTGTAATTTAGTGGGGACGGGAGTATCTGTGTGTAATTTAATGGGGACGGGAGTATCTGTGTGTAATTTAATGGAGACGGGAGTATCTGTGTGTAATTTAGTGTGGACGGGAGTATCTGTGTGTAATTTAGTGGGGACGGGAGTATCTGTGTGTAATTTAATGGGGACGGGAGTACCTGTGCGTAATTTAGTGGGGACGGGAGTATCTCTGTGTAATTTAGTGGGGACGGGGGTATCTGTGTGTAATTTAATGGGGACGGGAGTATCTGTGCGTAATTTAGTGTGGACGGGAGTATCTCTGTGTAATTTAGTGGGGACGGGGGGATCTGTGTGTAATTTAGTGGGGACGGGAGAATCTGTGTGTCATTTAATGGGGACGGGGGTATCTGTGTGTAATTTTGTGGGGACGGGGGTATCTGTGTGTAATTTGGTGGGGACGGGAGTATCGGTGTGTAATTTAGTGGGGACGGGAGAATCTGTGTGTAATTTAGTGTGGACGGGAGTATCTGTGTGTAATTAAGTGGGGACGGGAGTATCTGTGTGTAATTTAATGGAGACGGGAGTATCTGTGTGTGATTTCGTTGGGACGGGAGTATCTGTGTGTAATTTAGTGTGGACGGGAGTATCTGTGTGTAATTTAATGGGGACGGGAGTATCTGTGTGTAATTTACTGGGGACGGGAGTATCTGCGTATAATTTAATGGGGACGGGAGTATCTGTGTGTAATTTAATGGGGACGGGAGTATCTGTGTGTAATTTCGAAGGGACGTGAGCATCTGTGTATAAGATAATGGGGACGGGAGTATCTGTGTGTAATATAGTTGGAACAGGAGTATCTGTGTGTAATTTAATTGGGACGGGAGTATCTGTGTGTAATTTAGTGGGGACGGGAGTATCTGTGTGTAATTTGGTTGGGACAGGAGTGCCTGTCTGTAATTTAGTGTGGACGGGAGTATCTTTGTGTAATTTAATGGGGACGGGAGTATCTGTGTGTAATTTAATGGAGACGGGAGTATCTGTGTGTAATTTAATGGGGACGGGAGTATCTGTGTGTAATTTAGTGTGGACAGGAGTATCTGTGTGTAATTTAATGGGGACGGGAGTATCTGTGTGTAATTTAATGGGGACGGGAGTATCTGTGTGTAATTTAATTGGGACGGGAGTATCTGTGTGCAATTTAGTGGGGACGGGAGTATCTGTGTGTAATTTAATGTGGACGGGAGAATCTGTGTGTAATTTAATTGGGACGGGAGTATCTGTGTGTAATTTAATGGGGACGGGAGTATCTGTGTGTAATTTAATGGGGACGGGGGTATCTGTGTATAATTTAATGGGGACGGGAGTATCTGTGTGTAATTTAGTGGGGACGGGAGTATCTGTGTGTAATTTAGTGGGGACGGGAGTATCTGTGTGTAATTTAATGGGGACGGGAGTATCTGTGTGTAATTTAATGGAGACGGGAGTATCTGTGTGTAATTTAGTGTGGACGGGAGTATCTGTGTGTAATTTAGTGGGGACGGGAGTATCTGTGTGTAATTTAATGGGGACGGGAGGACCTGTGCGTAATTTAGTGGGGACGGGAGTATCTCTGTGTAATTTAGTGGGGACGGGGGTATCTGTGTGTAATTTAATGGGGACGGGAGTATCTGTGCGTAATTTAGTGTGGACGGGAGTATCTCTGTGTAATTTAGTTGGGACGGGGGTATCTGTGTGTAATTTAGTGGGGACGGGAGAATCTGTGTGTCATTTAATGGGGACGGGGGTATCTGTGTGTAATTTTGTGGGGACGGGGGTATCTGTGTGTAATTTGGTGGGGACGGGAGTATCGGTGTGTAATTTAGTGGGGACGGGAGAATCTGTGTGTAATTTAGTGTGGACGGGAGTATCTGTGTGTAATTAAGTGGGGACGGGAGTATCTGTGTGTAATTTAATGGAGACGGGAGTATCTGTGTGTAATTTACTGGGGACGGGAGTATCTGCGTATAATTTAATGGGGACGGGAGTATCTGTGTGTAATTTAATGGGGACGGGAGTATCTGTGTGTAATTTCGAAGGGACGTGAGCATCTGTGTATAAGATAATGGGGACGGGAGTATCTGTGTGTAATATAGTTGGAACAGGAGTATCTGTGTGTAATTTAATTGGGACGGGAGTATCTGTGTGTAATTTAGTGGGGACGGGAGTATCTGTGTGTAATTTGGTTGGGACAGGAGTGCCTGTCTGTAATTTAGTGTGGACGGGAGTATCTTTGTGTAATTTAATGGGGACGGGAGTATCTGTGTGTAATTTAATGGAGACGGGAGTATCTGTGTGTAATTTAATGGGGACGGGAGTATCTGTGTGTAATTTAATGGGGACGGGAGTATCTGTGTGTAATTTAGTGGGGACGGGAGTATCGGTGTGTAATTTAGTCTGGACGGGATTATCTGTGTGTAATTAAGTGGAGACGGGAGTATGTGTGTGTAATTTAATGGAGACGGGAGTATCTGTGTGTAATTTCGTTGGGACGGGAGGACCTGTGTGTAATTTAGTGGGGACGGGAGTATCTGCGTATAATTTTATGGGGACGGGAGTATCTGTGTGTAATTTGTTGGGGACAGGAGTATCTGTGTGTAATTTAGTGGGGACGGGAGTATCTGTGTGTAATTTAGTTGGGACAGGAGTATCTGTGTGTAATTTAATGGGGACGGGAGTATCTGTGTGTAATTTAGTTGGGACAGGAGTATCTGTGTGTAATTTAATGGGGATGGGAGTATCTGTCTGTAATTTAATGGGGACGGGAGTATCTGTGTGTAATTTAATGGGGACGGGGGTATCTGTGTGTAATTTAATGGGGACGAGGGTATCTGTGTGTAATTTAATGGGGACGGGAGTATCTGTGTGTAATTTAATGGGGACGGGAGTATCTGTGTGTAATTTAATGGGGACAGGGGTATCTGTGTATAATTTAATGGGGACGGGAGTATCTGTGTGTAATTTAGTGGGGACGGGAGTATCTGTGTGTAATTTAGTGGGGACGGGAGTATCTGTGTGTAATTTAATGGGGACGGGAGTACCTGTGCGTAATTTAGTGGGGACGGGAGTATCTCTGTGTAATTTAGTGGGGACGGGGGTATCTGTGTGTAATTTAGTGGGGACGGGAGTATCTGTGCGTAATTTAGTGTGGACGGGAGTATCTCTGTGTAATTTAGTGGGGACGGGGGTATCTGTGTGTAATTTAGTGGGGACGGGAGTATCTGTGTGTAATTTAGTGTGGACGGGAGAATCTGTGTGTAATTTAGTGTGGACGGGAGAATCTGTGTGTAATTTAGTGTGGACGGGAGTATCTGTGTGTAATTTAGTGGGGACGGGAGAATCTGTGTGTAATTTAGTGTGGACGGGAGAATCTGTGTGTAATTTAGTGTGGACGGGAGAATCTGTGTGTAATTTAGTGTGGACGGGAGTATCTGTGTGTAATTTAGTGGGGACGGGAGAATCTGTGTGTAATTTAGTGTGGACGGGAGTATCTGTGTGTAATTAAGTGGGGACGGGAGTATCTGTGTGTAATTTAATGGAGACGGGAGTATCTGTGTGTAATTTGTTGGGAACAGGAGTATCTGTGTGTAATTTAATGGGGACGGGAGTATCTGTGTGTAATTTAGAAGGGACGGGAGCATCTGTGTATAAGATAATGGGGACGGGAGTACCTGTGTGTAGTATAGTTGGGACAGGAGTATCTGTGTGTAATTTAATTGGGACGGGAGTATCTGTGTGTAATTTAGTGGGGACGGGAGTATCTGTGTGTAATTTAATGGGGACGGGGGTATCTGTGTGTAATTTAATGGGGACGAGGGTATCTCTGTGTAATTTAATGGGGACGGGAGTATCTGTGTGTAATTTAATGGGGACGGGGATATCTGTGTGCAATTTAGTGGGGACGGGAGTATCTGTGTGTAATTTAGTGGGGACGGGAGAATCTGTGTGTAATTTAATTGGGACGGGAGTGTCTGTCTGTAATTTAATGGGGACGGGAGTATCTGTGTGTAATTTAATGGGGACGGGGGTATCTGTGTGTAATTTAATGGGGACGAGGGTATCTCTGTGTAATTTAATGGGGACGGGAGTATCTGTGTGTAATTTAATGGGGACGGGGATATCTGTGTGCAATTTAGTGGGGACGGGAGTATCTGTGTGTAATTTAATGGGAACGGGAGTATCTGTGTGTAATTTTATGGAGACGGGAGTATCTGTGCGTAATTTAATGGGGACGGGAGTATCTGTGCGTAATTTAGTGGGGACGGGAGTATCTGTGTGTAATTTAGTGGGGACGGGAGTATCTGTGTGTAATTTAGTGTGGACGGGAGTATCTGTGTGTAATTTAATGGGGACGGGAGTATCAGTGCGTAATTTAGTGGGGACGGGAGTATCTGTGTGTAATTTCGTGGGGACGGGAGAATCTGTGTGTCATTTAATGGGGACGGGAGTATCTGTCTGTAATTTAATGGGGACGGGAGTATCTGTGTGTAATTTAGTGGGGACGGGAGTATCTGTGTGTAATTTCGTGGGGACGGGAGAATCTGTGTGTCATTTAATGGGGACGGGAGTATCTGTCTGTAATTTAATGGGGACGGGAGTATCTGTGTGTAATTTAGTGGGGACGGGAGTATCTGTGTGTAATTTAGTGGGGACGGGGGTATCTGTGTTTAATTTAGTGGGGACGGGATTATCTGTGTGTAATTAAGTGGAGACGGGAGTATATGTGTGTAATTTAATGGGGACGGGAGTATCTGTGTGTAATTTAATGGAGACGGGAGTATCTGTGTGTAATTTCGTTGGGACGGGAGTACCTGTGTGTAATTTAGTGGGGACGGGAGTATCTGCGTATAATTTAATGGGGACGGGAGTATCTGTGTGTAATTTGTTGGGGACAGGAGTATCTGTGTGTAATTTAGTGGGGACGGGAGTATCTGTGTGTAATTTAGTTGGGACAGGAGTATCTGTGTGTAATTTAATGGGGACGGGAGTATCTGTGTGTAATTTAGTTGGGACAGGAGTATCTGTGTGTAATTTAATGGGGATGGGAGTATCTGTCTGTAATTTAATGGGGACGGGAGTATCTGTGTGTAATTTAATGGGGACGGGGGTATCTGTGTGTAATTTAATGGGGACGAGGGTATCTGTGTGTAATTTTATGGGGACGGGAGTATCTGTGTGTAATTTAATGGGGACGGGAGTATCTGTGTGTAATTTAATGGGGACGGGGGTATCTGTGTATAATTTAATGGGGACGGGAGTATCTGTGTGTAATTTAGTGGGGACGGGAGTATCTGTGTGTAATATAGTGGGGACGGGAGTATCTGTGTGTAATTTAATGGGGACGGGAGTATCTGTGTGTAATTTAATGGAGACGGGAGTATCTGTGTGTAATTTAGTGTGGACGGGAGTATCTGTGTGTAATTTAGTGGGGACGGGAGTATCTGTGTGTAATTTAATGGGGACGGGAGTACCTGTGCGTAATTTAGTGGGGACGGGAGTATCTCTGTGTAATTTAGTGGGGACGGGGGTATCTGTGTGTAATTTAATGGGGACGGGAGTATCTGTGCGTAATTTAGTGGGGACGGGAGAATCTGTCTGTCATTTAATGGGGACGGGGGTATCTGTGTGTAATTTAGTGGGGACGGGGGTATCTGTGTGTAATTTAGTGGGGACGGGGGTATCTGTGTGTAATTTAGTGGGGACGGGAGTATCGGTGTGTAATTTAGTGAGGACGGGAGTATCTGTGTGTAATTTAGTGGGGACGGGAGTATCTGTGTGTAATTTAGTGGGGACGGGGGTATCTGTGTGTAATTTAGTGGGGACGGGAGTATCGGTGTGTAATTTAGTGGGGACGGGAGTATCTGCGTATAATTTAATGGGGACGGGAGTATCTGTGTGTAATTTGTTGGGAACAGGAGTATCTGTGTGTAATTTAATGGGGACGGGAGTATCTGTGTGTAATTTACTGGGGACGGGAGTATCTGCGTATAATATAATGGGGACGGGAGTATCTGTGTGTAATTTGTTGGGAACAGGAGTATCTGTGTGTAATTTAATGGGGACGGGGGTATCTGTCTGTAATTTAGTGGGGACGGGAGTATCTTTGTGTAATTTAATGGGGACGGTGGTATCTTTGTGTAATTTAATGAGGACGGGTGTATCTGTGTGTAATTTAATGGGGACGGGGGTATATGTGTGTAATTTAATGGGGACGGGAGTATCTGTGTGTAATTTAATGGGGACGGGAGTATCTGTGTGTAATTTAATGGGGACGGGAGTATCTGTGTGTAATTTAATGGGGACGGGAGTATCTGTGTGTAATTTAATGGGGACGGGAGTATCTGTGTGTAATTTAGTGGGGACGGGAGTATCTGTGTGTAATTTAATGGGGACGGGAGTATCTGTGTGTAAGTTAATGGGGACGGGAGTATCTGTGTGTAATTTAATGGGGACGGGAGTATCTGTGTGTAATTTAATGGGGACGGGAGTAACTGTGTGTAATTTAGTGAGGACTGGGGTATCTGTGTGTAATTTAATGGGGACGGGAGTATCTGTGTGTAATTTAATGGGGACGGGAGTATCTGTGTGTAATTTAATGGGGACGGGAGTATCTGTGTGTAATTTAATGGGGACGGGAGTAACTGTGTGTAATTTAGTGGGGACGGGAGTATCTGTGTGTCATTTAATGGGGACGGGAGTATCTGTCTGTAATTTAGTGGGGACGGGAGTATCTGTGTGTAATTTAATGGGGACGGGAGTATCTGTGTGTAATTTAATGGGGACGGGACTATCTGTGTGTAATTTAATGGGGACGGGAGTATCTGTGTGTAATTTAACGGGCACGGGGGTATCTGTCTGTAATTTAATGGGGACGGGAGTATCTGTGTGTAATTTAATGGGGCCGGGGGTATCTGTGTGTAATTTAATGGGGACGGGAGTATCTGTTTGTAATTTAGTGAGGACGGGAGCATCTGTGTGTAACTTAATGGGGACGGGAGCATCTGTGTGTAATTTAATGGGTACGGGAGTATCTGTGTGTAATTTAATGGGGACGGGAGTATCTGTGTGTAATTTAGTGGGGACGGGGGTATCTGTGTGTAATTTAGTGAGGACGGGAGTATCTGTGTGTAATTTAATGGGGACGGGAGTATCTGTGTGTAATTTAGTGGGGACGGGAGTATCTGTGTGTAATTTAGTGGGGACGGGAGTATCTGTGTGTAATTTAATGGGGACGGGAGTATCTGTGTGTAATTTAATGGGGACGGGAGTATCTGTGTGTAATTTAGTGAGGACGGGAGCATCTGTGTGTAATTTTATGGGGACGGGAGTATCTGTGTGTAATTTAATGGGGACGGGAGTATCTGTGTGTAATTTAGTGGGGACGGGGGTATCTGTGTGTAATTTAGTGAGGACGGGAGTATCTGTATGTAATTTAATGTTGACGGGAGTATCTGTGTGTAATTTAGTGAGGACGGGAGTATCTGTGTGTAATTTAATGGGGATGGGAGTATCTGTGTGTAATTTAATGGGGACGGGAGTATCTGTGTGAAATTTAATGGGGACGGGAGTATCTGTGTGTAATTTAGTGGGGACGGGAGTATCTGTGTGTAATTTAATGGGGACGGGAGTATCTGTGTGTAATTTAGTGGGGACGGGAGTATCTGTGTGTAATTTAATGGGGACGGGAGTATTTGTGTGTAATTTAGTGAGGACGGGAGTATCTGTGTGTAATTTAATGGGGACGGGAGGATCTGTGTGTAATTCAGTGAGGACGGGAGTATCTGTGTGTAATTTAATGGGGAAGGGAGTATCTGTGTGTAATTTAGTGGGGACGGGGGTATCTGTGTGTAATTTAGTGGGGACGGGGGTATCTGTGTGTAATTTAGTGGGGACGGGGGTATCTTTGTGTAATTTAGTGGGGACGGGGGTATCTGTGTGTAATTTAATGGGGACGGGAGTATCTGTGTGTAATTTAGTGGGGACGGGGGTATCTGTGTGTAATTTAATGGGGACGGGAGTATCTGTATGTAATTTAATGGGGACGGGGGTATCTGTGTGTAATTTAGTGGGGACGGGAGTATCTGTGTGTAATTTAATGGGGACGGGAGTATCTGTGTGTAATTTAGTGGGGACGGGAGTATCTGTGTGTAATTTAATGGGGACTGGAGTATCTGTGTGTAATTTAGTGGGGACGGGAGTATCTGTGTGTAATTTAATGGGGACGGGAGTATCTGTGTGTAATTTAGTGGGGACGGGAGTATCTGTGTGTAATTTAATGGGGACTGGAGTATCTGTGTGTAATTTAGTGGGGACGGGAGTATCTGTGTGAAATTTAGTGGGGACGGGATTATCTGTGTGTAATTTAATGGGGACGGGAGTATCTGTGTGTAATTTAATGGGGACGGGAGTATCTGTGTGTAATTTAGTGAGGACGGGAGCATCTGTGTTTAATTTAATGGGGACGGGAGTATCTGTGTGTAATTTAATGGGGACGGGAGTATCTGTGTGTAATTTAGTGGGGACGGGGGTATCTGTGTGTAATTTAGTGAGGACGGGAGTATCTGTGTGTAATTTAATGGGGACGGGAGTATCTGTGTGTAATTTAGTGGGGACGGGAGTATCTGTGTATAATTTAATGGGGACGGGAGTATCTGTGTGTAATTTAGTGGGGACGGGGGTATCTGTGTGTAATTTAGTGAGGACGGTAGTATCTGTGTGTAATTTAGTGAGGACGGGAGTATCTGTGTGTAATTTAATGGGGACGGGAGTATCTGTGTGTAATTTAGTGGGGACGGGAGTATCTGTGTGTAATTTAGTGGGGACGGGGGTATCTGTGTGTAATTTAGTGAGGACGGGAGTATCTGTGTGTTATTTAGTGAGGACGGGAGTATCTGTGTGTAATTTAGTGGGGACGGGGATATCTGTGTGTAATTTAGTGAGGACGGGAGTATCTGTGTGTAATTTAGTGGGGACGGGGGTATCTGTGTGTAATTTAGTGGGGACGGGAGAATCTGTGTCTAATTTAATGGGGACGGGGGTATCTGTGTCTAATTTAATGGGGACGGGAGTATCTGTGTGTAATTTAATGGGGACGGGAGTATCTGTGTGTCATTTAATGGGGACGGGAGTATCTCTGTGTAATTTAGTGGGGACGGGAGTATCTGTGTGTAATTTAATGGGGACGGGGGTATCTGTGTGTAATTTAGTGGGGACGGGAGTATCTGTGTGTAATTTAGTGGGGACGGGGGTATCTGTGTGTAATTTAGTGGGGACGGGGGTATCTGTGTGTAATTTAGTGGGGACGGGGGTATCTGTGTGTAATTTAGTGGGGACGGGGGTATCTGTTTGTAATTTAGTGGGGACGGGGGTATCTGTGTGTAATTTAACGGGCACGGGGGTATCTGTCTGTAATTTAATGGGGACGGGAGTATCTGTGTGTAATTTAATGGGGCCGGGGGTATCTGTGTGTAATTTAATGGGGACGGGAGTATCTGTTTGTAATTTAGTGAGGACGGGAGCATCTGTGTGTAACTTAATGGGGACGGGAGCATCTGTGTGTAATTTAATGGGTACGGGAGTATCTGTGTGTAATTTAATGGGGACGGGAGTATCTGTGTGTAATTTAGTGGGGACGGGGGTATCTGTGTGTAATTTAGTGAGGACGGGAGTATCTGTGTGTAATTTAATGGGGACGGGAGTATCTGTGTGTAATTTAGTGGGGACGGGAGTATCTGTGTGTAATTTAGTGGGGACGGGAGTATCTGTGTGTAATTTAATGGGGACGGGAGTATCTGTGTGTAATTTAATGGGGACGGGAGTATCTGTGTGTAATTTAGTGAGGACGGGAGCATCTGTGTGTAATTTTATGGGGACGGGAGTATCTGTGTGTAATTTAATGGGGACGGGAGTATCTGTGTGTAATTTAGTGGGGACGGGGGTATCTGTGTGTAATTTAGTGAGGACGGGAGTATCTGTATGTAATTTAATGTTGACGGGAGTATCTGTGTGTAATTTAGTGAGGACGGGAGTATCTGTGTGTAATTTAATGGGGATGGGAGTATCTGTGTGTAATTTAATGGGGACGGGAGTATCTGTGTGAAATTTAATGGGGACGGGAGTATCTGTGTGTAATTTAGTGGGGACGGGAGTATCTGTGTGTAATTTAATGGGGACGGGAGTATCTGTGTGTAATTTAGTGGGGACGGGAGTATCTGTGTGTAATTTAATGGGGACGGGAGTATTTGTGTGTAATTTAGTGAGGACGGGAGTATCTGTGTGTAATTTAATGGGGACGGGAGGATCTGTGTGTAATTCAGTGAGGACGGGAGTATCTGTGTGTAATTTAATGGGGAAGGGAGTATCTGTGTGTAATTTAGTGGGGACGGGGGTATCTGTGTGTAATTTAGTGGGGACGGGGGTATCTGTGTGTAATTTAGTGGGGACGGGGGTATCTGTGTGTAATTTAGTGGGGACGGGGGTATCTGTGTGTAATTTAATGGGGACGGGAGTATCTGTGTGTAATTTAGTGGGGACGGGGGTATCTGTGTGTAATTTAATGGGGACGGGAGTATCTGTATGTAATTTAATGGGGACGGGGGTATCTGTGTGTAATTTAGTGGGGACGGGAGTATCTGTGTGTAATTTAATGGGGACGGGAGTATCTGTGTGTAATTTAGTGGGGACGGGAGTATCTGTGTGTAATTTAATGGGGACTGGAGTATCTGTGTGTAATTTAGTGGGGACGGGAGTATCTGTGTGTAATTTAATGGGGACGGGAGTATCTGTGTGTAATTTAGTGGGGACGGGAGTATCTGTGTGTAATTTAATGGGGACTGGAGTATCTGTGTGTAATTTAGTGGGGACGGGAGTATCTGTGTGAAATTTAGTGGGGACGGGATTATCTGTGTGTAATTTAATGGGGACGGGAGTATCTGTGTGTAATTTAATGGGGACGGGAGTATCTGTGTGTAATTTAGTGAGGACGGGAGCATCTGTGTTTAATTTAATGGGGACGGGAGTATCTGTGTGTAATTTAATGGGGACGGGAGTATCTGTGTGTAATTTAGTGGGGACGGGGGTATCTGTGTGTAATTTAGTGAGGACGGGAGTATCTGTGTGTAATTTAATGGGGACGGGAGTATCTGTGTGTAATTTAGTGGGGACGGGAGTATCTGTGTATAATTTAATGGGGACGGGAGTATCTGTGTGTAATTTAGTGGGGACGGGGGTATCTGTGTGTAATTTAGTGAGGACGGTAGTATCTGTGTGTAATTTAGTGAGGACGGGAGTATCTGTGTGTAATTTAATGGGGACGGGAGTATCTGTGTGTAATTTAGTGGGGACGGGAGTATCTGTGTGTAATTTAGTGGGGACGGGGGTATCTGTGTGTAATTTAGTGAGGACGGGAGTATCTGTGTGTTATTTAGTGAGGACGGGAGTATCTGTGTGTAATTTAGTGGGGACGGGGATATCTGTGTGTAATTTAGTGAGGACGGGAGTATCTGTGTGTAATTTAGTGGGGACGGGGGTATCTGTGTGTAATTTAGTGGGGACGGGAGAATCTGTGTCTAATTTAATGGGGACGGGGGTATCTGTGTCTAATTTAATGGGGACGGGAGTATCTGTGTGTAATTTAATGGGGACGGGAGTATCTGTGTGTCATTTAATGGGGACGGGAGTATCTCTGTGTAATTTAGTGGGGACGGGAGTATCTGTGTGTAATTTAATGGGGACGGGGGTATCTGTGTGTAATTTAGTGGGGACGGGAGTATCTGTGTGTAATTTAGTGGGGACGGGGGTATCTGTGTGTAATTTAGTGGGGACGGGGGTATCTGTGTGTAATTTAGTGGGGACGGGGGTATCTGTGTGTAATTTAGTGGGGACGGGGGTATCTGTTTGTAATTTAGTGGGGACGGGGGTATCTGTGTGTAATTTAGTGGGGACGGGAGTATCTGTGTGTAATTTAAAACGGGACGGGAGTATCTGTGTGTAATTTAGTGGGGACGGGGGTATCTGTGTGTAATTTAGTGGGGACGGGGGTATCTGTGTGTAATTTAGTGGGGACGGGGGTATCTGTGTGTAATTTAGTGGGGACGGGGGTATCTGTGTGTAATTTAGTGAGGACGGGAGTATCTGTGTGTAATTTTGTGGGGACGGGAGTATCTGTGTGTAATTTAATGGGGACGGGAGTATCTGTGTGTAATTTTGTGGGGACGGGAGTATCTGTGTGTAATTTAATGGGGACGGGAGTATCTGTGTGTACTTTAGTGGGGACGGGGGTATCTGTGTGTAATTTTATGGGGACGGGAGAATCTGTGTGTAATTTAATGGGGACGGGAGTATCAGTGTGTAATTTGATGGGGACGGGAGTATCTGTTTGTAATTTAGTGGGGACGGGGGTATCTGTGTGTAATTTAAAGGGGACAGGAGTATCTCTGTGTAATTTAATGGGGACGGGAGAATCTGTATGTAATTTTATGGGGACGGGAGTATCTGTGTGTAATTTAGTGGGGACGGGGGTATCTGTGTGTAATTTAGTGAGGACGGGAGTATCTGTGTGTAATTTAATGGGGACGGGAGTATTTGTGTGTAATTTAGTGGGGACGGGGTTATCTGTGTGTAATTTAGTGTGGACGGGAGTATCTGTGTGTAATTTAGTGAGGACGGGAGTATCTGTGTGTAATTTAATGGGGACGGGAGTATTTGTGTGTAATTTAGTGGGGACGGGGGTATCTGTGTGTAATTTAGTGAGGACGGGAGTGTCTGTGTGTAATTTTGTGGGGACGGGAGTATCTGTGTTTAATTTAATGGGGACGGGAGTATCTGTGTGTAATTTAGTGGGGACGGGGGTATCTGTGTGTAATTTAGTGGGGACGGGAGTATCTGTATGTAATTTTATGGGGACGGGAGAATCTGTGTGTAATTTCATGGGGACGGGAGTATCTGTGTGTAATTTAGTGGGGACGGGAGTATCTGTGTGTAATTTAATGGGGACGGGAGTATCTGTGTGTAATTTAATGGGGACGGGGGTATCTGTCTGTAATTTCATGGGGACGGGAGTATCTGTATGTAATTTTATGGGGACGGGAGAATCTGTGTGTAATTTAATGGGGACGGGAGTATCTGTGTGTAATTTGATGGGGACGGGAGTATCTGTGTGTAATTTCGTGGGGACGGGGGTATCTGTGTGTAATTTCATGGGGACGGGAGTATCTCTGTGTAATTTAATGGGGACGGGAGTATCTGTATGCAATTTTATGGGGACGGGAGTATCTGTGAGTAATTTAGTGGGGACGGGAGTATCTGTGTGTCATTTAATGGGGACGGGAGTATCTGTGTGTAATTTGATGGGGACGGGAGTATCTGTGTGTAATATAATGGGGACGGGAGTATCTGTGTGTAATTTAATGGGGACGGGAGTATCTGTGTGTAATTTGATGGGGACGGGAGTATCTGTGTGTAATTTAATGGGGACGGGAGTATCTGTGTGTAATTTGATGGGGACGGGAGTATCTGTGTGTAATTTAATGGGGACGGGGGTATCTGTGTGTAATTTAATGGGGACGGGAGAATCTGTGTTTAATTTGATGGGGACGGGAGTATCTGTGAGTAATTTAATGGGGACGGGGGTATCTGTGTGTAATTTAATGGGGACGGGAGTATCTCTGTGTAATTTAATGGGGACGGGAGTATCTGTGTGTAATTTCGTGGGGACCGGAGTATCTGTGTGTAATTTAATGGGGACGGGAGTATCTGTGTGTAATTTAATGGGGACGGGGGTATCTGTGTGTAATTTAATGGGGACGGGAGTATCTGAGTGTAATTTAATGGGGACGGGGGTATCTGTGTGTAATTTAATGGGGACGGGAGTATCTGTGTGTAATTTAGTGGGGACGGGAGAATCTGTGTGTAATTTGATGGGGACGGGAGTATCTGTGTGTAATTTAATGGGGACGGGGGTATCTGTGTGTAATTTAATGGGGACGGGAGTATCTGTGTGTCATTTAGTGGGGACGGGAGAATCTGTGTGTTATTTGATGGGGACGGGAGTATCTTTGTGTAATTTAATGGGGACGGGAGTATCTGTGTGTCATTTAATGGGGACGGGAGTATCTGTGTGTAATTTAATGGGGAGGGGAGTATCTGTGTGTAATTTAATGGGGACGGGGGTATCTGTGTGTAATTTAGTGGGGACGGGAGTATCTGTGTGTAATTTAGTGGGGACGGGGGTATCTGTGTGTAATTTAGTGGGGACGGGGGGATCTGTGTGTAATTTAGTGGGGACGGGGGTATCTGTGTGTAATTTAGTGGGGACGGGGGTATCTGTGTGTAATTTAGTGGGGACGGGGGTATCTGTGTGTAATTTAGTGGGGACGGGGGTATCTGTGTGTAATTTAGTGGGGACGGGGGTATCTGTGTGTAATTTAAAACGGGACGGGAGTATCTGTGTGTAATTTAGTGGGGACGGGGGTATCTGTGTGTAATTTAGTGGGGACGGGGGTATCTGTGTGTAATTTAGTGGGGACGGGGGTATCTGAGTGTAATTTAGTGGGGACGGGGGTATCTGTGTGTAATTTAGTGAGGACGGGAGTATCTGTGTGTAATTTTGTGGGGACGGGAGTATCTGTGTGTAATTTAATGGGGACGGGAGTATCTGTGTGTAATTTTGTGGGGACGGGAGTATCTGTGTGTAATTTAATGGGGACGGGAGTATCTGTGTGTAATTTAGTGGGGACGGGGGTATCTGTGTGTAATTTAGTGGGGACGGGGGTATCTGTGTGTAATTTAGTGAGGACGGGAGTATCTGTGTGTAATTTTGTGGGGACGGGAGTATCTGTGTGTAATTTAATGGGGACGGGAGTATCTGTGTGTAATTTTGTGGGGACGGGAGTATCTGTGTGTAATTTAGTGGGGACGGGGGTATCTGTTTGTAATTTAGTGGGGACGGGGGTATCTGTGTGTAATTTAGTGGGGACGGGAGTATCTGTGTGTAATTTAAAACGGGACGGGAGTATCTGTGTGTAATTTAGTGGGGACGGGGGTATCTGTGTGTAATTTAGTGGGGACGGGGGTATCTGTGTGTAATTTAGTGGGGACGGGGGTATCTGTGTGTAATTTAGTGGGGACGGGGGTATCTGTGTGTAATTTAGTGAGGACGGGAGTATCTGTGTGTAATTTTGTGGGGACGGGAGTATCTGTGTGTAATTTAATGGGGACGGGAGTATCTGTGTGTAATTTTGTGGGGACGGGAGTATCTGTGTGTAATTTAATGGGGACGGGAGTATATGTGTGTACTTTAGTGGGGACGGGGGTATCTGTGTGTAATTTTATGGGCACGGGAGAATCTGTGTGTAATTTAATGGGGACGGGAGTATCTGTGTGTAATTTGATGGGGACGGGAGTATCTGTGTGTAATTTAGTGGGGACGGGGGTATCTGTGTGTAATTTAAAGGGGACAGGAGTATCTCTGTGTAATTTAATGGGGACGGGAGAATCTGTATGTAATTTTATGGGGACGGGAGTATCTGTGTGTAATTTAGTGGGGACGGGGGTATCTGTGTGTAATTTAGTGAGGACGGGAGTATCTGTGTGTAATTTAACGGGGACGGGAGTATTTGTGTGTAATTTAGTGGGGACGGGGTTATCTGTGTGTAATTTAGTGTGGACGGGAGTATCTGTGTGTAATTTAGTGAGGACGGGAGTATCTGTGTGTAATTTAATGGGGACGGGAGTATTTGTGTGTAATTTAGTGGGGACGGGGGTATCTGTGTGTAATTTAGTGAGGACGGGAGTATCTGTGTGTAATTTTGTGGGGACGGGAGTATCTGTATGTAATTTTATGGGGACGGGAGAATCTGTGTGTAATTTCATGGGGACGGGAGTATCTGTGTGTAATTTAATGGGGACGGGAGTATCTGTGTGTACTTTAGTGGGGACGGGGGTATCTGTGTGTAATTTTATGGGCACGGGAGAATCTGTGTGTAATTTAATGGGGACGGGAGTATCTGTGTGTAATTTGATGGGGACGGGAGTATCTGTGTGTAATTTAGTGGGGACGGGGGTATCTGTGTGTAATTTAAAGGGGACAGGAGTATCTCTGTGTAATTTAATGGGGACGGGAGAATCTGTATGTAATTTTATGGGGACGGGAGTATCTGTGTGTAATTTAGTGGGGACGGGGGTATCTGTGTGTAATTTAGTGAGGACGGGAGTATCTGTGTGTAATTTAACGGGGACGGGAGTATTTGTGTGTAATTTAGTGGGGACGGGGTTATCTGTGTGTAATTTAGTGTGGACGGGAGTATCTGTGTGTAATTTAGTGAGGACGGGAGTATCTGTGTGTAATTTAATGGGGACGGGAGTATTTGTGTGTAATTTAGTGGGGACGGGGGTATCTGTGTGTAATTTAGTGAGGACGGGAGTATCTGTGTGTAATTTTGTGGGGACGGGAGTATCTGTATGTAATTTTATGGGGACGGGAGAATCTGTGTGTAATTTCATGGGGACGGGAGTATCTGTGTGTAATTTAGTGGGGACGGGAGTATCTGTGTGTAATTTAATGGGGACGGGAGTATCTGTGTGTAATTTAATGGGGACGGGGGTATCTGTCTGTAATTTCATGGGGACGGGAGTATCTGTATGTAATTTTATGGGGACGGGAGAATCTGTGTGTAATTTAATGGGGACGGGAGTATCTGTGTGTAATTTGATGGGGACGGGAGTATCTGTGTGTAATTTCGTGGGGACGTGGGTATCTGTGTGTAATTTAGTGGGGACGGGAGTATCTGTGTGTCATTTAATGGGGACGGGAGTATCTGTGTGTAATTTGATGGGGACGGGAGTATCTGTGTGTAATATCATGGGGACGGGAGTATCTGTGTGTAATTTAATGGGGACGGGAGTATCTGTGTGTAATTTGATGGGGACGGGAGTATCTGTGTGTAATTTAATGGGGACGGGAGTATCTGTGTTGTAATTTGATGGGGACGGGAGTATCTGTGTGTAATTTAATGGGGACTGGGGTATCTGTGTGTAATTTAATGGGGACGGGAGAATCTGTGTTAAATTTGATGGGGACGTGAGTATCTGTGTGTAATTTAATGGGGACGGGGATATCTGTGTGTAATTTAATGGGGACGGGAGTATCTCTGTGTAATTTAATGGGGACGGGAGTATCTGTGTGTAATTTCGTGGGGACCGGAGTATCTGTGTGTAATTTAATGGGGACGGGAGTATCTGTGTGTAATTTAATGGGGACGGGGGTATCTGTGTGTAATTTAATGGGGACGGGAGTATCTGAGTGTAATTTAATGGGGACGGGGGTATCTGTGTGTCATTTAATGGGGACGGGAGTATCTGTGTGTAATTTAGTGGGGACGGGAGAATCTGTGTGTAATTTGATGGGGACGGGAGTATCTGTGTGTAATTTAATGGGGACGGGGGTATCTGTGTGTAATTTAATGGGGACGGGAGTATCTGTGTGTCATTTAGTGGGGACGGGAGAATCTGTGTGTTATTTGATGGGGACGGGAGTATCTTTGTGTAATTTAATGGGGACGGGAGTATCTGTGTGTCATTTAATGGGGACGGGAGTATCTGTGTGTAATTTAATGGGGAGGGGAGTATCTGTGTGTAATTTAATGGGGACGGGGGTATCTGTGTGTAATTTAGTGGGGACGGGAGTATCTGTGTGTAATTTAGTGGGGACGGGGGTATCTGTGTGTAATTTAGTGGGGACGGGGGGATCTGTGTGTAATTTAGTGGGGACGGGGGTATCTGTGTGTAATTTAGTGGGGACGGGGGTATCTGTGTGTAATTTAGTGGGGACGGGGGTATCTGTGTGTAATTTGGTGGGGACGGGGGTATCTGTGTGTAATTTAGTGGGGACGGGGGTATCTGTGTGTAATTTAGTGGGGACGGGGGTATCTGTGTGTAATTTAGTGGGGACGGGGGTATCTGTGTGTAATTTAGTGGGGACGGGCGTATCTGTGTGTAATTTAAAACGGGACGGGAGTATCTGTGTGTAATTTAGTGGGGACGGGGGTATCTGTGTGTAATTTAGTGGGGACGGGGGTATCTGTGTGTAATTTAGTGGGGACGGGGGTATCTGTGTGTAATTTAGTGGGGACGGGGGTATCTGTGTGTAATTTAGTGAGGACGGGAGTATCTGTGTGTAATTTTGTGGGGACGGGAGTATCTGTGTGTAATTTAATGGGGACGGGAGTATCTGTGTGTAATTTTGTGGGGACGGGAGTATCTGTGTGTAATTTAATGGGGACGGGAGTATCTGTGTGTAATTTAGTGGGGACGGGGGTATCTGTGTGTAATTTTATGGGGACGGGAGAATCTGTGTGTAATTTAATGGGGACGGGAATATCTGTGTGTAATTTGAAGGGGACGGGAGTATCTGTGTGTAATTTAGTGGGGACGGGGTATCTGTGTGTAATTTAAAGGGGACAGGAGTATCTCTGTGTAATTTAATGGGGACGGGAGAATCTGTATGTAATTTTATGGGGACGGGAGTATCTGTGTGTAATTTCGTGGGGACGGGGGTATCTGTGTGTAATTTAGTGAGGACGGGAGTATCTGTGTGTAATTTAATGGGGACGGGAGTATTTGTGTGTAATTTAGTGGGGACGGGTTTATCTGTGTGTAATTTAGTGTGGACGGGAGTATCTGTGTGTAATTTAGTGAGGACGGGAGTATCTGTGTGTAATTTAATGGGGACGGGAGTATTTGTGTGTAATTTAGTGGGGACGGGGGTATCTGTGTGTAATTTAGTGAGGACGGGAGTATCTGTGTGTAATTTTGTGGGGACGGGAGTATCTGTGTGTAATTTAATGGGGACGGGAGTATCTGTGTGTAATTTAGTGGGGACGGGAGTATCTGTGTGTAATTTAATGGGGACGGGAGTATCTGTGTGTAATTTAATGGGGACGGGGGTATCTGTCTGTAATTTCATGGGGACGGGAGTATCTCTATGTAATTTTATGGGGACGGGAGAATCTGTGTGTAATTTAATGGGGACGGGAGTATCTGTGTGTAATTTGATGGGGACGGGAGTATCTGTGTGTAATTTAGTGGGGACGGGGGTATCTGTGTGTAATTTAAAGGGGACAGGAGTATCTGTGTGTAATTTCGTGGGGACGGGGGTATCTGTGTGTAATTTCATGGGGACGGGAGTATCTCCGTGTAATTTAATGGGGACGGGAGTATCTGTGTGTAATTTTATGGGGACGGGAGTATCTGTGAGTAATTTAGTGGGGACGGGAGTATCTGTGTGTCATTTAATGTGGACGGGAGTATCTGTGTGTAATTTGATGGGGACGGGAGTATCTGTGTGTAATATAATGGGGACGGGAGTATCTGTGTGTAATTTAATGGGGACGGGAGTATCTGTGTGTAATTTGATGGGGACGGGAGTATCTGTGTGTAATTCAATGGAGACGGGAGTATCTGTGTGTAATTTGATGGGGACGGGAGTATCTGTGTGTAATTTAATGGGGACGGGAGAATCTGTGTTTAATTTGATGGGGACGGGAGTATCTGTGTGTAATTTAATGGGGACGGGGGTATCTGTGTGTAATTTAATGGGGACGGGAGTATCTCTGTGTAATTTAATGGGGACGGGAGTATCTGTGTGTAATTTTGTGGGGACGGGAGTATCTGTGTGTAATTTAATGGGGACGGGAGTATCTGTGTGTAATTTAGTGGGGACGGGGGTATCTGTGTGTAATTTTATGGAGACGGGAGAATCTGTGTGTAATTTAATGGGGACGGGAGTATCTGTGTGTAATTTGATGGGGACGGGAGTATCTGTGTGTAATTTAGTGGGGACGGGGGTGTCTGTGTGTAATTTAAAGGGGACAGGAGTATCTCTGTGTAATTTAATGGGGACGGGAGAATCTGTATGTAATTTTATGGGGACGGGAGTATCTGTGTGTAATTTCGTGGGGACGGGGGTATCTGTGTGTAATTTAGTGAGGACGGGAGTATCTGTGTGTAATTTAATGGGGACGGGAGTATTTGTGTGTAATTTAGTGGGGACGGGGTTATCTGTGTGTAATTTAGTGTGGACGGGAGTATCTGTGTGTAATTTAGTGAGGACGGGAATATCTGTGTGTAATTTAATGGGGACGGGAGTATTTGTGTGTAATTTAGTGGGGACGGGGGTATCTGTGTGTAATTTAGTGAGGACGGGAGTATCTGTGTGTAATTTTGTGGGGACGGGAGTATCTGTGTGTAATTTAATGGGGACGGGAGTATCTGTGTGTAATTTAGTGGGGACGGGGGTATCTGTGTGTAATTTAGTGGGGACGGGAGTATCTGTATGTAATTTTATGGGGACGGGAGAATCTGTGTGTAATTTCATGGGGACGGGAGTATCTGTGTGTAATTTAGTGGGGACGGGAGTATCTGTGTGTAATTTAATGGGGACGGGAGTATCTGTGTGTAATTTAATGGGGACGGGGGTATCTGTCTGTAATTTCATGGGGACGGGAGTATCTGTATGTAATTTTATGGGGACGGGAGAATCTGTGTGTAATTTAATGGGGACGGGAGTATCTGTGTGTAATTTGATGGGGACGGGCGTATCTGTGTGTAATTTAGTGGGGACGGGGGTATCTGTGTGTAATTTCGTGGGGACGGGAGTATCTCTGTGTAATTTAATGGGGACGGGAGTATCTGTATGTAATTTTATGGGGACGGGAGTATCTGTGAGTAATTTAGTGGGGACGGGAATATCTGTGTGTCATTTAATGGGGACGGGAGTATCTGTGTGTAATTTGATGGGGACGGGAGTATCTGTGTGTAATATAATGGGGACGGGAGTATCTGTGTGTAATTTAATGGGGACGGGAGTATCTGTGTGTAATTTGATGGGGACGGGAGTATCTGTGTGTAATTTAATGGGGACGGGAGTATCTGTGTGTAATTTGATGGGGACGGGAGAATCTGTGTTTAATTTGATGGGGACGGGAGTATCTGTGTGTAATTTAATGGGGACGGGGGTATCTGTGTGTAATTTAATGGGGACGGGAGTATCTCTGTGTAATTTAATGGGGACGGGAGTATCTGTGTGTAATTTCGTGGGGACGGGAGAATCTGTGTGTAATTTGATGGGGACGAGAGTATCTGTGTGTAATTTAATGGGGACGGGGGTGTCTGTGTGTAATTTAATGGGGACGGGAGTATCTGTGTGTAATTTAGTGGGGACGGGAGAATCTGTGTGTAATTTGATGGGGACGGGAGTATCTTTGTGTAATTTAATGGGGACGGGAGTATCTGTGTGTCATTTAATGGGGACGGGAGTATCTGTGTGTAATTTAGTGGGGAGGGGAGTATCTGTGTGTAATTTAATGGGGACGGGAGTATCTGTGTGTAATTTAGTGGGGACGGGAGTATCTGTGTGTAATTTAGTGGGGACGGGGGTATCTGTGTGTAATTTAGTGGGGACGGGGGTATCTGTGTGTAATTTAGTGGGGACGGGGGTATCTGTGTGTAATTTAGTGGGGACGGGGGTATCTGTGTGTAATTTAGTGGGGACGGGGGTATCTGTGTGTAATTTAGTGGGGACGGGGGTATCTGTGTGTAATTTAGTGGGGACGGGGGTATCTGTGTGTAATTTAGTGGGGACGGGGGTATCTGTGTGTAATTTAGTGGGGACGGGAGTATCTGTGTGTAATTTAAAACGGGACGGGAGTATCTGTGTGTAATTTAGTGGGGACGGGGGTATCTGTGTGTAATTTGATGGGGACGGGAGAATCTGTGTTTAATTTGATGGGGACGGGAGTATCTGTGTGTAATTTAATGGGGACGGGGGTATCTGTGTGTAATTTAATGGGGACGGGAGTATCTCTGTGTAATTTAATGGGGACGGGAGTATCTGTGTGTAATTTCGTGGGGACCGGAGTATCTGTGTGTAATTTAATGGGGACGGGAGTATCTGTGTGTAATTTGATGGGGACGAGAGTATCTGTGTGTAATTTAATGGGGACGGGGGTATCTGTGTGTAATTTAATGGGGACGGGAGTATCTGTGTGTAATTTAATGGGGACGGGTGTATCTGTGTGTAATTTTGTGGGGACGGGAGTATCTGTGTGTAATTTAATGGGGACGGGAGTATCTGTGTGTAATTTAGTGGGGACGGGGGTATCTGTGTGTAATTTTATGGGGACGGGAGAATCTGTGTGTAATTTAATGGGGACGGGAGTATCTGTGTGTAATTTGATGGGGACGGGAGTATCTGTGTGTAATTTAGTGGGGACGGGGGTATCTGTGTGTAATTTAAAGGGGACAGGAGTATCTCTGTGTAATTTAATGGGGACGGGAGAATCTGTATGTAATTTTATGGGGACGGGAGTATCTGTGTGTAATTTAGTGGGGACGGGGGTATCTGTGTGTAATTTAGTGAGGACGGGAGTATCTGTGTGTAATTTAATGGGGACGGGAGTATTTGTGTGTAATTTAGTGGGGACGGGGTTATCTGTGTGTAATTTAGTGTGGACGGGAGTATCTGTGTGTAATTTAGTGAGGACGGGAGTATCTGTGTGTAATTTAATGGGGACGGGAGTATTTGTGTGTAATTTATTGGGGACGGGGGTATCTGTGTGTAATTTAGTGAGGACGGGAGTATCTGTGTGTAATTTTGTGGGGACGGGAGTATCTGTGTGTAATTTAATGGGGACGGGAGTATCTGTGTGTAATTTAGTGGGGACGGGGGTATCTGTGTGTAATTTAGTGGGGACGGGAGTATCTGTATGTAATTTTATGGGGACGGGAGAATCTGTGTGTAATTTCATGGGGACGGGAGTATCTGTGTGTAATTTAGTGGGGACGGGAGTATCTGTGTGTAATTTAATGGGGACGGGAGTATCTGTGTGTAATTTAATGGGGACGGGGGTATCTGTCTGTAATTTCATGGGGACGGGAGTATCTGTATGTAATTTTATGGGGACGGGAGAATCTGTGTGTAATTTAATGGGGACGGGAGTATCTGTGTGTAATTTGATGGGGACGGGATAATCTGTGTGTAATTTAGTGGGGACGGGGGTATCTGTGTGTAATTTAGTCGTGACGGGAGAATCTGTGTGTAATTTAGTGGGGACGGGAGTATCTGTGTGTAATTTAATGGGGACGTGAGTATCTGTGTGTAATTTAGTGGGGACTGTAGCAACTGTAATTTATTGTGCCATCTGCAAATTTTGAAATTGTGCCCTGTACACCCAAGTCCAAGTCATTTATATATATCAAGAAAAGCAGTGGTCCCAGCACTGACCCCTGGGGAACACCACTGTACACCTCCCTCCAGTCCGAAAAACAACCGTTCACCACTACTCTCTGTTTCCTGTCACTTAGCCAATTCTGTATCCATGCTGCCACTGCCCTTTTTATTCTGTGGGCCGCAATTTTGTTGGTCAGCCTATTATATGGCACATTATCAAATGCATTTTGAAAGTCCATAAACACATCAACCACATTACCCTCATCAACCCTCTCTGTTACCTCATGAAAAAACTGAATGTGATTAGTTCAACACGATTTTCCTTTAACAAGTCCGTGCTGGCTTTCCTTGGTCAGTCCACACTCCTCCAAGTGACTGTTAATTCTGTCCCGGATTATCGTTTCTAAAAGTTTCCCCACCACTGAGGTTAAACTGACTGGCCTGTAGTTGCTGGGTTGATCCTTACACCCTTTTTTGAACAAGGGTGGAACATTTGCAATTCTCCAGTCCTCTGGCACCACCCCCCGTATCTACGGATGTTTGGAAGATTATGGCCAGTACCTCCGCAATTTCCACCCTTACTTCCCTCAGCAACCTCGGATGCATCCCATCCGGACTGGGTGATTTAGCTCCTTTAAGTCCAGTCAGCCTTTCCAGTACCTCCTCTTTATCAATTTTTAGCCCGTCCAATATCTCAACTATATCTTCCTTTACTGAGACTCTGGCAGCATTTAGTACACATTTAGTACCTCCGCCATCCCCTCTGCCTCCATGAGTAGATCTCCTTTATGGTCCCTGATCATTCCCACCCCTCCTCTTATGACCCATTTACTGTTTACATGCCTGTGGAAGACTTTTGGATTCCCTTTTGTGTTGGCCGCCAGTCTATTCTCATTCTCTCTCTTTGCCCCTCTTATTTTGTTTTTCACTTCACCTCTGAACTTTCTATATTCAGCCTGGTTCTCACTTGTATTATCAACCTGACATCTGTCCTATGCCTCCTTTTTCTGTTTCATCATACTCTTTATCTTACTCTCTATCTCTTTTGTCATCCAGGGAGCTCTGGCTTTCGTTGCCCCTTTCCCCCTCGTGGGAATGTACCCAGACTGTACCCCAACCATCTCCTCCTTAAAGGCTGCCCACTGTTCGATTACAGTTTTGTCTGCCAATCTTTGATTCCAATTTACCCGGGCCAGATCCGCTCTCATCCCATGGAAATTGGCCCGACTCCAATTCAGTATTTTTACTCTCGAGTGGTCCGCCTCTTTTTCCATTGCTATTCTAAACCTTATGATATTATGATCGCTGCTCCCTAAATGCTCCCCCACTGACACTTGCTCCACTTGACCCACCTCATTCCCCAGAACCAGATCCAGCAATGCCTCCTTCCTCACTGGGCTGGAAATGTACTGAAAGAAAGTTCTCCTGAACACACTTCAGAAATTCCTCCCCCTCTCTGCCCTTTACACTATTACTATCCCAGTCTATATTAGGATAGTTGAAGTCCCCTATTATCACTACTCTATGGTTCTTGCTCCTCTCTGTAATTTCCCTGTAATTTTGCTCCTCTATCTCCTTCCCACTAGTTGGTGCCTATAGAATACACCCAGTAGTGTAATGGCACCTCTATTGTTTCTTAACTCTAACCAAATAGATTCTGTCCTTGACCCCTCCAGGACATCCTCTCTCTCCAGCACTGCAATATTCTCCTTAATCAATACTGCCACCACCCCCCGCTTTCCTTCCCTATCTTTCCTGAACACCTTGTATCCAGGAATATTTAGTTCCCAATCCTGCCCTTTCTTGAGCCAGGTCTCTTATCACCATGACATCATATTCCCATGTGACTATTTGTGCCTGCAGCTCACCGACCTTGTTCACCACACTCCGTGTGTTTACACACATGCACCGTAAACCAGTCTTAGAGCTTCTCGTATTCTCCCTTAGTCTGATCCCACCTAATACTGTACTATTTCTTACTCTAGTTCTATCCTTCTCTCCCAATCCTTTGTGCACCTTGTTTCTCCTCTCCAATGTTTCATCCTGGTGCCCATCCCCTGCCAAATTAGTTTAAACCCTCCCCCACAGCACTAGTGAACCTCCCAGTGAGGACATTGGTCCCAGCTCCGTTAAGGGCTACCTGTCCGTCGTGAACTGGTCCCTCCTGCCCCAGAACTGGTCCCAATGCCCCAAGGATCTGAAGCCCTCCCTCCTGCACCATGTCTCTAGCCACACATTAACCTGCCTTATCTTCCGATTTCTGTGCTCACTAGCACTTGGCACAGGGAGCAATCCAGAGATTACTGCCTTTGAGGTCCTGCTTTTTAACTTCCTCCCTAGCTCCTGAAACTCTGACCACAGGACCTCATCCCTTTCCTTTCCTATGTCGTTGGTTCCCACATGGACCACGACTTCTGGCTGTTCCCCTTCCCCCCGCAGAATGTCCTGCACCCTCTCCGTGATGCTCTTTACCCCGGCACCAGGGAGGGAACACACCATGTGGTACTCACATCGACGGGCACAGAAACGACTGTCTGTCCCCCTGACTATTGAATCCCCTGTGACGACTGCATTTCTACACTTCACTGTGCCTCCTGTGCCCCATGGTACCATGCTCAGGATCGCACTGCGAAGTGTCGTCACCATTACTGGTAACAAAACCCTTGATTAGATTCCAGCCTGCAACTCACTCCCGGCTATCTGTTATTCTAAAAATAAACCCCCCGAACCCCTCGATTAGATTCCAGTCTGTAACTCACTCCTGGGTATGTGTTATTCTATATACAAACCCCCCGAACCCCTCGATTAGATTCCAGTCTGTAACTCACTCCCGGGTATCTGTTATTCTAAAAATAAACCCCCCGAACCCCTCGATGAGATTCCAGTCTGTAACTCATTCCTGGGTATGTGTTATTCTATGTACAAACCCCCCGAACCCCTCGATTAGATTCCAGTCTGTAACTCACTCCCGGGTATCTGTTATTCTATATACAAACCCCCCGAACCCCTCGATTAGATTCCAGCCTGTAACTCACTCCTGGGTGTCTGTTATTCTACATATAAACCCCCCGAACCCCTCGATTAGATTCCAGTCTGTAACTCACTCCCGGGTATCTGTTATTCTATATATAAACCCACCCGAACCCCTCGATTAGATTCCAGTCTGTCACTCACTCCCAGATATCTGTTATTCTATATATAAACCCCCGAACCCCTCGATTAGATTCCAGTCTGCAACTCACTCCCCGGCATCTGTTTTTCTAGATATAAACCCACCGAACCCCTCGATTAAATTCCTGCCTGTAACTCACTCCCGGGTATCTGTTATTCTATGTACAAACCCCCCGAACCCCTCGATTAGATTCCAGCCTGTAAATCACTACTGGGTGTCTGTTATTCTACATATAAACCCCCCGAACCCCTCGATTAGATTCCAGTCTGTAACTCACTCCCGGGTATCTGTTATTCTATATATAAACCCCCCGAACCCCTCAATTAGATTCCAGTCTGTAACTCACTCCCGGGTATCTGTTATTCTATATATAAACCCCCCGAACCCCTCGATTAGATTCCAGTCTGTAACTCACTCCCGGGTATCTGTTATTCTATATATAAACCCCCCGAACCCCTCGATTAGATTCCAGTCTGAAACTCCCGGGTATCTGTTATTCTATATATAAACCCCCCCGAACCCCTCGATTAGATTCCAGTCTGCAACTCACTCCCGGTTACCTGTTATTCTATATATAAACCCCCCGAACCCCTCGATTAGATTCGAACCTGTAACTCACTCCCGGGTATCTGTTATTCTATATATAAACCCCCGAACCCCTCGATTAGATTCCAGTCTGTAACTCACTCCCGGTTACCTGTTATTCTATATATAAACCCCCCCGAACCCCTCGATTAGATTCCAGTCTGAAACTCCCGGGTATCTGTTATTCTATATATAAACCCCCCCGAACCCCTCGATTAGATTCCAGTCTGCAACTCACTCCCGGTTACCTGTTATTCTATATATAAACCCCCCCGAACCCCTCGATTAGATTCCAGCCTGCAACTCACTCCCGGCTATCTGTTATTCTAAAAATAAACCCCCCGAACCCCTCGATTAGATTCCAGTCTGTAACTCACTCCTGGGTATGTGTTATTCTATATACAAACCCCCCGAACCCCTCGATTAGATTCCAGTCTGTAACTCACTCCCGGGTATCTGTTATTCTAAAAATAAACCCCCCGAACCCCTCGATGAGATTCCAGTCTGTAACTCATTCCTGGGTATGTGTTATTCTATGTACAAACCCCCCGAACCCCTCGATTAGATTCCAGTCTGTAACTCACTCCCGGGTATCTGTTATTCTATATACAAACCCCCCGAACCCCTCGATTAGATTCCAGCCTGTAACTCACTCCTGGGTGTCTGTTATTCTACATATAAACCCCCCGAACCCCTCGATTAGATTCCAGTCTGTAACTCACTCCCGGGTATCTGTTATTCTAGAAATAAACCCACCCGAACCCCTCGATCAGATTCCAGTCTGTCACTCACTCCCAGATATCTGTTATTCTATATATAAACCCCCGAACCCCTCGATTAGATTCCAGTCTGCAACTCACTCCCCGGCATCTGTTTTTCTAGATATAAACCCACCGAACCCCTCGATTAAATTCCTGCCTGTAACTCACTCCCGGGTATCTGTTATTCTATGTACAAACCCCCCGAACCCCTCGATTAGATTCCAGCCTGTAAATCACTACTGGGTGTCTGTTATTCTACATATAAACCCCCCGAACCCCTCGATTAGATTCCAGTCTGTAACTCACTCCCGGGTATCTGTTATTCTATATATAAACCCCCCGAACCCCTCGATTAGATTCCAGTCTGTAACTCACTCCCGGGTATCTGTTATTCTATATATAAACCCCCCGAACCCCTCGATTAGATTCCAGTCTGTAACTCACTCCCGGGTATCTGTTATTCTATATATAAACCCCCCGAACCCCTCGATTAGATTCCAGTCTGTAACTCACTCCCGGGTATCTGTTATTCTATATATAAACCCCCCCGAACCCCTCGATTAGATTCCAGTCTGCAACTCACTCCCGGTTACCTGTTATTCTATATATAAACCCCCCGAACCCCTCGATTAGATTCGAACCTGTAACTCACTCCCGGGTATCTGTTATTCTATATATAAACCCCCGAACCCCTCGATTAGATTCCAGTCTGTAACTCACTCCCGGTTACCTGTTATTCTATATATAAACCCCCCCGAACCCCTCGATTAGATTCCAGTCTGAAACTCCCGGGTATCTGTTATTCTATATATAAACCCCCCCGAACCCCTCGATTAGATTCCAGTCTGCAACTCACTCCCGGTTACCTGTTATTCTATATATAAACCCCCGAACCCCTCGATTAGATTCCAGTCTGTAACTCCCGGGTATCTGTTATTCTATATATAAACCCCCGAACCCCTCGATTAGATTCCAGTCTGTAACTCCCGGGTATCTGTTATTCTATATATAAACCCCCGAACCCCTCGATTAGATTCCAGTCTGCAACTCACTCCCGGGTATCTGTTATTCTATATATAAACCCCCGAACCCCTCGATTAGATTCCAGTCTGTAACTCCCGGGTATCTGTTATTCTATATTTAAACCCCCAAACACCTCGATTAGATTCCAGTCTTTAACTCACTCCCGGTTACCTGTTATTATATATATAAACCCCCGAACCCCTAGATTAGATTCCAGTCTGAAACTCCCGGGTATCTGTTATTCTATATATAAACCCCCCCGAACCCCTCGATTAGATTCCAGTCTGTAACTCACTCCCGGTTACCTGTTATTCTATATATAAACCCCCGAACCCCTCGATTAGATTCCAGTCTGTAACTCACTCCCGGTTACCTGTTATTCTATATAGAAACCCCCGAACCCCTCGATTAGATTCCAGTCTGTAACTCACTCCCGGGTATCTGTTATTCTATATATAAACCCCCCGAACCCCTCGATTAGATTCGAACCTGTAACTCACGCCCGGGTATCTGTTATTCTATATATAAACCCCCGAAACCCTCGATTAGATTCCAGTCTGTAACTCACTCCCGGGTATCTGTTATTCTATATATAAACCCCCCGAACCCCTCGATTAGATTCGAACCTGTAACTCACTCCCGGGTATCTGTTATTTTATATAGAAACCCCCGAAACCCTCGATTAGATTCCAGTCTGTAACTCACTCCCGGTTACCTGTTATTCTATATATAAACCCCCGAACCCCTCGATTAGATTCCAGTCTGTAACTCACTCCCGGGTATCTGTTATTCTATATATAAACCCCCCGAACCCCTCGATTAGATTCCACCCTGTAACTCACTCCCGGGTATCTGTTATTCTATACATAAACCCCCGAACCCCTCGATTAGATTCCAGTCTGTAACTCACTCCCGGGTATCTGTTATTCTATATATAAACCCCCGAACCCCTCGATTAGATTCCAGCCTGTAACTCACTCCCGGGTATCTGTTATTCTATATATAAACCCCCCGAACCCCTCGATTCGATTCCAGCCTGTAACTCACTCCTGGGTATCTGTTATTCTTTGTATAAAGCCCACAAATTCCTCGATTAGATTCCAGTCTGCAACTCACTCCTGGGGATCTGTCATTCTATATATAAACCCCCCAAACCCCTCGATCAGATTCCAGTCTTTAACTCACTCCCGGGTATCTGTTATTCGATATATAAAGACCCCCGAACACCTCGATTAGATTCCAGTCTGTACCTCACTCCCGGGTGTCTGTTATTCGAAATATAAACCCCCCGAACCCCTCGATTAGATTCCAGCCTGTAACTCACTCCCGGGTAACTGTTATTCTATATATAACCCCCCGAACCCGTCGATTAGATTCCAGTCTGTAACTCACTCCCGGGTATCTGTTATTCTATATATAAACCCCCGAACCCCTCGATTAGATTCCAGTCTGTAACTCACTCCCGGCTATCTGTTATTCTATGTATAAACCCCCCGAACTGCTCGATTGGATTCCAGTCTGTAACTCACTCCCGGGTGTCTGTTATTCTACATATAAACCCCCGAACCCCTCGATTAGATTCCAGTCTGTAACTCCCGGGTATCTGTTATTCTAAATATAAACCCCACGAACCCCTCGATTAGATTCCAGTCTGTAACTCACTCCCGGGTGTCTGTAATTCTATATATAAACCCCCCGAACTGCTCGATCAGATTCCAGTCTGTAACTCACTCCCGGGTATCTGTTATTCTATATCTTAACCACCCGAACCCCTCGATTAGATTCCAGTCTGTAACTCACTCCCGGGTATCTGTTATTCTATGTATAAACCCCCCGAACCCCTCGATTAGATTCCAGTCTGTAACTCACTCCCGGTTACCTGTTATTCTATATATAAACCACCCGAACCCCTCGATTAGATTCCAGTCTGTAACTCACTCCCGGGTATCTGATATTCTATATATAAACCCCCCGAACCCCTCGATTAGATTCCAGTCTGTAACTCACTCCAGGTTACCTGTTATTCTATATATAAACCCCCCGAACCCCTCGATTAGATTCCAGCCTGTAACTCACCCCCGGGTATCTGTTATTCTATATATAAACCCCCCGAACCCCTCGATTAGATTCCAGCCTGTAACTCACCCCCGGGTATCTGTTATTCTATATATAAACCTCCCGTACCCCTCGATTAGATTCCAGTCTGTAACTCACTCCCGGGTATCTGTTATTCTATATATAAACCTCCCGAACCCCTCGATTAGATTCAAGCCTGGAACTCACTCCCGGGTATCTGTTATTCTATATATAAACCCCCCGAACCCCTCGATTAGATTCCAGTCTGTAACTCACTCCCGGGTATCTGTTATTCTATACATAAACCCCCCGAACCCCTCCATTAGATTCCAGTCAGTAACTCACTCCCGGTTACCTGTTATTCTATATATAAACCCCCGAACCCCTCGATTAGATTCCAGTCTGTAACTCCCGGGTATCTGTTATTCTATATATAAACCCCCGAACCCCTCGATTAGATTCCAGCCTGTCACTCACTCCCGGGTATCTGTTATTCTATATATAAACCCCCCCGAACCCCTCGATTAGATTCCAGCCTGTAACTCACTCCCGGGTAACTGTTATTCTATATATAAACCCCCGAACCCCTCGATTAGATTCCAGTCTGTAACTCACTCCTGGGTATCTGTTATTCTATATATAAACCCCCGAACCCCTCGATTAGATTCCAGTCTGCAACTCACTCCCGGGTATCTGTTATTCTATATATAAACCCCCCGAACCCCTCGATTAGATTTCAGTCTGTAACTCACTCGCGGGTGTCTGTTACTCCATAAAAAAAAACCCCGAAACCCTCAATTAGATCCCAGTCTGTAACTCACTCCCGGGTATCTGTTATTCTATATATAAACCCCCGAACCCCTCGATTAGATTCCGGTCTGTAACTCACTCCCGGGTATCTGTTATTCGAAATATAAACCCCCCGAACCCCTCGATTAGATTCCAGTCTGTATCTCGCCCCCGGTTACCTGTATTTCTATATATAAACCCCCGAACCCCTCGATTAGATTCCAGTCTGTAACTCACTCCCGGGTATCTGTTATTCGAAATATAAACCCCCCGAACCCCTCGATTAGATTCCAGTCTGTAACTCACTCCCAGGTATCTGTTATTCTGCATATAAACCCCCCGAACTGCTCGATTAGATTCCAGTCTGTAACTCACTCCCGGGTGTCTGTTATTCTGTATATAAACCCCCGAACCCCTCGATTAGATTCCAGTCTGTAACTCACTCACGGGTGTCTGTTATTCTATATATAAACCCCCGAACCCCTCGATTAGATTCCAGTCTGCAACTCCCGGGTATCTGTTATTCGAAATATAAACCCCCCGAACCCCTCGATTAGATTCCAGCCTGTAACTCACTCCCGGGTATCTGTAATTCTATATATAAACCCCCGGAACCCCTCGATTCGATTCCAGTCTGTAACACACTCCCGGGTATCTTTTATTCTATGTATAAACCCCCCGAACCCCTCGATTAGATTCCAGTCTGTAACTCACTCCCGGGTATCTGTTATTCTGTATATAAACCCCCCGAACCCCTCGATTAGATTCCAGTCTGTAACTCACTCCCAGGTATCTCTTATTCTATAGAGAAACCCCCGAACCCCTCGATTAGATTCCACCCTGTAACTCACTCCCGGGTATCTGTTATTCTATACATAAACCCCCGAACCCCTCGATTAGATTCCAGTCTGTAACTCACTCCCGGGTATCTGTTATTCTATATATAAACCCCCGAACCCCTCGATTAGATTCCAGCCTGTAACTCACTCCCGGGTATCTGTTATTCTATATATAAACCCCCCGAACCCCTCGATTCGATTCCAGCCTGTAACTCACTCCTGGGTATCTGTTATTCTTTGTATAAAGCCCACAAATTCCTCGATTAGATTCCAGTCTGCAACTCACTCCTGGGGATCTGTCATTCTATATATAAACCCCCCAAACCCCTCGATCAGATTCCAGTCTTTAACTCACTCCCGGGTATCTGTTATTCGATATATAAAGACCCCCGAACACCTCGATTAGATTCCAGTCTGTACCTCACTCCCGGGTGTCTGTTATTCGAAATATAAACCCCCCGAACCCCTCGATTAGATTCCAGCCTGTAACTCACTCCCGGGTAACTGTTATTCTATATATAACCCCCCGAACCCGTCGATTAGATTCCAGTCTGTAACTCACTCCCGGGTATCTGTTATTCTATATATAAACCCCCGAACCCCTCGATTAGATTCCAGTCTGTAACTCACTCCCGGCTATCTGTTATTCTATGTATAAACCCCCCGAACTGCTCGATTGGATTCCAGTCTGTAACTCACTCCCGGGTGTCTGTTATTCTACATATAAACCCCCGAACCCCTCGATTAGATTCCAGTCTGTAACTCCCGGGTATCTGTTATTCTAAATATAAACCCCACGAACCCCTCGATTAGATTCCAGTCTGTAACTCACTCCCGGGTGTCTGTAATTCTATATATAAACCCCCCGAACTGCTCGATCAGATTCCAGTCTGTAACTCACTCCCGGGTATCTGTTATTCTATATCTTAACCACCCGAACCCCTCGATTAGATTCCAGTCTGTAACTCACTCCCGGGTATCTGTTATTCTATGTATAAACCCCCCGAACCCCTCGATTAGATTCCAGTCTGTAACTCACTCCCGGTTACCTGTTATTCTATATATAAACCACCCGAACCCCTCGATTAGATTCCAGTCTGTAACTCACTCCCGGGTATCTGATATTCTATATATAAACCCCCCGAACCCCTCGATTAGATTCCAGTCTGTAACTCACTCCAGGTTACCTGTTATTCTATATATAAACCCCCCGAACCCCTCGATTAGATTCCAGCCTGTAACTCACCCCCGGGTATCTGTTATTCTATATATAAACCCCCCGAACCCCTCGATTAGATTCCAGCCTGTAACTCACCCCCGGGTATCTGTTATTCTATATATAAACCTCCCGTACCCCTCGATTAGATTCCAGTCTGTAACTCACTCCCGGGTATCTGTTATTCTATATATAAACCTCCCGAACCCCTCGATTAGATTCAAGCCTGGAACTCACTCCCGGGTATCTGTTATTCTATATATAAACCCCCCGAACCCCTCGATTAGATTCCAGTCTGTAACTCACTCCCGGGTATCTGTTATTCTATACATAAACCCCCCGAACCCCTCCATTAGATTCCAGTCAGTAACTCACTCCCGGTTACCTGTTATTCTATATATAAACCCCCGAACCCCTCGATTAGATTCCAGTCTGTAACTCCCGGGTATCTGTTATTCTATATATAAACCCCCGAACCCCTCGATTAGATTCCAGCCTGTCACTCACTCCCGGGTATCTGTTATTCTATATATAAACCCCCCCGAACCCCTCGATTAGATTCCAGCCTGTAACTCACTCCCGGGTAACTGTTATTCTATATATAAACCCCCGAACCCCTCGATTAGATTCCAGTCTGTAACTCACTCCTGGGTATCTGTTATTCTATATATAAACCCCCGAACCCCTCGATTAGATTCCAGTCTGCAACTCACTCCCGGGTATCTGTTATTCTATATATAAACCCCCCGAACCCCTCGATTAGATTTCAGTCTGTAACTCACTCGCGGGTGTCTGTTACTCCATAAAAAAAAACCCCGAAACCCTCAATTAGATCCCAGTCTGTAACTCACTCCCGGGTATCTGTTATTCTATATATAAACCCCCGAACCCCTCGATTAGATTCCGGTCTGTAACTCACTCCCGGGTATCTGTTATTCGAAATATAAACCCCCCGAACCCCTCGATTAGATTCCAGTCTGTATCTCGCCCCCGGTTACCTGTATTTCTATATATAAACCCCCGAACCCCTCGATTAGATTCCAGTCTGTAACTCACTCCCGGGTATCTGTTATTCGAAATATAAACCCCCCGAACCCCTCGATTAGATTCCAGTCTGTAACTCACTCCCAGGTATCTGTTATTCTGCATATAAACCCCCCGAACTGCTCGATTAGATTCCAGTCTGTAACTCACTCCCGGGTGTCTGTTATTCTGTATATAAACCCCCGAACCCCTCGATTAGATTCCAGTCTGTAACTCACTCACGGGTGTCTGTTATTCTATATATAAACCCCCGAACCCCTCGATTAGATTCCAGTCTGCAACTCCCGGGTATCTGTTATTCGAAATATAAACCCCCCGAACCCCTCGATTAGATTCCAGCCTGTAACTCACTCCCGGGTATCTGTAATTCTATATATAAACCCCCGGAACCCCTCGATTCGATTCCAGTCTGTAACACACTCCCGGGTATCTTTTATTCTATGTATAAACCCCCCGAACCCCTCGATTAGATTCCAGTCTGTAACTCACTCCCGGGTATCTGTTATTCTGTATATAAACCCCCCGAACCCCTCGATTAGATTCCAGTCTGTAACTCACTCCCAGGTATCTCTTATTCTATAGAGAAACCCCCGAACCCCTCGATTAGATTCCAGTCTGTAACTCACTCCAGGTTACCTGTTATTCTATATATAAACCCCCCGAACCCCTCGATTAGATTCCAGCCTGCAACTCACCCCCGGGTATCTGTTATTCTCTTTATAAACCCCCCGAACCCCTCGATTCGATTCCAGTCTGAAACTCACACCCGGGTGTCTGTTATTCTCTTTACAAACCCCCCGAACCCCTCGATTCGATTCCAGTCTGTAACTCACTCCCGGGTGTCTGTTATACTATATATAAACCCCCCGAACCCCTCGATTAGATTCCAGCCTGTAACTCACTCCCGGGTATCTGTTATTCTATATATAACCCCCCGAACCCGTCGATTAGATTCCAGTCTGTAACTCACTCCCGGGTATCTGTTATTCGATATATAAAGACCCCCGAACACCTCGATTAGATTCCAGTCTGTACCTCACTCCCGGGTGTCTGTTATTCGAAATATAAACCCCCCGAACCCCTCGATTAGATTCCAGCCTGTAACTCACTCCCGGGTAACTGTTATTCTATATATAACCCCCCGAACCCGTCGATTAGATTCCAGTCTGTAACTCACTCCCGGGTATCTGTTATTCTATATATAAACCCCCGAACCCCTCGATTAGATTCCAGTCTGTAACTCACTCCCGGGTATCTGTTATTCTATGTATAAACCCCCCGAACTGCTCGATTGGATTCCAGTCTGTAACTCACTCCCGGGTGTCTGTTATTCTATATATAAACCCCCGAACCCCTCGATTAGATTCCAGTCTGTAACTCCCGGGTATCTGTTATTCTAAATATAAACCCCACGAACCCCTCGATTAGATTCCAGTCTGTAACTCACTCCCGGGTGTCTGTAATTCTATATATAAACCTCCCGAACTGCTCGATCAGATTCCAGTCTGTAACTCACTCCCGGGTATCTGTTATTCTATATCTTAACCACCCGAACCCCTCGATTAGATTCCAGTCTGTAACTCACTCCCGGGTATCTGTTATTCTCTGTATAAACCCCCCGAACCCCTCGATTAGATTCCAGTCTGTAACTCACTCCCGGTTACCTGTTATTCTATATATAAACCACCCGAACCCCTCGATTAGATTCCAGTCTGTAACTCACTCCCGGGTATCTGATATTCTATATATAAACCCCCCGAACCCCTCGATTAGATTCCAGTCTGTAACTCACTCCAGGTTACCTGTTATTCTATATATAAACCCCCCGAACCCCTCGATTAGATTCCAGCCTGTAACTCACCCCCGGGTATCTGTTATTCACTCCCAGGTATCTGTTATTCTGCATATAAACCCCCCGAACTGCTCGATTAGATTCCAGTCTGTAACTCACTCAGTGAGTTGGTCACACCGCAGATAAAAATTACTGAGGGAGATAGTGAATGGGTGACCAACAGACAGAGGAAGAGTAGGAAGGCAGTGCAGGGGTCCCCTGCGGTCATCTCCCTCCAAAACAGGTATACCGTTTTGGATACTGTTGGCGGAGATGGCTCACCAGGGGAAGGTGGCAGTGGCCAGGTTCATGGCACCGTGGCTGGCTCTGCTGCACAAGAGGGCAGGAAAAAGAGTGGCAGAGCTATAGTGATAGGGGACTCGATTGTAAGGGGAATAGACAGGCGTTTCTGCGGACGCAACCGAGACGCCAGGATGGTATGTTGCCTCCCTGGTGCAAGGGTCAAGGATGTCTCGGAGCGGCTGCAGGACATTCTGGAGGGGGAGGGTGAACAGCCAGTTGTCGTGGTGCATATAGGCACCAACGATATAGGTAAAAAACAGGATGAGGTCCTACAAGCTGAATTCAGGGAGTTAGGAGTTAAACTAAAGAGTAGGACCTCAAAGGTAGTAATCTCAGGATTGCTACCAGTGCCACGGGCTAGTCAGAGTAGGAATGACAGGATAGCTAAGATGAATACGTGGCTTGAGAGATGGTGCAAGAGGGAGGGATTCAAATTCCTGGGCCATTGGAACCGGTTCTGGGGGAGGTGGGACCAGTACAAATTGGACGGTCTGCATCTGGGCAGGACTGGGACCAATGTCCTAGGGGGAGTGTTTGCTAGTGCTGTTGGGGAGGGTTTAAACTAATGTGGCAGGGGGATGGGAACCGATGCAGGAAGTCAGTGGGAAATAAAGTGGTGACAGAAACAAAAGGCAGTAAGGGAGAGTGTACAGAACATGACCGGACAGATGGTCTGAGAAAGCAGGGCAAAGACCAAGGGAAGACTAGATTAAACTGCATTTATTTCAATGCAAGAAGTCTGATGGGCAAGGCAGATGAACTCAGGGCATGGATGGGTACATGGGACTGGGATGTTATAGCTATTACTGAAACATGGCTAAGGGAGGGGCAGGACTGGCAGCTCAATGTTCCAGGGTACAGATGCTATAGGAAAGATAGAGCAGGAGGTAAGAGAGGAGGGGGAGTTGCGTTCTTGATTAGGGAGAACATCACGGCAGTAGTGAGAGGGGATATATCCGAGGGTTCGCCCACTGAGTCCATATGGGTAGAACTGAAAAATAAGAAGGGAGAGATCACTTTGATAGGATTGTACTACAGACCCCCAAATAGTCAACGGGAAATTGAGGAGCAAATATGTAAGGAGATTACAGACAGCTGCAAGAAAAATAGGGTGGTAATAGTAGGGGACTTTAACTTTCCCAACATTGACTGGGACAGCCATAGCATTAGGGGCTTGGATGGAGAGAAATTTGTTGAGTGTATTCAGGAGGAATTTCTCATTCAGTATGTGGATGGCCCGACTAGAGAGGGGGCAAAACTTGACCTCCTCTTGGGAAATAAGGAAGGGCAGGTGACAGAAGTGTTAGTGAGGGATCACTTTGGGACCAGTGATCATAATTCCATTAGTTTTAAGATAGCTATGGAGAAGGATAGGTCTGGCCCAAAAGTTAAAATTCTAAATTGGGGAAAGGCCAATTTTGATGGTATTAGACAGGAACTTTCAGAAGTTGATTGGGAGAGTCTGTTGGCAGGCAAAGGGACGTCTGGTAAGTGGGAGGCTTTCAAAAGTGTGTTAACCAGGGTTCAGTGTAAGCACATTCCTTATAAAGTGAAGGGCAAGGCTGGTAGAAGTAGGGAACCTTGGATGACTCGGGAGATTGAGGCACTAGTCAAAAATAAGAAGGAGGCATATGACATGCATAGGCAGCTGGGATCAAGTGGATCCCTTGAAGAGTATAGAGATTGCCGGAGTAGAGTTAAGAGAGAAATCAGGAGGGCAAAAAGGGGATATGAGATTGCTTTGGCAGATCAGGCAAAGGTGAATCCAAAGAGCTTCTACAAATACATAAAGGGCAAAAGGGTAACTAGGGAGAGAGTAGGGCCTCTTAAGGATCAACAAGGTCATCTATGTGCGGAACCACAAGAGATGGGTGAGATCCTGAATGAATATTTCACATCGGTATTTACGGTTGAGAAAGGCATGGATGTTAGGGAACTTGGGGAAATAAATAGTGATGTCTTGAGGAGTGTACATATTACAGAGAGGGAGGTGCTGGAAGTCTTAACGCGCATCAAGGTAGATAAATCTCCGGGACCTGATGAAATGTATCCCAGGACGTTATGGGAGGTTAGGGAGGAAATTGCGGGTCCCCTAGCAGAGATATTTGAATCATCCACCGCTACAGGTGAGGTGCCTGAAGATTGGAGGGTAGCAAATGTTGTGCCTTTGTTTAAGAAGGGCGGCAGGGAAAAGCCTGGGAACTACAGACCAGTGAGCCTGACATCTGTAGTGGGTAAGTTGTTAGAGGGTATTCTGAGGGACAGAATCTACAGGCATTTGGAGAGGCAGGGACTAATTAGGAACAGTCAGCATGGTTTTGTGAGAGGAAAATCATGTCTCACGAATTTGATTGAGTTTTTTGAAGGGGTAACCAAGAAGATAGATGAGGGCTGTGCAGTAGACGTGGTCTACATGGACTTCAGCAAAGCATTTGACAAGGTACCGCATGGTAGGTTGTTACATAAGGTTAAATCTCATGGGATCCAAGGTGAGGTAGCCAATTGGATACAAAATTGGCTTGACGACAGAAGACAGAGGGTGGTTGTCGAGGGTTGTTTTTCAAACTGGATGCCTGTGTCCAGCGGTGTGCCTCAGGGATCGGTGCTGGGTCCGCTGTTATTTGTTATTTATATTAATGATTTGGATGAGAATTTAGGAGGCATGGTTAGTAAGTTTGCAGATGACACCAAGATTGGTGGCATTGTGGACAGTGAAGAAGGTTATCTAGGATTGCAACGGGATCTTGATAAATTGGGCCAGTGGGCCGATGAATGGCAGATGGAGTTTAATTTAGATAAATGTGAGGTGATGCATTTTGGTAGATCGAATCGGGCCAGGACCTACTCCGTTAATGGTAGGGCGTTGGGGAGAGTTATAGAACAAAGAGATCTAGGAGTACAGATTCATAGCTCCTTGAAAGTGGAGTCACAGGTGGATAGGGTGGTGAAGAAGGCATTCAGCATGCTTGGTTTCATTGGTCAGAACATTGAATGCAGGAGTTGGGATGTCTTGTTGAAGTTGTACAGGGCATTGGTGAGGCCACACTTGGAGTACTGTGTACAATTCTGGTCACCCTATTATAGAAAGGATATTATTAAACTAGAAAGAGTGCAGAAAAGATTTACTAGGATGCTACCGGGACTTGATGGTTTGACTTACAGGGAGAGGTTAGACAGACTGGGACTTTATTCCCTGGAGAGTAGGAGGTTAAGGGGTGATCTTATAGAAGTCTATAAAATAATGAGGGGCATAGATAAGGTCGATAGTCAAAATCTTTTCCCAAAGGTAGGGGAGTCTATAACGAGGGGGCATAGATTTAAGGTGAGAGGGGAGAGATACAAAAGGATCCAGAGGGGCAATTTTTTCACTCAAAGGGTGGTGAGTGTCTGGAACGAGCTGCCAGAGGCAGTAGTAGAGGCGGGTACAATTTTGTCTTTTAAAAAGCATTTGGACAGTTACATGGGGAAGATGGGTATCGAGGGATATGGGCCAAGTGCAGGCAATTGGGACTAGCTTAGTGGTATAAACTGGGCGACATGGACATGTTGGGCCGAAGGGCCTGTTTCCATGTTGTAACTTCTATGATTCTATATAAACCCCCCGAACCCCTCGATTAGATTCCAGCCTGTAACTCACCCCCGGGTATCTGTTATTCTATATATAAACCTCCAGTACCCCTCGATTAGATTCCAGTCTGTAACTCACTCCCGGGTATCTGTTATTCTATACATAAACCCCCCGAACCCCTCCATTAGATTCCAGTCAGTAACTCACTCCCGGTTACCTGTTATTCTATATATAAACCCCCGAACCCCTCGATTAGATTCCAGTCTGTAACTCCCGGGTATCTGTTATTCTATATATAAACCCCCGAACCCCTCGATTAGATTCCAGCCTGTCACTCACTCCCGGGTATCTGTTATTCTATATATAAACCCCCCCGAACCCCTCGATTAGATTCCAGCCTGTAACTCACTCCCGGGTAACTGTTATTCTATATATAAACCCCCGAACCCCTCGATTAGATTCCAGTCTGTAACTCACTCCTGGGTATCTGTTATTCTATATATAAACCCCCGAACCCCTCGATTAGATTTCAGTCTGTAACTCACTCGCGGGTGTCTGTTACTCCATAAAAAAAAACCCCGAAACCCTCAATTAGATTCCAGTCTGTAACTCACTCCCGGGTATCTGTTATTCTATATATAAACCCCCGAACCCCTCGATTAGATTCCAGTCTGTATCTCGCCCCCGGTTACCTGTTATTCTATATATAAACCCCCGAACCCCTCGATTAGATTCCAGTCTGTAACTCACTCCCGGGTATCTGTTATTCGAAATATAAACCCCCCGAACCCCTCGATTAGATTCCAGTCTGTAACTCACTCCCAGGTATCTGTTATTCTGCATATAAACCCCCCGAACTGCTCGATTAGATTCCAGTCTGTAACTCACTCCCGGGTGTCTGTTATTCTGTATATAAACCCCCGAACCCCTCGATTAGATTCCAGTCTGCAACTCCCGGGTATCTGTTATTCGAAATATAAATCACCGAACCCCTCGATTAGATTCCAGTCTGTAACTCACTCACGGGTGTCTGTTATTCTATATATAAACCCCCGAACCCCTCGATTAGATTCCAGTCTGCAACTCCCGGGTATCTGTTATTCGAAATATAAACCCCCCGAACCCCTCGATTAGATTCCAGCCTGTAACTCACTCCCGGGTATCTGTAATTCTATATATAAACCCCCGGAACCCCTCGATTCGATTCCAGTCTGTAACTCACTCCCGGGTATCTTTTATTCTATGTATAAACCCACAGAACCCCTCGATTAGATTCCAGTCTGTAACTCACTCCCGGGTATCTGTTATTCTGTATATAAACCCCCCGAACCCCTCGATTAGATTCCAGTCTGTAACTCACTCCCAGGTATCTCTTATTCTATAGAGAAACCCCCGAACCCCTCGATTAGATTCCAGTCTGTAACTCACTCCAGGTTACCTGTTATTCTATATATAAACCCCCCGAACCCCTCGATTAGATTCCAGCCTGTAACTCACCCCCGGGTATCTGTTATTCTCTTTATAAACCCCCCGAACCCCTCGATTCGATTCCAGTCTGTAACTCACACCCGGGTGTCTGTTATTCTCTTTACAAACCCCCCGAACCCCTCGATTCGATTCCAGTCTGTAACTCACTCCCGGGTATCTGTTATACTATATATAAACCCCCCGAACCCCTCGATTAGATTCCAGCCTGTAACTCACTCCCGGGTATCTGTTATTCTATATATAAAACCCCCGAACCCCTCGATTAGATTCCAGTCTGTAACTCACTCCCGGGTATCTGTTATTCTATATATAAACCCCCCAAACCCCTCGATCAGATTCCAGTCTTTAACTCACTCCCGGGTATCTGTTATTCGATATATAAAGACCCCCGAACACCTCGATTAGATTCCAGTCTGTACCTCACTCCCGGGTGTCTGTTATTCGAAATATAAACCCCCCGAACCCCTCGATTAGATTCCAGCCTGTAACTCACTCCCGGGTAACTGTTATTCTATATATAACCCCCCGAACCCGTCGATTAGATTCCAGTCTGTAACTCACTCCCGGGTATCTGTTATTCTATATATAAACCCCCAAACCCCTCGATTAGATTCCAGTCTGTAACTCACTCCCGGGTATCTGTTATTCTATGTATAAACCCCCCGAACTGCTCGATTGGATTCCAGTCTGTAACTCACTCCCGGGTGTCTGTTATTCTATATATAAACCCCCGAACCCCTCGATTAGATTCCAGTCTGTAACTCCCGGGTATCTGTTATTCTATGTATAAACCCCCCGAACTGCTCGATTGGATTCCAGTCTGTAACTCACTCCCGGGTATCTGTTATTCTAAATATAAACCCCACGAACCCCTCGATTAGATTCCAGTCTGTAACTCACTCCCGGGTGTCTGTAATTCTATATATAAACCCCCCGAACTGCTCGATCAGATTCCAGTCTGTAACTCACTCCCGGGTATCTGTTATTCTATATCTTAACCACCCGAACCCCTCGATTAGATTCCAGTCTGTAACTCACTCCCGGGTATCTGTTATTCTATGTATAAACCCCCCGAACCCCTCGATTAGATTCCAGTCTGTAACTCACTCCCGGTTACCTGTTATTCTATATATAAACCACCCGAACCCCTCGATTAGATTCCAGTCTGTAACTCACTCCCGGGTATCTGATATTCTATATATAAACCCCCCGAACCCCTCGATTAGATTCCAGTCTGTAACTCACTCCAGGTTACCTGTTATTCTATATATAAACCCCCCGAACCCCTCGATTAGATTCCAGCCTGTAACTCACCCCCGGGTATCTGTTATTCTATATATAAACCCCCCGAACCCCTCGATTAGATTCCAGCCTGTAACTCACCCCCGGGTATCTGTTATTCTATATATAAACCTCCAGTACCCCTCGATTAGATTCCAGTCTGTAACTCACTCCCGGGTATCTGTTATTCTATATATAAACCTCCCGAACCCCTCGATTAGATTCAAGCCTGGAACTCACTCCCGGGTATCTGTTATTCTATATATAAACCCCCCGAACCCCTCGATTAGATTCCAGTCTGTAACTCACTCCCGGGTATCTGTTATTCTATACATAAACCCCCCGAACCCCTCCATTAGATTCCAGTCAGTAACTCACTCCCGGTTACCTGTTATTCTATATATAAACCCCCGAACCCCTCGATTAGATTCCAGTCTGTAACTCCCGGGTATCTGTTATTCTATATATAAACCCCCGAACCCCTCGATTAGATTCCAGCCTGTCACTCACTCCCGGGTATCTGTTATTCTATATATAAACCCCCCCGAACCCCTCGATTAGATTCCAGCCTGTAACTCACTCCCGGGTAACTGTTATTCTATATATAAACCCCCGAACCCCTCGATTAGATTCCAGTCTGTAACTCACTCCTGGGTATCTGTTATTCTATATATAAACCCCCGAACCCCTCGATTAGATTCCAGTCTGCAACTCACTCCCGGGTATCTGTTATTCTATATATAAACCCCCCGAACCCCTCGATTAGATTTCAGTCTGTAACTCACTCGCGGGTGTCTGTTACTCCATAAAAAAAAACCCCGAACCCCTCGATTAGATTCCAGTCTGTATCTCGCCCCCGGTTACCTGTTATTCTATATATAAACCCCCGAACCCCTCGATTAGATTCCAGTCTGTAACTCCCGGGTATCTGTTATTCTAAATATAAACCCCCGAACCCCTCGATTAGATTCCAGTCTTTAACTCACTCCCGGGTATCAGTTATTCGATATATAAACCCCCGAACCCCTCGATTAGATTCCAGTCTGTAACTCCCGGGTATCTGTTATTCTAAATATAAAACCCCGAACCCCTCGATTAGATTCCAGTCTTTAACTCACTCCCGGGTATCTGTTATTCTATATATAAACCCCCGAACCCCTCGATTAGATTCCAGTCTGTAACTCACTCCCAGGTATCTGTTATTCTATATATAAACCCCCGAACCCCTCGATTAGATTCCAGTCTGTAACTCACTCCCGGGTATCTGTTATTCTATATATAAACCCCCCGAACCCCTCGATTAGATTCCAGTCTGTAACTCACTCCCGGGTATCTGTTATTATATATTTCAACCCCCCGAACCCCTCGATTAGATTCCAGTCTGTAACTCACTCCCGGGTATCTGTTATTCTATATATAAACCCCCCGAACCCCTCGATTAGATTCCGGTCTTTAACTCACTCCCGGGTATCTGTTATTCTATATATAAACCCCCCGAACTGCTCGATTAGATTCCAGTCTGTAACTCACTCCCGGGTATTTGTTATTCTATATATAAACCCCACGAACCCCTCGATTAGATTCCAGTCTTTAACTCCCGGGTATCTCTTATTCTATATATAAACCCCCGAACCCCACGATTAGATTCCAGTCTGTAACTCACTCCCGGTTACCTGTTATTCGATATAAAAACCCCCCGAACCCCTCGATTAGATTCCAGTCTGTAACTCACTCCCGGGTATCAGTTATTCGATGTATAAACCTCCCGAACCCCTCGATTCGATTCCAGTCTGTAACTCACTCCCGGGTATCTGTTATTCTATATATAAACCCCCCGAACCCCTCGATTAGATTCCAGTCTGTAACTCACTCCCGGGTATCTGTTATTCTATATATAAACCCCCCGAACCCCTCGATTAGATTCCAGCCTGCAACTCACCCCCGGGTATCTGTTATTCTATATATAAACCCCCCGAACCCCTCGATTAGATTCCAGCCTGTAACTCACTCCCGAGTATCTGTTATTCTATATATAAACCCCCCGAACCCCTCGATTGGATTCCAGTCTGTAACTCACTCCCGGTTACCTGTTATTCTATATATAAACCCCCGAACCCCTCGATTAGATTCCAGTCTGTAACTCACTCCCGGGTATCTGTTATTCTATATATAAACCTCCCGAACCCCTCCATTAGATTCCAGTCTGTAACTCACTCCCGGGTGTCTGTTATTCTCTTTATAAACCCCCCGAACCTCTCGATTAGATTCCAGTCTGTAACTCACTCCCGGGTATCTGTTATTCTATATATAAACCCCCCGAACCCCTCGATTAGATTCCAGTCTGTAACTCACTCCCGGGTATCTGTTATTCTAAATATAAACCCCCCCGAACCCCTCAATTAGATTCCAGTCTGTAACTCACTCCCGGGTATCTGTTATTCTGTATATAAACCCCACGAACGCCTCGATTAGATTCCAGTCTGTAACTCCCGGGTATCTCTTATTCTATATATAAAACCCCGAACCCCTCGATTAGATTCCAGTCTGTAACTCACTCCCGGGTATCTGTTATTCTATATACAAACCCCCGAACCCCTCGATTAGATTCCAGGCTGTAACTCACCCCCGGGTATCTGTTATTCTATATATAAACCCCCCGAACCCCTCGATTAGATTCCAGCCTGGAACTCACCCCCGGGTATCTGTTATTCTATATGTTAACCCCCGAACCCCTCAATTAGATTCCAGTCTGTAACTCACTCCTGGGTATCTGTTATTCTATATATAAACCCCCCGAACCCCTCGATTAGATTCCAGCCTGCAACTCACCCCCGGGTATCTGTTATTCTATATGTAAACCCCCCGAACCCCTAGATTAGATTCCAGTCTGTAACTCACTCCCGGGTATCTGTTATTCTATATATAAACCCCCCGAACCCCTCGATTAGATTCCAGCCTGTAACTCACTCCCGGGTATCTGTTATTCAACATACAAACCCCCCGAACCCCTCGATTAGATTCCAGTCTGTAACTCACTCCCGGGTATCTGTTATTCTATATATAAACCCCCGACCCCCTCGATTAGATTCCAGTCTGTAACTCACTCCCGGGTATCTGTTATTCTATATATAAACCCCCGAACCCCTCGATTAGATTCCAGTCTGTAACTCACTCCCGGGTATCTGTTATTCTATATATAAACCCCCGACCCCCTCGATTAGTTTCCAGTCTGCAACTCACTCCCGCGTATCTGTTATTCTTTATATAAACCCCCGAACCCCTCGATTAGATTCCAGTCTGTAACTCACTCCCGGGTATCTGTTATTCTATATATAAACCCCCGAACCCCTCGATTAGATTCCAGTCTGTAACTCACTCCCGGGTATCTGTTATTCTATATATAAACCCCCGACCCCCTCGATTAGATTCCAGTCTGTAACTCACTCCCAGGTATCTGTTATTCTATATATAAACCCCCGAACCCCTCGATTGGATTCCAGTCTGTAACTCACTCCCGGGTATCTGTTATTCTATATATAAACCCCCCGAACCCCTTGATTAGATTCCAGTCTGTAACTCACTCCCGGGTATCTGTTATTCTATATATAAACCCCCGAACCCCTCGATTAGATTCCAGTCTGCAACTCACTCCCAGGTATCTGTTATTCTATATATAAACCCCACGAACCCCTCGATTAGATTCCAGTCTGTAACTCCCGGGTATCTCTTATTCTATATATAAACCCCGCGAACCCCTCGATTAGATTCCAGTCTGTAACTCACTCCCGGTTACCTGTTATTCGATATAAAAAACCCCCGAACCCCTCGATTAGATTCCAGTCTGTAACTCACTCCCGGGTATCTGTTATTCGATGTATAAACCTCCCGAACCCCTCGATTCGATTCCAGTCTGTAACTCACTCCCGGGTATCTGTTATTCTATATATAAACCCCCCGAACCCCTCGATTAGATTCCAGTCTGTAACTCACTCCCGGGTATCTGTTATTCTATATATAAACCCCCCGAACCCCTCGATTAGATTCCAGCCTGCAACTCACCCCCGGGTATCTGTTATTCTATATATAAACTCCCCGAACCCCTCGATTAGATTCCAGCCTGCAACTCACCCCCGGGTATCTGTTATTCTGTATATAAACTCCCCGAACCCCTCGATTAGATTCCAGCCTGGAACTCACTCCCGAGTATCTGTTATTCTATATATAAACCCCCCGAACCCCTCGATTGGATTCCAGTCTGTAACTCACTCCCGGTTACCTGTTATTCTATATATAAACCCCCGAACCCCTCGATTAGATTCCAGTCTGTAACTCACTCCCGGGTATCTGTTATTCGATATATAAACCCCCCGAACCCCTCCATTAGATTCCAGTCTGTAACTCACTCCCGGGTATCTGTTATTCTCTTTATAAACCCCCCGAACCTCTCGATTAGATTCCAGTCTGTAACTCACACCCGGGTATCTGTTATTCTATATATAAACCCCCCGAACCCCTCGATTAGATTCCAGTCTGTAACTCACTCCCGGGTATCTGTTATTCTATATATAAACCCCCCCGAACCCCTCGATTAGATTCCAGTCTGTAACTCACTCCCGGGTATCTGTTATTCTGTATATAAACCCCACGAACCCCTCGATTAGATTCCAGTCTGTAACTCCCGGGTATCTCTTATTCTATATATAAACCCCCGAACCCCTCGATTAGATTCCAGTCTGTAACTCACTCCCGGTTACCTGTTATTCTCTACATAAACCCCCGAACCCCTAGATTAGATTCCATTCTGTAACTCACTCCCGGGTATCTGTTATTCTATATACAAACCCCCGAACCCCTCGATTAGATTCCAGGCTGTAACTCACCCCCGGGTATCTGTTATTATATATATAAACCCCCCGAACCCCTCGATTCGATTCCAGTCTGTAACTCACTCCCGGGTATCTGTTATTCTATATATAAACCCCCCGAACCCCTACATTAGATTCCAGTCTGTAACTCACTCCCGGGTATCTGTTATTCTATATATAAACCCCCCGAACCCCTCGATTAGATTCCAGCCTGTAACTCACCCCCGGGTATCTGTTATTCTATATGTAAACCCCCCGAACCCCTCAATTAGATTCCAGTCTGTAACTCACTCCCGGGTATCTGTTATTCTATATATAAACCCCCCGAACCCCTCGATTAGATTCCAGCCTGTAACTCACTCCCGGGTATCTGTTATTCAATATACAAACCCCCCGAACCCCTCGATTAGATTCCAGTCTGTAACTCACTCCCGGGTATCTGTTATACTATATATAAACCCCCGACCCCCTCGATTAGATTCCAGTCTGTAACTCACTCCCGGGTATCTGTTATTCTATATATAAACCCCCGAACCCCTCGATTAGATTCCAGTCTGTAACTCACTCCCGGGTATCTGTTGTTCTATGTATAAACCCCCGACCCCCTCGATTAGATTCCAGTCTGCAACTCACTCCCGGGTATCTGTTATTCTTTATATAAACCCCCGAACCCCTCGATTAGATTCCAGTCTGTAACTCACTCCCGGGTATCTGTTATTCTATATATAAACCCCCGAACCCCTCGATTAGATTCCAGTCTGTAACTCACTCCCGGGTATCTGTTATTCTATATATAAACCCCCGACCCCCTCGATTAGATTCCAGTCTGTAACTCACTCCCAGGTATCTGTTATTCTATATATAAACCCCCGAACCCCTCGATTAGATTCCAGTCTGTAACTCACTCCCGGGTATCTGTTATTCTATATATAAAGCCCCCGAACCCCTCGATTAGATTCCAGTCTGTAACTCACTCCCGGGTATCTGTTATTCTATATATAAACCCCCGAACCCCTCGATTAGATTCCAGTCTTTAACTCACTCCCTGGTATCTGTTATTCAATATATAAACCCCCCGAACCACTCGATTAGATTCCAGTCTGTAACTCACTCCCGGGTATCTGTTATTCTATATATAAACCCCCCGAACCCCTCGATTAGATTCCGGTCTTTAACTCACTCCCGGGTATCTGTTATTCCATGTATAAACCCCCCGAACTGCTCGATTAGATTCCAGTCTGTAACTCACTCCCGGGTATCTGTTATTCTATATATAAACCCCACGAACCCCTAGATTGGATTCCAGTCTGCAACTCACTCCCGGGTATCTATTATTCTATATATAAACCCCCCTGAACCCCTCGATTAGATTCCAGTCTGTAACTCCCGGGTACCTCTTATTCTATATATAAACCCCCGAACCCCTCGATTAGATTCCAGTCTGCAACTCACTCCCGGTTACCTGTTATTCGATATAAAAAAACCCCGAACCCCTCGATTAGATTCCAGTCTGTAACTCACTCCCGGGTATCTGTTATTCGATGCATAAACCTCCCGAACCCCTCGATTCGATTCCAGTCTGTAACTCACTCCCGGGTATCTGTTATTCTATATATAAACCCCCCGAACCCCTCGATTAGATTCCAGTCTGTAACTCACTCCCGGGTATCTGTTATTCTATATATAAACCCCCCGAACCCCTCGATTAGATTCCAGCCTGCAACTCACCCCCGGGTATCTGTTATTCTATATATAAACCCCCCGAACCCCTCGATTAGATTCCAGCCTGTAACTCACTCCCGAGTATCTGTTATTCTATATATAAACCCCCCGAACCCCTCGATGGGATTCCAGTCTGTAACTCACTCCCGGTTACCTGTTATTCTATGTATAAACCCCCGAACCCCTCGATTAGATTCCAGTCTGTAACTCACTCCCGGGTATCTGTTATTCTCTACATAAACCCCCGAACCCCTAGATTAGATTCCATTCTGTAACTCACTCCCGGGTATCTGTTATTCTATGTACAAACCCCCGAACCCCTCGATTAGATTCCAGGCTGTAACTCACCCCCGGGTATCTGTTATTCTATATATAAACCCCCCGAACCCCTCGATTCGATTCCAGTCTGTAACTCACTCCCGGGTATCTGTTATTCTATATACAAACCCCCCGAACCCCTCGATTAGATTCCAGTCTGTAACTCACTCCCGGGTATCTGTTAATCTATATATAAACCCCCCGAACCCCTCGATTAGATTCCAGCCTGTAACTCACCCCCGGGTATCTGTTATTCTATATGTTATCCCCCCGAACCCCTCAATTAGATTTCAGTCTGTAACTCACTCCCGGGTATCTGTTATTCTATATATAAACCCCCCGAACCCCTCGATTAGATTCCAGCCTGTAACTCACTCCCGGGTATCTGTTATTCAATGTACAAACCCCCCGAACCCCTCGATTAGATTCCAGTCTGTAACTCACTCCCGGGTATCTGTTATTCTATATATAAACCCCCGACCCCCTCGATTAGATTCCAGTCTGTAACTCACTCCCGGGTATCTGTTATTCTATATATAAACCCCCGAACCCCTCGATTCGATTCCAGTCTGTATCTCACTCCCGGGTATCTGTTATTCTATATATAAACCCCCAACCCCCTCGATTAGATTCCAGTCTGCAACTCACTCCCGGGTATCTGTTATTCTTTATATAAACCCCCGAACCCCTCGATTAGATTCCAGTCTGTAACTCACTCCCGGGTATCTGTTATTCTATATATAAACCCCCGACCCCCTCGATTAGATTCCAGTCTGTAACTCACTCCCGGGTATCTGTTATTCTATATATAAACCCCCCGAACCGCTCGATTAGATTCCAACCTGTAACTCACTCCCGGGTATCTATTGTTCTATATATAAACCCCCCGAACCCCTCGATTAGATTCCAACCTATAACTCACTCCCGGGTATCTGTTATTCTATATATAAACCCCCCGAACCCCTCGATTAGATTCCGGTCTGTAACTCACTCCCGGGTATCTGTTATTCTATATATAAACCCCCCGAACCCCTCGATTAGATTCCAACCTATAACTCACTCCCGGGTATCTGTTATTCTATATATAAACCCCCCGAACCCCTCGATTAGATTCCAACCTATAACTCACTCCCGGGTATCTGTTATTCTATATATAAACCCCCCGAACCCCTCGATTAGATTCCGGTCTGTAACTCACTCCCGGGTATCTGTTATTCTACATATAAACCCCCTCAACCCCTCTGTTGGTTTCCCGGTGGTTTTGTAATGTTATTTGTTGAATGGTTCTTGCCTGGTTCTGTTTGTTGTAGACCTTCGTTGAGCAATGCACTGTCCTTTCCCGAAGACCGGAAACCCTCCTGAGTGGGACCTCAGTGGGAGGAGGAAGGCCCGATCGGGATACAGTGGGCGAGTGTCAAGAGGGAGGATCCGATGGAACCATGACTGTGCCTGAGGATGGATCAGAAGCCCGTTCTCCCCTGCCCATCGAGCTGCACCGTATCTCACCAGCTACAGGGGCCGGTGTGGGGGAACGGTCACCTGGACTGACCCCGGGGAGGGCGCACCTGGTAACCATGGCAACCGCAGCGCAATGTTCACCAGGCAACACTCCTGATTCCTCAGGGGAAGATTTTGGCAAGTCCCCGACCCTGGGCTTGGGAGCAAAGGCCCGTTGTCCCAGCTCGGGAATGGCAGTGGACGCAGGTGTCCAACCTTCTCCTGCTCCTGGGCAGCCCAACGCAGGACCACGAGGGCAGGTCTCCACCGAGAGTCTGGACGTGAGTGAGGGGCTGAGTCTGACCGTGGGGGTCTCTGTACTGTAGGTGGGGATGAGACACCCAGCTGTCGGAGCTGGCTATCCCCGAGAGAGACCACTGGGAGAAAGAACAAAAGGAAAGGACTCCCAGTGATACAGTGCTTTTCACAGTTGTCATGTAGGAAACACAGAAGCTAATCTGCACACAGCAAGATCCCACAAACAGCAATGTGATAATGATCAGTTAATCTGTTTTAGTGACATTGGTTGAGGGATAAATGTTGGCCCCAGGACATCAGGGTGAACTCCCCTTGTACTTCAAAATAGTGACTGTGGGATCTTTTACATCCACCTGTGAGGGTAGACGGGGCCTCGGTTTAACATCTCATCTGAAAAACGGCACCTCCAACAGTGCAGCACTCCCTCAGTACTGACCCTCCGACAGTGCAGCACTCCCTCAGTACTGACCCTCCGACAGTGCAGCGCTCCCTCAGTACTGACCCTCCGACAGTGCAGTGCTCCCTCAGTACTGACCCTCCGACAGTGCAGCACTCCCTCAGTACTGACCCTCCGACAGTGCAGTGCTCCCTCAGTACTGACCCTCCGACAGTGCAGCGCTCCCTCAGTACTGACCCTCCGACAGTGCGGCGCTCCCTCAGTACTGACCCTCCGACAGTGCAGCACTCCCTCAGTACTGACCCTCCGACAGTGCAGCACTCCCTCAGTACTGACCCTCCGACAGTGCGGCTCTCCCTCAGTACTGACCCTCCGACAGTGCAGCACTCCCTCAGTACTGACCCTCCGACAGTGCAGCGCTCCCTCAGTACTGACCCTCCGACAGTGCGGCTCTCCCTCAGTACTGACCCTCCGACAGTGCGGCGCTCCCTCAGGACTGACCCTCCGACAGTGCGGCGCTCCCTCAGTACTGACCCTCCGACAGTGCGGCGCTCCCTCAGTACTGACCCTCCGACAGTGCGGCGCTCCCTCAGTACTGACCCTCCGACAGTGCGGCGCTCCCTCAGTACTGACCCTCCGACAGTGCGGCGCTCCCTCAGTACTGACCCTCCGACAGTGCGGCGCTCCCTCAGTACTGACCCTCCGACAGTGCGGCGCTCCCTCAGTACTGACCCTCCGACAGTGCAGGGCTCCCTCAGTACTGACCCTCCGACAGTGCGGCGCTCCCTCAGTACTGACTCTCCGACAGTGCAGCGCTCCCTCAGTACTGACCCTCCGACAGTGCAGCGCTCCCTCAGTACTGACCCTCCGAAAGTGCAGCGCTCCCTCAGTACTGACCCTCCGACAGTGCGGCGCTCCCTCAGTACTGACCCTCCGACAGTGCGGCGCTCCCTCAGTACTGACCCTCCGACAGTGCAGGGCTCCCTCAGTACTGACCCTCCGACAGTGCGGCGCTCCCTCAGTACTGCCCCTCCGACAGTGCAGCTCTCCCTCAGTACTGACCCTCCGACAGTGCGGCGCTCCCTCAGTACTGACCCTCCGACAGTGCAGCTCTCCCTCAGTACTGACCCTCCGACAGTGCAGGGCTCCCTCAGTACTGACCCTCCGACAGTGCGGCGCTCCCTCAGTACTGACCCTCCGACAGTGCGGCGCTCCCTCAGTACTGACCCTCCGACAGTGCGGCGCTCCCTCAGTACTGCCCCTCCGACAGTGCGGCGCTCCCTCAGCACTGATCCTCCGACAGTGCGGCTCTCCCTCAGTACTGCCCCTCCGACAGTGCGGCTCTCCCTCAGTACTGACCCTCCGACAGTGCAACACTCCCTCAGTACTGACCCTCCGACAGTGCAGTGCTCCCTCAGTACTGACCCTCCGACAGTGCAACACTCCCTCAGTACTGACCCTCCGACAGTGCAGTGCTCCCTCAGTACTGACCCTCCGACAGTGCGGCGCTCCCTCAGTACTGACCCTCCGACAGTGCGGCGCTCCCTCAGTACTGACCCTCCGACAGTGCAGGGCTCCCTCAGTACTGACCCTCAGACAGTGCGGGGCTCCCTCAGTACTGCCCCTCCGACAGTGCAGCTCTCCCTCAGTACTGACCCTCCGACAGTGCAGGGCTCCCTCAGTACTGACCCTCCGACAGTGCGGCGCTCCCTCAGTACTGACCCTCCGACAGTGCGGCGCTCCCTCAGTACTGCCCCTCCGACAGTGCAGCTCTCCCTCAGTACTGACCCTCCGACAGTGCAGGGCTCCCTCAGTACTGACCCTCCGACAGTGCGGCGCTCCCTCAGTACTGACCCTCCGACAGTGCAGCTCTCCCTCAGTACTGACCCTCCGACAGTGCAGGGCTCCCTCAGTACTGACCCTCCGACAGCGCGGCGCTCCCTCAGTACTGACCCTCCGACAGTGCGGCGCTCCCTCAGTACTGACCCTCCGACAGTGCGGCGCTCCCTCAGTACTGACCCTCCGACAGTGCGGCGCTCCCTCAGTACTGCCCCTCCGACAGTGCAGCTCTCCCTCAGTACTGACCCTCCGACAGTGCAGGGCTCCCTCAGTACTGACCCTCCGACAGTGCGGCGCTCCCTCAGTACTGACCCTCCGACAGTGCGGCGCTCCCTCAGTACTGACCCTCCGACAGTGCGGCACTCCCTCAGTACTGACCCTCCGACAGTGCGGCGCTCCCTCAGTACTGACCCTCCGACAGTGCGGCGCTCCCTCAGTACTGACCCTCCGACAGTGCGGCGCTCCCTCAGTACTGACCCTCCGACAGTGCAGCTCTCCCTCAGTACTGACCCTCCGACAGTGCAGGGCTCCCTCAGTACTGACCCTCCGACAGTGCGGCGCTCCCTCAGTACTGACCCTCCGACAGTGCGGCGCTCCCTCAGTACTGCCCCTCCGACAGTGCAGCTCTCCCTCAGTACTGACCCTCCGACAGTGCAGGGCTCCCTCAGTACTGACCCTCCGACAGTGCGGCGCTCCCTCAGTACTGACCCTCCGACAGTGCGGCGCTCCCTCAGTACTGACCCTCCGACAGTGCGGCACTCCCTCAGTACTGACCCTCCGACAGTGCGGCGCTCCCTCAGTACTGACCCTCCGACAGTGCGGCGCTCCCTCAGTACTGACCCTCCGACAGTGCGGCGCTCCCTCAGTACTGACCCTCCGACAGTGCAGCTCTCCCTCAGTACTGACCCTCCGACAGTGCAGGGCTCCCTCAGTACTGACCCTCCGACAGTGCGGCGCTCCCTCAGTACTGACCCTCCGACAGTGCGGCGCTCCCTCAGTACTGACCCTCCGACAGTGCAGGGCTCCCTCAGTACTGACCCTCTGACAATTGAGCATTGCCCCAGTGCATGTTAATATTCATGCGCTCCGATAATGTTAATGAATGTTAATATTGCTGAGCTTTGCTGATGTTAATTAATTGTAATATTCATGAGCTTTGTTAAGAATGTTGCTGTTAATTAATGTTAATGTGATATGCAATTAATGTCTGCAAACTGCGAGTATTGATGATTTGCATTCATGTTAACACCTTTGCTGTACATTTTAGAAAAGCAAGTTCTACAGAGTGCTGGTGTCCCTCTGGGCAGTAAGTACAGGGGATGGGCTGTGGGGGATGGGCTGTGGGGGACGGGATGGTGGGGGACGGGATGGTGGGGGACGGGATGGTGGGGGACGGGATGGTGGGGGACGGGATGGTGGGGAACGGGATGGTGGGGAACGGGATGGTGGGGGACGGGATGGTGGGGAACGGGATGGTGGGGAACGGGATGGTGGGGGACGGGATGGTGGGGAACGGGATGGTGGGGGACGGGATGGTGGGGAACGGGATGGTGGGGAACGGGATGGTGGGGGACAGGATGGTGGGGGACGGGGTGTTGGGGGACGGGATGGTGGGGGACGGGATGGTGGGGGACGGGATGGTGGGGGGTGGGATGGTGGGGGACGGGATGGTGGGGGGTGGGATGGTGGGGGACGGGGTGTTGGGGGACGGGATGGTGGGGGGTGGGATGGTGGGGGACGGGATGGTGGGGGGTGGGATGGTGGGGAACGGGATGGTGGGGGACGGGATGGTGGGGGACGGGATGGTGGGGGGTGGGATGTTGGGGAACGGGATGGTGGGGGACGGGGTGGTGGGGGGTGGGATGGTGGGGAACGGGATGGTGGGGGACGGGATGGTGGGGGACGGGATGGTGGGGGGTGGGATGGTGGGGGACGGGGTGTTGGGGGACGGGATGGTGGGGGGTGGGATGGTGGGGGACGGGATGGTGGGGGGTGGGATGGTGGGGGACGGGGTGTTGGGGGACGGGATGGTGGGGGGTGGGATGGTGGGGGACGGGATGGTGGGGGACGGGGTGGTGGGGGACGGGATGGTGGGGGGTGGGATGGTGGGGGACGGGATGGTGGGGGACGGGGTGTTGGGGGACGGGATGGTGGGGGACGGGATGGTGGGGGACGGGATGGTGGGGGGTGGGATGGTGGGGGATGGGATGGTGGGGGGTGGGATGGTGGGGGACGGGATGGTGGGGGACGGGGTGTTGGGGGACGGGATGGTGGGGGACGGGATGGTGGGGGACGGGATGGTGGGGGACGGGATGGTGGGGGGTGGGTGATGTTGTGGGACGGGATGGTGGGGGACGGGATGGTGGGGGACGGGATGGTGGGGGACGGGATGGTGGGGGACGGGATGGTGGGGGACGGGATGGTGGGGGACGGGATGGTGGGGGATGGGATGGTGGGGGACGGGGTGGTGGGGGACGGGGTGGTGGGGGACGGGATGGTGGGGGATGGGATGGTGGGGGACGGGATGGTGGGGGACGGGGTGGTGGGGGACGGGATGGTGGGGGACGGGATGGTGGGGGACGGGGTGGTGGGGGACGGGATGGTGGGGGATGGGATGGTGGGGGACGGGATGGTGGGGGACGGGATGGTGGGGGACGGGGTGGTGGGGGACGGGATGGTGGGGGACGGGGTGGTGGGGGACGAGATGGTGGGGGATGGGATGGTGGGGGATGGGATGGTGGGGGACGGGATGGTGGGGGATGGGATGGTGGGGGACGGGATGGTGGGGGACGGGATGGTGGGGGATGGGATGGTGGGGGACGGGATGGTGGGGGATGGGATGGTGGGGGACGGGATGGTGGGGGACGGGATGGTGGGGGATGGGATGGTGGGGGACGGGGTGGTGGGGGATGGGATGGTGGGGGACGGGATGGTGGGGGATGGGATGGTGGGGGACGGGGTGGTGGGGGATGGGATGGTGGGGGACGGGGTGGTGGGGGACGGGATGGTGGGGGACGGGATGGTGGGGGACGGGATGGTGGGGGACGGGGTGTTGGGGAACGGGATGGTGGGGGGTGGGATGGTGGGGGACGGGCTGGTGGGGGGTGGGATGGTGGGGGATGGGATGGTGGGGGACGGGATGGTGGGGGGTGGGATGGTGGGGGGTGGGATGGTGGGGGACGGGATGGTGGGGGACGGGGTGGTGGGGGACGGGATGGTGGGGGACGGGATGGTGGGGGACGGGGTGGTGGGGGACGGGATGGTGGGGGGTGGGTGATGTTGGGGGACGGGGTGTTGGGGGACGGGATGGTGGGGGACGGGATGGTGGGGGACGGGATGGTGGGGGACGGGATGTTGGGGGACGGGATGGTGGGGGACGGGATGGTGGGGGACGGGATGGTGGGGGACGGGATGGTGGGGGGTGGGATGGTGGGGGACGGGATGGTGGGGGACGGGATGGTGGGGGACGGGATGGTGGGGGGTGGGATGGTGGGGGACGGGATGGTGGGGGGTGGGATGTTGGGGGACGGGATGGTGGGGGACGGGATGGTGGGGGGTGGGATGTTGGGGAACGGGATGGTGGGGGACGGGATGGTGGGGGGTGGGATGGTGGGGGACGGGATGGTGGGGGACGGGATGGTGGGGGGTGGGATGGTGGGGGACGGGATGGTGGGGGACGGGATGGTGGGGGGTGGGATGGTGGGGGACGGGGTGTTGGGGGACGGGATGGTGGGGGACGGGGTGTTGGGGGACGGGATGGTGGGGGACGGGGTGTTGGGGGACGGGATGGTGGGGTTGGGATGGTGGGGGACGGGATGGTGGGGGGTGGGATGGTGGGGGACGGGGTGTTGGGGGACGGGATGGTGGGGGACGGGGTGTTGGGGGACGGGATGGTGGGGGACGGGATGGTGGGGGACGGGATGGTGGGGGACGGGATGGTGGGGGACGGGATGGTGGGGGACGGGGTGTTGGGGGACGGGATGGTGGGGGACGGGATGGTGGGGGATGAGGTGAAGCATTCCTGATTCTGTTTCATTCACCCGTCCCTCCCAGATTGTCTGGTGTGACGATTGGAGAGAATTTGACACGTGATGGGCAGCAGAGGGAGATCGATGGGGAAACAAAATTGAATAAATCTGGAGGGAAACCTCAATGTGGAAAAATGATTTTTACAAAAACTAAAATCCAGGTGCCCCGGTGCAGAGTAACTGTGTTTTATGTTGGATTTTAATGCAGAAACAAATGGGAACTCCCGGACCACCAGGGATTCCAGGGGACTGGGGGATAATGGTGAGCAAACATTAATAACCTCAAACCTGCAATACCCGCTCCAGGAGAGCATTCACAGTCTGCACATCCGTTGTCGTTTCTATTTTATACTCTATAAATTTCAATAAGTGAATTAAGCTGAGAGAGATAGTGTGTGTAAGAGAGAGAGAGAGAGAAGGAGAGAAAGAGACAGAGGCAGGAGGGAGAAAATGTTTTGTTCATGCTCAATGTTGCATACATTTGGAGAAGAAAACATTAATTGAAATTTGACATTAGCTAATGAGTTGGAAACTGAAGGTGAATGTTAATTCCTCACACCGAGGGGACAATGGGCTCCAATCATGTCTTATTACCTGGGCAGGACGCCCACTTGGGATAGAACCCACTCAATCAAATCAGGCATTAGATCCAGAGTCATGCTCTCTGTGGGAAACATAGGAAAGGAAGGCAGAGATGAAGGGGATAGGGGGAGAGCATTTAGGGAGCAGCGATCATAGTATCATAAGGTTTAGAATAGTTATGGAAAAGGACACGGACCACTCTAAAGTAAAAATACTGAATTGAAGGAGGGCCAATTTCAATGGGATGAGAACAGATCTGGCCCGGGTAAATTGGAATCAAAGATTGGCAGGCAAAACTGTAATCGAACAGTGGGCGGCCTTTAAAGAGGAGATGGTTGGGGTACAGTCTGGGTACATTCCCACGAGGGGGAAAGGTAGGGCAACTAAAGCCAGAGCTCCCTGGATGACGAAAGAGATAGAGAGTAAGATGAAACAGAAAAAGGGGACGTATGACAGATGTCAGGTTGATAATACAAGTGAGAACCAGGCTGAATATAGAAAGTTCAGAGGGGAAGTGAAAAAGGAAATAAGAGGGGCAAAGAGAGAGTATGAAAATAGACTGGCGGGAACATAAAAGGGAATCCAAAAGTCTTCTACAGGCATGTAAACAGTAAACGGGTCGTAAGAGGAGGGGTGGGACCGATTAGGGACCATAAAGGAGATCGACTCATGGAGGCAGAGGGGATGGCTGAGGTACTAAATGATTACTTTGCATCTGCCTTTACCAAGGAAGAAGATGCTGCCAGAGTCTCAGTAAAGGAAGATATAGTTGAGATACTGGATGGGCTAAAAATTGATAAAGAAGAGGTACTAGAAAGGCTGACTGTACTTAAAGTAGATAAGTCACCCGGTCCGGATGGGATGCATCCTAGGTTGCTGAGGGAAGTAAGGGTGGAAATTGTGGACGTACTGGCCATAATCTTCCAAACATCCGTAGATACGGGGGTGGTGCCAGAGGACTGGAGAATTACAAATGTTACACCCTTGTTCAAAAAAGGGTGTAAGGATAAACCCAGCAACTACAGGCCAGTCAGTTTAACCTCGGTGATGGGAAAACTTTTAAAAACGATAATCCGGGACAGAATTAATAGTCACTTGGACGAGTGTGGATTGATTAGGGAAAGCCAGCACGGATTTGTTAAAGGCAAATCGTTTTTAACTAACCTGATAGAGTTTTTTGATGAGGTAACAGAGAGGGTCGATGAGGACAATGCAGTTGATGTGATGTATATGGACTTTCAAAAGACGTTTGATGAAGCTTATCATCAAGATTGAAGCCCATGGAATAAAGGGGGCAGTAACAACATGGATACAGAATTGGCTAAGTGACAGGAAACAGAGAGTAGTGGTGAACGGTTGTTTTTCGGACTGGAGGGAGGTGTACAGTGGTGTTCCCCAGGGGTCGGTACTGGGAACACTGCTTTTCTTGATATATATTAATGACTTGGACTTGGGTGCACAGGGCACAATTTCAAAATTTGCAGATGACATAAAACTTGGAAGTGTAGTGAACAGTGAGGAGGATAGTGATAGACTTCAAGAGGATATAGACAGGCTGGTGGAATGGGCGGACACGTGGCAGATGAAATTTAACACAGAAAAATGCGAAGTGATACATTTCGGTAGGAAGAACGAGGAGAGGCAATATAAACTAGAGGGTACAATTCTAAAAGGGGTACAGGAACAGAGAGATCTGGGGGTATATCTGCACAAATCGTTGAAGGTAGCAGGGCTGGTTGAGAAAGCGGTTAAAAAAGCATACGGGATCCTGGGCTTTATAAATAGAGGCAGAGAGTACAAAAGTATGGAAGTCATGATGAACCTTTATAAAACACTGGTTTGGCCATAACTGGAGTATTGTGTCCAGTTCTGGGCACCGCACTTTCGGAAAGATGTGAAGGCCTTAGAAAGGGTGCAGAAGAGATTTACTAGAATGATTCCAGGGATGAGGGACTTTAGTTACGTGGATAGACTGGAGAAGCTGGGGTTGTTCTCCTTGGAACAGAGACGGTTGCGAGGAGATTTGATCGAGGTATTCAAAATCATGAAGGGTCTGGACAGAGTAGATAGAGAGAAACTGTTCCCATTGGCGGAAGGGTCAAGAACCAGAGGGCATGGATTTAAGGTGATTGGCAAAAGAACCAAAATCTTTTTTACACAGCGAGTGGTTAGGATCTGGAATGCACTGCCCGAGGGGGTGGTGGAGGCAGATTCAATCATGGCCTTCAAAAGGGAACTGGATAAGTAGTTGAAGGGAAAAAATTGCAGGGCTACGGGGATAGGGCGGGGGAGTGGGACTAGCTGGATTGCTCTTGCATAGAGCCGTGCGGACTCGATGGGCTGAATGGCCTCCTTCCATGCTGTAACCTTTCTGTGATTCTAAGTTGAGGTTGAGTGAGCCCCTGGATTGAGTGGGCCCCTGGATTGAGTGGCCCCTGGATTGAGTGGCCCCTGGATTGAGTGCGCCCCTGGATTGAGTGGGCCACCTGCTCTTGGGTGGGGAGTGAGTGGGAGTGGGGTGGGGGGAGTGGTTTGAAGATTAAGGATAAAGTTAGTAACAATGAGATGGGAAGGGGAGGTTACAGGGGTTGAGAGTGTGGTTCAAAAGGAAAGAGGTAGGACTGGTGATGGGAGTAGGAGAGCAGTAGGAAGGGAAAGGTGAAGGGAGCAAGGGATTGGAGGGAACATGAGTGATTGAGGGAGGGCAAGGGAAGGAACAGAGGAGCAGGAGGAGGCCATTCAGCCCCTCGAGCCTGTTCTGCCATTCAATAAGATCTTGGCTGATCCGTATCCTAATTCCATTTACCCACCTTGGCTCCATATCCCTTTATACCCTTGGCCAGCAAAACTCTATCACTCTCAGATTTAAAATTATTAATTGAGCCGAGCATCTACAGCTTTCTGTGGGAGAGAATTCCACACTTTTACCACCCTTTGTGTGATGAAGAGTTTGGTAACTTTTGGCCTGGCTCTGATTTTAAGGCCATGTCCCCATGTCCTAGACTCCCCCACCAATGGAAAAAGTTTCTCTTTATCTACCCTATCAATTCCTTTCAAAATCCTGAAAACCTCAATCTAATCACCCCTTAACCTTCTATATTCCGGGGAATACAAGCCTAGTTTACAGAGTCATAGAATCATAGAAGTTACAACATGGAAACAGGCCCTTCGGCCCAACATGTCCATGTCGCCCAGTTTATACCACTAAGCTAGTCCCAATTGCCTGCACTTGGCCCATATCCCTCTATACCCATCTTACCCATGTAACTGTCCAAATGCTTTTTAAAAGACAAAATTGTACCCGCCTCTACTACTGCCTCTGGCAGCTCGTTCCAGACACTCACCACCCTTTGAGTGAAAAAATTGCCCCTCTGGACCCCTTTGTATCTCTCCCCTCTCACCTTAAATCTATGCCCCCTCGTTATAGACTCCCCTACCTTTGGGAAAAGATTTTGACTATCGACCTTATCTATGCCCCTCATTATTTTATAGACTTCTATAAGATCACCCCTTAACCTCCTACTCTCCAGGGAAAAAAGTCCCAGTCTGTCTAACCTCTCCCTGTAAGTCAAACCATCAAGTCCCGGTAGCATCCTAGTAAATCTTTTCTGCACTCTTTCTAGTTTAATAATATCCTTTCTATAATAGGGTGACCAGAACTGTACACAGTACTCCAAGTGTGGCCTTACTAATGTCTTGTACAACTTCAACAAGACATCCCAACTCCTGTATTCAATGTTCTGACCAATGAGTCATAGAGTTATACAGCACGGATAGAGGCCCTTCGGCCCATCGTGTCCGCGCCGTCCATCAGCCCTGTCTACTCTACTCTAATCCCATATTATGTAATCTCTCCTCATAATCTAACCCTTGGAGACCTGGTAACATTCTGGTCAATCTGCACTGCCCTCCTTCCAAGGCCAATATATCCTTTCTATTGGGTGCGGTGCCCAGATCTGTACACAGTGCTCCAGATGGGGTCTAATCAGGGCTTTGTGCAGCTGTAAAAAACTTCCTCCCCTTTATATTCTAGCCCTCTAGTTATAAAGGCCAACATTCCATTATTTTTTGTACCTGATCACTACATTTTAGTGATCTGTGAACATGGACCCCTAAATCTCTTTGGACCTCCATTGTTCCGAGCTTTTCACTGCAGAAATAGTGGATGACCTCCCACTTATCTGTGTTGAAATCCATCTGCCACTCACTCACTGAATCTGCCAATGTCTCTTCTTAATTTTATGCCCCATCTACACTCCTTACTATGCCTCCAATCTTTGTGTCATCAGCAAACTTGGATATATGGCTCTGTATTGTGTTATCTAAGTCATTAATAAAGATAGTGAGTAGTTGAGGCCCCAGCACAGATCCCTGTGGGACACCCACTAGTCACTTCCTTCCAATTTCGAGTACATACCCATTATCCCTACTCTCTACCGCCTAACCAATCTCCTAACCAGGTCAATAATTTCCCTTCAACTCCATGAGCTTTAATTTTAGCTAACTGTCTCTTATGTGTAACCTTATCGAATGCCTTCTGGAAGTCCATATAAACTACATCCATAGATATTCCCCTGTCTACTACTTTAGTTACTTCCTCAAAAAATTCAATTAGGTTCATTAAACATGACCTTCCCTTTATCAATCCACGTTGGCTCTCTCTAATCAACTCAAATTCCTCGAAGTGCTCAGTCACACTGTCCTTAATTATAGATTCCAATAACTTCCTCACAACAGATGGTCGACTAACAGGTCCATAATTTCCTGATTTCTCTCTCTCACCTTTCTTAAATAACGGAGTTACATTTGCAATCCAAAGGGACAATTCCTGAATCGAGAGAATTTTCGAAGATTATGGTTAAAGCATCTGCAATTTCCTCACCTCCTTCCTTTAAAACCCTGGGGTGGAAACCATCAGATCCTGGGGATTGGTCGGTCTTTAGTGCCATTATTTTTTCTAATACTGTTTTTCTTGCTTACGTTAACTTCAGTGAGTTCCAGTCCTTGATTCATTATTAGTTTCCCTGGACTGTCGGGTATATTATCCTCTTTCTCTACTGTGAAGACTGACACAAAGTCATTATTCAACAAGTCTGCCTTTTCCTTATTTCATTTCCAATATTACCCACACCTGTTTTTAAAGGGCCCACATTACCCTTGACTGCCCTTTCTCTTCTCATATAATTGTAAAATCTTTTTGTGTTCATCTTGATATCCCTCAGAAGTTTCTTTTCATATCCCCCTTTTTGCAGCTCTTACTATCTTTTTTGTCTTCCTTTGCTGTTCTTTATATCTCTCCCACTCCCCTATTCTTTGCCCTTTTGTGTGCTCTTTCCATTAGTTTTATGTGATCTCTCACCTCTTTTGTTGACCATGGCTGTTTTATTTGGTAAGTAGAGCTCTTGCCCCTAAGGGGTATATTCTGGTCCTGTATTAAGCTAGATTCTTTTCTCAACACCTCCCACTGTTCACCTGCAGTTTTACCTGAGTTATTACCAGTTTGCTGTCTCTTTCTCATCCCGTTAAAGTTAGTCTGACCAATATCTAGAATCTTAGTAACTGTGTTGAGTTTCTCCTTTTCAAACCTAACATTGAATTTGATCATATTATGATCACTGTTAGATAAATGTTCCCTTCCTGTTAGATTATTAACTCAGTCTGGCTCATCACTTGTTACTTAAGGGAATCACTGAGGAATACATTTTCCCCGCAAACCCTCACCCCAAATGTATCCTGCTGTCATTGGTGGCTCCTTTACTGCCACGACAACCCAACACCTTACTTGGCGTACTGACCTCATATCCTGCCCTGGGCCCCGAGTGAGCTGGTGGAAGCGGGAACTCCGGGCATTGGGAGTTCCTCACCCCAGGGTTGCCCTCTGACACCCCTCCCTATCTCTGTAACCTCCTCTAGCCCTACGCTAGAGATCTCTGCGTTCCTCCAATTCCGGCCTCTTGCGCATCCCCGATTTTAATCGCTCCACCATTGGTGGCCGTGCCTTCAGGTGCCTGGGCCCTAAGCTCTGGCATTCCCTCCCTAAACCTCTCCACCTCTACACCTCTCTCTCCTCCTTTAAGATGCTCCTTAAAACCTACCCCTTTGACCAAGCTTTTGGTCACCTGTCCTAATATCTCCTTACGTGGCTCAGTGTCAAATTCAGTCTGATAATCGCTCCTGTGAAGCGCCTTAGGATATTTTACTATGTTAAAGGCGCTATATAAATGCAGGTTGTTGTGCATAGCGGATGGATATCCCACCCTTAACAAGGCTGCCGGGAAAATGCCAGCAACACCACGAACACAACCCAACCGGGTCACAGGGACTCCAGTGGATCACTGCCGGAGTTATACCGGGAGTCCGGAGAAAACCAGGGAGCAATCAGTCCAATCACTGGTGTGTGCAGAGTCAGCTGACCTTAGCCAAGCTATCAGTCAGGAAGCTACGACATGCTCACACCTCACAGGGCTGAGTGTCCCTCTCTCGGGACTGGGTGTGTGCTCACACCTCACAGGGCTGAGTGTCCCTCTCTCGGGACTGGGTGTGTGCTCACACCTCACAGGGCTGAGTCTCCCTCTCTCGGGACTGGGTGTGTGCTCACACCTCACAGGGCTGAGTCTCCCTCTCTCGGGACTGGGTGTGTGCTCACACCTCACAGGGCTGAATCTCCCTCTCTCGGGACTGGGTGTGTGCTCACACCTCACAGGGCTGAATCTCCCTCTCTCGGGACTGGGTGTGTGCTCACACCTCACAGGGCTGAGTCTCCCTCTCTCGGGACTGGGTGTGTGCTCACACCTCACAGGGCTGAGTCTCCCTCTCTCGGGACTGGGTGTGTGCTCACACCTCACAGGGCTGAATCTCCCTCTCTCGGGACTGGGTGTGTGCTCACACCTCACAGGGCTGAATCTCCCTCTCTCGGGACTGGGTGTGTGCTCACACCTCACAGGGCTGAGTCTCCCTCTCTCGGGACTGGGTGTGTGCTCACAACTCACAGGGCTGAGTCTCCCTCTCTCGGGACTGGGTGTGTGCTCACACCTCACAGGGCTGAATCTCCCTCTCTCGGGACTGGGTGTGTGCTCACACCTCACAGGGCTGAATCTCCCTCTCTCGGGACTGGGTGTGTGCTCACACCTCACAGGGCTGAGTCTCCCTCTCTCGGGACTGGGTGTGTGCTCACAACTCACAGGGCTGAGTCTCCCTCTCTCGGGACTGGGTGTGTGCTCACACCTCACAGGGCTGAGTCTCCCTCTCTCGGGACTGGGTGTGTGCTCACACCTCACAGGGCTGAGTCTCCCTCTCTCGGGACTGGGTGTGTGCTCACACCTCACAGGGCTGAGTCTCCCTCTCTCGGGACTGGGTGTGTGCTCACACCTCACAGGGCTGAGTGTCCCTCTCTCGGGACTGGGTGTATGATCACACCTCACAGGGCTGAGTCTCCCTCTCTCGGGACTGGGTGTGTGCTCACACCTCACAGGGCTGAATCTCCCTCTCTCGGGACTGGGTGTGTGCTCACACCTCACAGGGCTGAGTCTCCCTCTCTCGGGACTGGGTGTGTGCTCACAACTCACAGGGCTGAGTCTCCCTCTCTCGGGACTGGGTGTGTGCTCACACCTCACAGGGCTGAGTCTCCCTCTCTCGGGACTGGGTGTGTGCTCTCACCTCACAGGGCTGAATCTCCCTCTCTCGGGACTGGGTGTAGGCTCACACCCCACAGGGCTGAATCTCCCTCTCTCGGGACTGGGTGTATGATCACACCTCACAGGGCTGAATCTCCCTCTCTCGGGACTGGGTGTGTGCTCTCACCTCACAGGGCTGAATTTCACTCTCTCGGGACTGGGTGTGTGCTCACACCTCACAGGGCTGAGTCTCCCTCTCTCGGGACTGGCTGTGTGCTCACACCTCACAGGGCTGAATCTCCCTCTCTCGGGACTGGGTGTGTGCTCTCACCTCACAGGGCTGAATCTCCCTCTCTCGGGACTGGGTGTGTGATCACACCTCACAGGGCTGAATCTCCCTCTCTCGGGACTGGGTGTATGATCACACCTCACAGGGCTGAATCTCCCTCTCTCGGGACTGGGTGTATGATCACACCTCACAGGGCTGAGTCTCCCTCTCTCGGGACTGGGTGTGTGCTCACACCTCACAGGGCTGAGTCTCCCTCTCTCGGGACTGGGTGTGTGCTCACACCTCACAGGGCTGAGTCTCCCTCTCTCGGGACTGGGTGTGTGCTCACACCTCACAGGGCTGAGTGTCCCTCTCTCGGGACTGGGTGTATGATCACACCTCACAGGGCTGAATCTCCCTCTCTCGGGACTGGGTGTGTGATCACACCTCACAGGGCTGAGTCTCCCTCTCTCGGGCATTTGTGCCATCCCATCTCCCATTGTCTCCCGCCCAGCTCTCCGTGATTAACACTGCTCCATCTATACCCTTCAGGGTCCTCCGGGAATTCCAGGGAAACAGGGAGAGAAAGGAGCACCAGGTCAAATGGTGAGTAACAGAAGTGTGTCTCGGACTCTTGCTGGGTCGGAGCAGAGGTGAACACAACAAGCGGTCGGTACAGCAAGCAGAGTCCAGTAACCTCCTGCAGCATTTGTACACAGCTGTTCACGGAACAAATCTGCACTTAGACTCAAACCTTGAATTCAGCTCGCCCACTAAAGCTTTCCTGACCTCTCTCTCACTGAGTTATTCAACAAAACGGTTAACTGTGATCCACAAACAATCGACAGAATTAAGGGTAGATTCCGATACAGCAGTCGTGGAGATTAGACAGTTCAGCTCATCGCACCCCAGGGCAGGTACAGCACGGGTTAGATACAGAGTAAAGCTCCCTCCACACTGTCCCATCAAACACTCCCAGGGCAGGTACAGCACGGGTTAGATACAGAGTAAAGCTCCCTCCACACTGTCCCATCAAACACTCCCAGGGCAGGTACAGCATGGGTTAGATACAGAGTAAAGCTCCCTCTGCACTGTCCCATCAAACACTCCCAGGGCAGGTACAGCACAGGTTAGATACAGAGTAAAGCTCCCTCTACACTGTCCCATCAAACACTCCCAGGGCAGGTACAGCACGGGTTAGATACAGAGTAAAGCTCCCTCTACACTGTCCCATCAAACACTCCCAGGGCAGGTACAGCATGGGTTCGATACAGAGTAAAGCTCCCTCTACACTGTCCCATCAAACACTCCCAGGGCAGGTACAGCACGGGTTAGATACAGAGTAAAGCTCCCTCTACACTGTCCCATCAAACACTCCCAGGGCAGGTACAGCATGGGTTAGATACAGAGTAAAGCTCCCTCTACACTGTCCCATCAAACACTCCCAGGGCAGGTACAGCATGGGTTCGATACAGAGTAAAGCTCCCTCTACACTGTCCCATCAAACACTCCCAGGGCAGGTACAGCACGGGTTAGATACAGGGTAAAGCTCCCTCTACACTGTCCCATCAAACACTCCCAGGGCAGGTACAGCACGGGTTAGATACAGGGTAAAGCTCTGTGTGTGCCATCCCAGCCTGGTGTTTCGATGATGCCGGTGTACTGGCCCCGAATGCTGGGCCCAGTGTGAAGGTGCTTTCATCCAATGGCAAATATAATCTGGTTTCACAGAGACCCCTGACAGCCAACAGAGTGTCGTGACTTTCATCTGAGTTGGATTCAGTCTGAGATCTTGTGCAATCCGATTGCTTTCTTTGTACTGACGTGTTTTCTGATGCACAGAAGAGGCTTGAAGGGTCACACTGACACTTTCCACCTTCAGCTGAGAGATCCTGAGATTCTGGGTCAGATTCGGATTGAGTCTGTGATGAAGAACAGAAGTCTGAAGGAGGCTTCGCATCTTTGAAGAGCCCCTGGGGGCAGGTCATTGCATCAGTGCCACCGTGGCTCAGTGCGAAGCACTCACCCCGCTGAGTCAGAAGGTCGGGGGTTCGCGTCCCACTTCAGGGAAACGGGAGCCCATTTTCCAGTCTGACACTCCCAGTGCAGTACTGAGGGAGCGCTGCACTGTCGGAGGGTCAGTACTGAGGGAGTGCTGCACTGTCGGAGGGTCAGTACTGAGGGAGAGCTGCACTGTCGGAGAGTCAGTACTGAGGGAGCGCTGCACTGTCGGAGGGTCAGTACTGAGGGAGAGCTGCACTGTCGGAGAGTCAGTACTGAGGGAGCGCTGCACTGTCGGAGGGTCAGTACTGAGGGAGAGCTGCACTGTCGGAGAGTCAGTACTGAGGGAGCGCTGCACTGTCGGAGGGTCAGTACTGAGGGAGCGCTGCACTGTCGGAGAGTCAGTACTGAGGGAGCGCTGCACTGTCGGAGGGTCAGTACTGAGGGAGAGCTGCACTGTCGGAGGGTCAGTACTGAGGGAGCGCTGCACTGTCGGAGGGTCAGTACTGAGGGAGTGCTGCACTGTCGGAGCGTCAGTACTGAGGGAGAGCTGCACTGTTGGAGGGTCAGTACTGAGGGAGTGCTGCACTGTCAGAGGGTCAGTACTGAGGGAGAGCTGCACTGTTGGAGGGTCAGTACTGAGGGAGTGCTGCACTGTCGGAGGGTCAGTACTGAGGGAGTGCTGCACTGTCGGAGGGTCAGTACTAAGGGAGAGCTGCACTGTCGGAGGGTCAGGACTGAGGGAGAGCTGCACTGTTGGAGGGTCAGTACTGAGGGAGTGCTGCACTGTTGGAGGGTCAGTACTGAGGGAGTGCTGCACTGTCGGAGGGTCAGGACTGAGGGAGAGCTGCACTGTTGGAGGGTCAGTACTGAGGGAGTGCTGCACTGTCGGAGGGTCAGTACTAAGGGAGCGCTGCACTGTCGGAGGGTCAGTACTAAGGGAGCGCTGCACTGTCGGAGGGTCAGGACTGAGGGAGTGCTGCACTGTCGGAGGGTCAGTACTAAGGGAGCGCTGCACTGTCGGAGGGTCAGGACTGAGGGAGCGCTGCACTGTTGGAGTGCTGGCTTTCGGACGAGATGTTAAACCGAAGCCCTATCACCGGGGAGAACTCGATTGCTCTCCTTCGAATAATGCCATGGGATCTTTTACGTCCACATGAACGGCCAGAGGGGTCCTCAGTATAAATTCTCATCCGAACGACAGTGCAGCGCTCCCTCAGTACTGACCCTCCGACAGTGCAGCTCTCCCTCAGTAATGACCCTCCGACAGTGCAGCGCTCCCTCAGTACTGACCCTCCGACAGTGCAGCGATCCCTCAGGACTGACCCTCCGACAGTGCAGTGCACCCTCAGTACTGACCCTCCGACAGTGCAGCGCTCCCTCAGTACTGACCCTCCGACAGTGCAGCGCTCCCTCAGTACTGACACTCCGACAGTGCAGCGCTCCCTCAGTACTGACCCTCCGACAGTGCAGCGCTCCCTCAGTACCGACCCTCCGACAGTGCAGCGCTCCCTCAGTACTGACCCTCCGACAGCGCAGTGCTCCCTCAGTACTGACCCTCCGACAGTGCAGCGCTCCCTCAGTACTGACCCTCCGACCGTGTAGCGCTCCCTCAGTACTGACGCTCCGACAGTGCAGCACTCCCTCTGTACTGACCCTCCGACCGTTCAGTTCTCCCTCATTACTGACCCTCCGACAGTGCAGCGCTCCCTCAGTACTGACCCTCCGACAGTGCACCGCTCCCTCAGTACTGACCCTCCGACAGTGCAGCTCTCCCTCAGTACTGACCCTCCGACAGTGCAGCACTCCCTCAGTACTGACCCTCCAACAGTGCAGAGCTCCCTCAGTACTGACCCTCTGACAGTGCAGCGCTCCCTCAGTACTGACCCTCTGACAGTGCAGCGCTCCCTCAGTACTGACCCTCCGACAGTGCAGCGCTCCCTCAGTACTGACCCTCCGACAGTGCAGCTCTCCCTCAGTACTGACCCTCCAACAGTGCAGAGCTCCCTCAGTACTGACCCTCCAACAGTGCAGAGCTCCCTCAGAACTGACCCTCCGACAGCGCAGCGCTCCTTCAGTACTGACCCTCCGACAGCGCAGCGCTCCCTCAGTAATGACCCTCCGACAGTGCAGCGCTCCCTCAGTACTGACCCTCCGACAGTGCAGCGCTCCCTCAGTACTGACCCTCCGACAGTGCAGCTCTCCCTCAGCACTGACCCTCCGACAGTGCAGCGCTCCCTCAGTACTGACCCTCCGACAGTGCAGCTCTCCCTCATTACTGACCCTCCGACAGTGCAGCTGTCCCTCAGTACTGACCCTCCGACAGTGCAGCTCTCCCTCAGTACTGACCCTCCGACAGTGCAGCGCTCCCTCAGTACTGAACCTCCGACAGTGCAGCACTCCCTCAGTACTGACCCTCCGACAGTGCAGCGCTCCCTCAGTACTGACCCTCCGACAGTGCTGCGCTCCCTCAGTACTGACCCTCCGACAGTGCTGCGCTCCCTCAGTACTGACCCTCCGACAGCGCAGTGCTCCCTCAGTACTGACGCTCCAACAGTGCAGCGCTCCCTCAGTACTGACCCTCCGACAGTGCAGCGCTTCCTCAGTACTGACCCTCCGACAGTGCAGCTCTCCCTCAGTGCTGACCCTCCGACAATGCAGCGCTCCCTCAGTACTGACCCTCCAACAGTGCAGTGCTCCCTCAGTACTGACCCTGCGACAGTGCAGTGCTCCCTCAGTACTGACCCTCCGACAGTGCAGCGCTCCCTCAGTCCTGACCCTCCGACAGCGCAGTGCTCCCTCAGTACTGACGCTCCAACAGTGCAGCGCTCCCTCAGTACTGACCCTCCGACAGTGCAGCGCTTCCTCAGTACTGACCCTCCGACAGTGCAGCTCTCCCTCAGTGCTGACCCTCCGACAGTGCAGCTCTCCCTCAGTACTGACCCTCCGACAATGCAGCACTCCCTCAGTACTGACCCTCCGACAGTGCAGCGCTCCCTTAGTACTGACCCTCCGACAGTGCAGCTCTCCCTCAGTACTGACCCTCCGACAGTGCAGCACTCCCTCAGTACTGACCCTCCGACAGTGCAGCGCTCCCTCAGTACTGACCCTCCGACAGTGCAGCTCTCCCTCAGTACTGACTCTCCGACAGTGCAGCTCTCCCTCAGTACTCACCCTCCGACAGTGCAGCTCTCCCTCAGTACTGACCCTCCGACAGTGCAGCTCTCCTTCAGTACTGACCCTCCGACTGTGCAACGCTCCCTCATTACTGCCCCTCCGCCAGTGCAGCTCTCCCTCAGTACTGACCCTCCGACAGTGCAGCTCTCCCTCATTACTGCCCCTCCGCCAGTGCAGCTCTCCCTCAGTACTGACCCTCCGACAGTGCAGCGCTCCCTCAGTACTGACCCTCCGACAGTGCAGCGCTCCCTCAGTACTGACCCTCAGACAGTGCAGCTCTCCCTCAGTACTGACCCTCCGACAGTGCAGCTCTCCCTCAGTACTGACCCTCCGACAGTGCAGCGCTCCCTCAGTACTGACCCTCCGACAGTGCAGCGCTCCCTCAGTACTGACCCTCCGACAGTGCAGCGCTCCCTCAGTACTGACCCTCCGACAGTGCTGCGCTCCCTCAGTACTGACCCTCCGACAGCGCAGTGCTCCCTCAGTACTGACGCTCCAACAGTGCAGCGCTCCCTCAGTACTGACCCTCCGACAGTGCAGCGCTTCCTCAGTACTGACCCTCCGACAGTGCAGCTCTCCCTCAGTGCTGACCCTCCGACAGTGCAGCTCTCCCTCAGTACTGACCCTCCGACAATGCAGCGCTCCCTCAGTACTGACCCTCCAACAGTGCAGTGCTCCCTCAGTACTGACCCTGCGACAGTGCAGTGCTCCCTCAGTACTGACCCTCCGACAGTGCAGCGCTCCCTCAGTCCTGACCCTCCGACAGCGCAGTGCTCCCTCAGTACTGACGCTCCAACAGTGCAGCGCTCCCTCAGTACTGACCCTCCGACAGTGCAGCGCTTCCTCAGTACTGACCCTCCGACAGTGCAGCTCTCCCTCAGTGCTGACCCTCCGACAATGCAGCTCTCCCTCAGTACTGACCCTCCGACAATGCAGCACTCCCTCAGTACTGACCCTCCGACAGTGCAGCGCTCCCTTAGTACTGACCCTCCGACAGTGCAGCTCTCCCTCAGTACTGACCCTCCGACAGTGCAGCACTCCCTCAGTACTGACCCTCCGACAGTGCAGCGCTCCCTCAGTACTGACCCTCCGACAGTGCAGCACTCCCTCAGTACTGACCCTCCGACTGTGCAACGCTCCCTCATTACTGCCCCTCCGCCAGTGCAGCTCTCCCTCAGTACTGACCCTCCGACAGTGCAGCTCTCCCTCATTACTGCCCCTCCGCCAGTGCAGCTCTCCCTCAGTACTGACCCTCCGACAGTGCAGCTCTCCCTCAGTACTGACCCTCCGACAGTGCAGCGCTCCCTCAGTACTGACCCTCCGATAGTGCAGCGCTCCCTCAGTACTGACCCTCCGACAGTGCAGCTCTCCCTCAGTACTGACCCTCCGACAGTGCAGCTCTCCCTCAGTACTGACCCTCCGACAGTGCAGCTCTCCCTCAGTACTGACCCTCCGACAGTGCAGCGCTCCCTCAGTACTGACCCTCCGACAGTGCAGCGCTCCCTCAGTACTGACCCTCCGACAGTGCAGCTCTCCCTCAGTACTGACCCTCCGACAGTGCAGCTCTCCCTCAGTACTGACCCTCCGACAGTGCAGCTCTCCCTCAGTACTGACCCTCCGACAGTGCAGCTCTCCCTCAGTACTGACCCTCCGACAGTGCAGCTCTCCCTCAGTACTGACCCTCCGACAGTGCAGCTCTCCCTCAGTACTGACCCTCCGACAGTGCAGCTCTCCCTCAGTACTGACCCTCCGACAGTGCAGCGCTCCCTCAGTACTGACCCTCCGACAATGCAGCACTCCCTCAGTACTGGCCCTCCGACAGTGCAGCGCTCCCTCAGTACTGACCCTCCAACAGTGCAGAGCTCCCTCAGTACTGACCCTCCGACAGTGCAGCTCTCCCTCAGTACTGACCCTCCGACAGTGCAGCGCTCCCTCAGTACTGACCCTCCGACAGTGCAGCTCTCCCTCAGTACTGACCCTCCGACAGTGCAGCGCTCCCTCAGTACTGACCCTCCGACAGTGCAGCGCTCCCTCAGTACTGACCCTCCGACAATGCAGCACTCCCTCAGTACTGGCCCTCCGACAGTGCAGCACTCCCTCAGTACTGACCCTCAGACAGTGCAGCGCTCCCTCAGTACTGACCCTCCGACAGTGCAGCGCTCCCTCAGTACTGACCCTCCGACAGTGCAGCGCTCCCTCAGTACTGACCCTCCGACAGTGCAGCGCTCCCTCAGTACTGACCCTCCGACAGTGCAGCGCTCCCTCAGTACTGACCCTCCGACAGTGCAGCACTCCCTCAGTACTGACCCTCCGACAGTACAGCGCTCCCTCAGTACTGACCCTCCGACAGTGCAGCGCTCCCTCAGTACTGACCCTCCGACAATGCAGCACTCCCTCAGTACTGGCCCTCCGACAGTGCAGCACTCCCTCAGTACTGACCCTCCGACAGTGCAGCACTCCCTCAGTACTGACCCTCCGACAGTGCAGCGCTCCCTCAGTACTGGCCCTCCGACAGTGCAGCACTCCCTCAGTACTGACCCTCCGACAGTGCAGCACTCCCTCAGTACTGACCCTCCGACAGTGCAGCGCTCCCTCAGTACTGACCCTCCGACAGTGCAGCACTCCCTCAGTACTGACCCTCCGACAGTACAGCTCTCCCTCAGTACTGACCCTCCGACAGTGCAGCTCTCCCTCAGTACTGACCCTCCGACAGTGCAGCACTCCCTCAGTACTGACCCTCCGACAGTGCAGCGCTCCCTCAGTACTGACCCTCCGACAGTGCAGAGTTCCCTCAGTACTGACCCTCCGACAGTGCAGCGCTCCCTCAGTACTGACCCTCCGACAGTGCAGCGCTCCCTCAGTACTGACCCTCCGACAGTGCGGCGCTCCCTCAGTACTGACCCTCCGACAGTGCGGCGCTCCCTCAGTACTGACCCTCCGACAGTGCAGCGCTCCCTCAGTACTGACCCTCCGACAGTGCAGCACTCCCTCAGTACTGACCCTCCGACAGTGCAGCACTCCCTCAGTACTGACCCTCCGACAGTGCAGCGCTCCCTCAGTACTGACCCTCCGACAGTGCAGCACTCCCTCAGTACTGACCCTCCGACAGTGCGGCGCTCCCTCAGTACTGACCCTCCGACAGTGCAGCGCTCCCTCAGTACTGACCCTCCGACAGTGCAGCACTCCCTCAGTACTGACCCTCCGACAGTGCAGCACTCCCTCAGTACTGACCCTCCGACAGTGCGGCGCTCCCTCAGTACTGACCCTCCGACAGTGCAGCGCTCCCTCAGTACTGACCCTCCGACAGTGCAGCACTCCCTCAGTACTGACCCTCCGACAGTGCAGCGCTCCCTCAGTACTGACCCTCCGACAGTGCAGCACTCCCTCAGTACTGACCCTCCGACAGTGCGGCGCTCCCTCAGTACTGACCCTCCGACAGTGCAGCGCTCCCTCAGTACTGACCCTCCGACAGTGCAGCGCTCCCTCAGTACTGACCCTCCGACAGTGCAGCGCTCCCTCAGTACTGACCCTCCGACAGTGCAGCGCTCCCTCAGTACTGACCCTCAGACAGTGCAGCGCTCCCTCAGTACCGACCCTCCGACAGTGCAGCACTCCCTCAGTACTGACCCTCCGACAGTGCAGCGCTCCCTCAGTACTGACCCTCCGACAGTGCAGCTCTCCCTCAGTACTGACTCTCCGACAGTGCAGCGCTCCCTCAGTACTGACCCTCCGACAGTGCAGCTCTCCCTCAGTACTGACCCTCCGACAGTGCAGCTCTCCCTCAGTACTGACTCTCCGACAGTGCGGCGCTCCCTCAGTACTGACCCTCCGACAGTGCGGCGCTCCCTCAGTACTGACCCTCCGACAGTGCAGCGCTCCCTCAGTACTGACCCTCCGACAGTGCGGCGCTCCCTCAGTACTGACCCTCCGACAGTGCGGCGCTCCCTCAGTACTGACCCTCCGACAGTGCGGCGCTCCCTCAGTACTGACCCTCCGACAGTGCGGCGCTCCCTCAGTACTGACCCTCCGACAGTGCAGCTCTCCCTCAGTACTGACCCTCCGACAGTGCAGCGCTCCCTCAGTACTGACCCTCCGACAGTGCAGCGCTCCCTCAGTACTGACCCTCCGACAGTGCAGCGCTCCCTCAGTACTGACCCTCCGACAGTGCTGCGCTCCCTCAGTACTGACCCTCCGACAGTGCTGCGCTCCCTCAGTACTGACCCTCCGACAGTGCTGCGCTCCCTCAGTACTGACCCTCCGACAGTGCAGCTCTCCCTCAGTACTGACCCTCCGACAGTGCAGCACTCCCTCAGTACTGACCCTCCGACAGTGCAGCGCTCCCTCAGTACTGACCCTCCGACAGTGCAGCGCTCCCTCAGTACTGACCCTCCGACAGTGCGGCGCTCCCTCAGTACTGACCATCCGACAGTGCAGCGCTCCCTCAGTACTGACCCTCCGACAGTGCAGCGCTCCCTCAGTACTGACCCTCCGACAGTGCAGCGCTCCCTCAGTACTGACCCTCCGACAGTGCAGCGCTCCCTCAGTACTGACCCTCCGACAGTGCAGCGCTCCCTCAGTACTGACCCTCCGACATTGCAGCACTCCCTCAGTACTGACCCTCAGACAGTGCAGCGCTCCCTCAGTACCGACCCTCCGACAGTGCAGCACTCCCTCAATACTGACCCTCCGACAGTGCAGCGCTCCCTCAGTACTGACCCTCCGACAGTGCAGCTCTCCCTCAGTACTGACCCTCCGACAGTGCAGCTCTCCCTCAGTACTGACTCTCCGACAGTGCAGCGCTCCCTCAGTACTGACCCTCCGACAGTGCAGCTCTCCCTCAGTACTGACCCTCCGACAGTGCAGCTCTCCCTCAGTACTGACTCTCCGACAGTGCAGCTCTCCCTCAGTACTGACCCTCCGACAGTGCAGCGCTCCCTCAGTACTGACCCTCCGACAGTGCAGCTCTCCCTCAGTACTGACTCTCCGACAGTGCAGCGCTCCCTCAGTACTGACCCTCCGACAGTGCAGCGCTCCCTCAGTACTGACCCTCCGACAGTGCAGCGCTCCCTCAGTACTGACCCTCCGACAGTGCAGCGCTCCCTCAGTACTGACCCTCCGACAGTGCAGCGCTCCCTCAGTACTGACGCTCCGACAGTGCAGCGCTCCCTCAGTACTGACCCTCCGACAGTGCAGCGCTCCCTCAGTACTGACCCTCCGACAGTGCAGCGCTCCCTCAGTACAGACCCTCCGACAGTGCAGCGCTCCCTCAGTACTGACCCTCCGACAGTGCAGCGCTCCCTCAGTACTGACCCTCCGACAGTGCAGCGCTCCCTCAGTACTGACCCTCCCACAGTGCAGCACACCCTCTGTACTGACCCTCTGACAGTGCAGCACTCCCTCAGTACTGACCCTCTGACAGTGCGGCTCTCCCTCAGTACTGACCCTCCGACAGTGCAGCACTCCCTCAGTACTGACCCTCCGACAGTGCAGCGCTCCCTCAGTACTGACCCTCCGACAGTGCAGCACTCCCTCAGTACTGACCCTCCGACAGTGCGGCGCTCCCTCAGTACTGACCCTCCGACAGTGCAGCGCTCCCTCAGTACTGACCCTCCGACAGTGCAGCGCTCCCTCAGTACTGACCCTCCGACAGTGCAGCGCTCCCTCAGTACTGACCCTCCGACAGTGCAGCGCTCCCTCAGTACTGACCCTCCGACAGTGCAGCGCTCCCTCAGTACTGACCCTCCGACATTGCAGCACTCCCTCAGTACTGACCCTCAGACAGTGCAGCGCTCCCTCAGTACCGACCCTCCGACAGTGCAGCACTCCCTCAATACTGACCCTCCGACAGTGCAGCGCTCCCTCAGTACTGACCCTCCGACAGTGCAGCTCTCCCTCAGTACTGACCCTCCGACAGTGCAGCTCTCCCTCAGTACTGACTCTCCGACAGTGCAGCGCTCCCTCAGTACTGACCCTCCGACAGTGCAGCTCTCCCTCAGTACTGACCCTCCGACAGTGCAGCTCTCCCTCAGTACTGACTCTCCGACAGTGCAGCGCTCCCTCAGTACTGACCCTCCGACAGTGCAGCGCTCCCTCAGTACTGACCCTCCGACAGTGCAGCTCTCCCTCAGTACTGACTCTCCGACAGTGCAGCGCTCCCTCAGTACTGACCCTCCGACAGTGCAGCGCTCCCTCAGTACTGACCCTCCGACAGTGCAGCGCTCCCTCAGTACTGACCCTCCGACAGTGCAGCGCTCCCTCAGTACTGACCCTCCGACAGTGCAGCGCTCCCTCAGTACTGACGCTCCGACAGTGCAGCGCTCCCTCAGTACTGACCCTCCGACAGTGCAGCGCTCCCTCAGTACTGACCCTCCGACAGTGCAGCGCTCCCTCAGTACTGACCCTCCGACAGTGCAGCGCTCCCTCAGTACTGACCCTCCGACAGTGCAGCGCTCCCTCAGTACTGACCCTCCGACAGTGCAGCGCTCCCTCAGTACTGACCCTCCGACAGTGCAGCACTCCCTCAGTACTGACCCTCCGACAGTGCAGCGCTCCCTCAGTACTGACCCTCCGACAGTGCGGCGCTCCCTCAGTACTGACCCTCCGACAGTGCGGCGCTCCCTCAGTACTGACCCTCCGACAGTGCGGCGCTCCCTCAGTACTGACCCTCCGACAGTGCAGCGCTCCCTCAGTACTGACCCTCCGACAGTGCGGCGCTCCCTCAGTACTGACCCTCCGACAGTGCGGCGCTCCCTCAGTACTGACCCTCCGACAGTGCGGCGCTCCCTCAGTACTGACCCTCCGACAGTGCGGCGCTCCCTCAGTACTGACCCTCCGACAGTGCAGCGCTCCCTCAGTACTGACCCTCCGACAGTGCAGCGCTCCCTCAGTACTGACCCTCCGACAGTGCAGCGCTCCCTCAGTACTGACCCTCCCACAGTGCAGCACTCCCTCTGTACTGACCCTCTGACAGTGCAGCACTCCCTCAGTACTGACCCTCTGACAGTGCAGCTCTCCCTCAGTACTGACCCTCCGACAGTGCAGCGCTCCCTCAGTACTGACCCTCCCACAGTGCAGCACTCCCTCTGTACTGACCCTCTGACAGTGCAGCACTCCCTCAGTACTGACCCTCTGACAGTGCAGCTCTCCCTCAGTACTGACCCTCTGACAGTGCAGCTCTCCCTCAGTACTGACCCTCCGACAGTGCAGCGCTCCCTCAGTACTGACCCTCCGACAGTGCAGCACTCCCTCAGTACTGACCCTCCGACAGTGCAGCACTCCCTCAGTACTGACCCTCCGACAGTGCAGCGCTCCCTCAGTACTGACCCTCCGACAGTGCAGCGCTCCCTCAGTACTGACCCTCCGACAGTGCAGCTCTCCCTCAGTACTGACCCTCCGACAGTGCAGCTCTCCCTCAGTACTGACCCTCCGACAGTGCAGCGCTCCCTCAGTACTGACCCTCCGACAGTGCAGCTCTCCCTCAGTACTGACCCTCCGACAGTGCAGCACTCCCTCAGTACTGACCCTCCGACAGTGCAGCGCTCCCTCAGTACTGACCCTCCGACAGTGCAGCGCTCCCTCAGTACTGACCCTCCGACAGTGCAGCTCTCCCTCAGTACTGACCCTCCGACAGTGCAGCTCTCCCTCAGTACTGACCCTCCGACAGTGCAGCGCTCCCTCAGTACTGACCCTCCGACAGTGCAGCTCTCCCTCAGTACTGACCCTCCGACAGTGCAGCACTCCCTCTGTACTGACCCTCCGACAGTGCAGCGCTCCCTCAGTACTGACCCTCCGACAGTGCAGCTCTCCCTCAGTACTGACCCTCCGACAGTGCAGCGCTCCCTCAGTACTGACCCTCCGACAGTGCAGCTCTCCCTCAGTACTGACCCTCCGACAGTGCAGCTCTCCCTCAGTACTGACCCTCCGACAGTGCAGCTCTCCCTCAGTACTGACCCTCCGACAGTGCAGCGCTCCCTCAGTACTGACCCTCCCAACAGTGCAGCACTCCCTCAGTACTGACCCTCCGACAGTGCAGCGCTCCCTCAGTACTGACCCTCCGACAGTGCAGCGCTCCCTCAGTACTGACCCTCCCAACAGTGCAGCACTCCCTCAGTACTGACCCTCCGACAGTGCAGCACTCCCTCAGTACTGACCCTCCGACAGTACAGTGCTCCCTCAGTACTGACCCTCCGACAGTGCAGTGCTCCCTCAGTACTGACCCTCCGACAGTGCAGCGCTCCCTCAGTACTGACCCTCCGACAGTGCAGCGCTCCCTCAGTACTGACCCTCCGACAGTGCAGCGCTCCCTCAGTACTGACCCTCCGACAGTGCAGCGCTCCCTCAGTACTGACCTTCCGACAGTGCAGCGCTCCCTCAGTACTGACCCTCCGACAGTGCGGCGCTCCCTCAGTACTGACCCTCCGACAGTGCGGCGCTCCCTCAGTACTGACCCTCCGACAGTGCGGCGCTCCCTCAGTACTGACCCTCTGACAGTGCAGCGCTCCCTCAGTACTGACCCTCCGACAGTGCAGCACTCCCTCAGTACTGACCTTCCGACAGTGCAGCGCTCCCTCAGTACTGACCCTCCGACAGTGCAGCACTCCCTCAGTACTGACCCTCCGACAGTGCAGCACTCCCTCAGTACTGACCCTCCGACAGTGCAGCACTCCCTCAGTACTGACCCTCCGACAGTGCAGCGCTCCCTCAGTACTGACCCTCCGACAGTGCAGCACTCCCTCAGTACTGACCCTCCGACAGTGCAGCGCTCCCTCAGTACTGACCCTCCGACAGTGCAGCTCTCCCTCAGTACTGACTCTCCGACAGTGCAGCTCTCCCTCAGTACTGACCCTCCGACAGTGCAGCTCTCCCTCAGTACTGACTCTCCGACAGTGCAGCTCTCCCTCAGTACTGACTCTCCGACAGTGCAGCTCTCCCTCAGTACTGACCCTCCGACAGTGCAGCTCTCCCTCAGTACTGACTCTCCGACAGTGCAGCTCTCCCTCAGTACTGACTCTCCGACAGTGCAGCGCTCCCTCAGTACTGACCCTGTGCTCATGTTTCTGGAGTGGTGCTTGAACCTCTGACCTTTCAATGAGAGTGTTGCCCGCTGAGACAGGGCTCTGATTGACCAGGTATAATGTCCCAACCTACCTGACCTGTTTGTTTCCCTCCAATGACAGGGAGAGCCAGGACCACAGGGTATTCCAGGACCCCCAGGAAGAGCCGGTGCTGATGGGACTCCAGGAGCTGATGGTTCACTGGGGCCATTTGGATCTCCGGGGATTCCGGTCAGTTGATCAATTGTCCAGGATGTCGTTGTAATTGTTGAATATCTGCAGAACATCTCTCCAATTCTGGAAACTGAGAGGCGACAGCTGGACAGTGACACCAGGACTGTATCTGGAGCTGGACGGTGACACCAGCACTGTATCTGGAGCTGGACGGTGACACCAGGACTGTATCTGGAGCTGGACGGTGACACCAGGACTGTGTCTGGAGCTGGACGGTGACACCAGGACTGTGTCTGGAGCTGGACGGTGACACCAGGACTGTGTCTGGAGCTGGACGGTGACACCAGGACTGTATCTGGAGCTGGACGGTGACACCAGGACTGTATCTGGAGTTGGACAGTGACACCAGGACTGTATCTGGAGCTGGACAGTGACACCAGGACTGTATCTGGAGTTGGACAGTGACACCAGGACTGTATCTGGAGCTGGACAGTGACGCCAGGACTGTATCTGGAGCTGGACGGTGACACCAGGATTGTATCTGGAGCTGGACGGTGACACCAGGACTGTATCTGGAGCTGGACAGTGACACCAGGACTGTATCTGGAGCTGGACAGTAACACCAGGACTGTGTCTGGAGCTGGACGCTGACACCAGGACTGTGTTTGGAACTGGACGGTGAAACCAGGACTGTATCTGGAGCTGGACAGTAACACCAGGACTGTGTCTGGAGCTGGACGCTGACACCAGGACTGTGTTTGGAACTGGACGGTGACACCAGGACTGTATTTGGAGCAGGACAGTCGCACCAGGAATGTATCTAGAGCTGGACAGTAAAACGAGGACTATATCTGGAGCTGAACAGTGACACCAGGACTGTATCTGGAGCTTGACAGTGACACCAGGACTGTATCTGGAGCTCGATGGTGACACCAGGACTGTATCTGGAGCTGGACAGTGACACCAGGACTGTATCTGGAGCTGGACAGTGACACCAGGACTGTATCTGGAGCTGGACAGTGACACCAGGACTGTATCTGGAGCTGGACAGTGACACCAGGACTGTATCTGGAGCTGGACAGTGACGCCAGGACTGTATCTGGAGCTATTACACTACTGGATGTATATTATAGGTCACCAAATAGTAGGAAGGAGATAGAGGGTCAAATTTGCAGGCAAATTACAGTGAGATGCAAGAACTATTGGACTTCAATTACCCCAATATACACTGGGCCAGTATCCGTGTAAAGGGCAAAGAAGGGGAGGAATTCTTGAAATGTGTACAAGAGAACCTTCTGGAACAATGTGTTTTGTCCAACGAGGTAGGAAGCAGTGCTGGATCGAGTTCTGGGGAATGAAGTGGGGCAAGTGGAGCCTGTTTCAGTGGAGGAACCTTTGGGGAATAGTGATCATAATATCATTAGGTTTAGAATAGTTATGGAAAAGGCCAAGGAAAAAACACACGTCAAATACTTAACTGGAGGAGGGCTAATATCAGAGAGTTGAAGTTGGAATTTTCCCAGGTGGTTTGGAATCAAAAATTGGCAACAAAACAGTAATCGAACAATGGGAGGCTTCAAGGAGGAGATGGTTTGGGGACAGAGTAAACACATTCCAACGAGGGGGACAGGAAGGGCATCCAAATCTAGAGCTCCCTGGATGGATGACTAAAGATATAGAGATTAAAATGAAACAGAAAAAGGAGACTTTTGTTGAATGTAAGGTTCATAATACAGGAGAGAACCAGGCTGAATACAGAAAGTACAGGAGATCTAAAAAAGGGAATAAGAGGGGCAAAGAGAGAGAGTCTGAGAATAGATTAACAGCTGACATAAAATGGAACACAAAAGTGTTTGAAAACATATAAATCGTAAAAGGGTAGTGAAAGGAAGGGTGGGGGTGATTCGGGACAACAATGGAGATCTTCTTGTGGAGGTAGAGGGCATGACTGAGGTCCTAAATGAGAACTTCACATCAGTCTTCACTGGAGGAGAGGACGCTGCCATTATATCAGTAAAGGAGGAGGTAGTGGTGATATTGGATAGGATAAAAATAGATAAATATAGATAAATAGAGGGTATTCTGAGGGACAGGATCTACAGGCATTTGGAGAGGCAGGGACTAATTAGGAACAGTCAGCATGGTTTTGTGAGAGGAAAATCATGTCTCACGAATTTGATTGAGTTTTTTGAAGGGGTAACCAAGAAGATAGATGAGGGCTGTGCAGTAGACGTGGTCTACATGGACTTCAGCAAAGCATTTGACAAGGTACCGCATGGTAGGTTGTTACATAAGGTTAAATCTCATGGGATCCAAGGTGAGGTAGCCAATTGGATACAAAATTGGCTTGACGACAGAAGACAGAGGGTGGTTGTAGAGGGTTGTTTTTCAAACTGGATGCCTGTGTCCAGCGGTGTGCCTCAGGGATCGGTGCTGGGTCCGCTGTTATTTGTTATTTATATTAATGATTTGGATGAGAATTTAGGAGGCATGGTTAGTAAGTTTGCAGATGACACCAAGATTGGTGGCATTGTGGACAGTGAAGAAGGTTATCTGGGATTGCAACGGGATCTTGATCAATTGGGCCAGTGGGCCGATGAATGGCAGATGGAGTTTAATTTAGATAAATGTGAGGTGATGCATTTTGGTAGATCGAATCGGGCCAGGACCTACTCCGTTAATGGTAGGGCGTTGGGGAGAGTTATAGAACAAAGAGATCTAGGAGTACAGATTCATAGCTCCTTGAAAGTGGAGTCACAGGTGGATAGGGTGGTGAAGAAGGCATTCAGCATGCTTGGTTTCATTGGTCAGAACATTGAATGCAGGAGTTGGGATGTCTTGTTGAAGTTGTACAGGGCATTGGTGAGGCCACACTTGGAGTACTGTGTACAGTTCTGGTCACCCTGTTACAGAAAGGATATTATTAAACTAGAAAGAGTGCAGAAAAGATTTACTAGGATGCTACCGGGACTTGATGGTTTGACTTACAGGGAGAGGTTAGACAGACTGGGACTTTTCTCTCTGGAGAGTAGGAGGTTAAGGGGTGATCTTATAGAAGTCTATAAAATAATGAGGGGCATAGATAAGGTCGATAGTCAAAATCTTTTCCCAAAGGTAGGGGAGTCTATAACGAGGGGGCACAGATTTAAGGTGAGAGGGGAGAGATACAAAGGGGTCCAGAGGGGCAATTTTTTCACTCAAAGGGTGGTGAGTGTCTGGAACGAGCTGCCAGAGGCAGTAGTAGAGGCGGGTACAATTTTGTCTTTTAAAAAGCATTTGGACAGTTACATGGGTAAGATGGGTATAGAGGGATATGGGCCAAGTGCAGGCAATTGGGACTAGCTTAGTGGTATAAACTGGGCGACATGGACATGTTGGGCCGAAGGGCCTGTTTCCATGTTGTAACTTCTATGATTCTATGATTCTATAAAGAGGAGGGACTTAAAAGATTGGCAGTACTCAAAGTAGAAAAGTCACTCGGTCTGGATGGGATGCATCCGAGGTTACTGAGGGAAGTAAGGGTGGAAATTGCGGAGGCTCTGGCCATAATCTTCCAATCCTCCTCGGGTATGGGGACGGTGCCAGAGGACTGGAGGATTGCAAATGTCACACCCCTGTTCAAAAAAGGGGAGAGGGATAAACCCGGTAATTACAGGCCAGTCAGCATAATGTCGGGGTGGGGAAACTTTTAGAGACAATAATCTGGGACAAAATTAATTGGCACTTGGAATCATAGAATCATGGAAGGTTACAGCACAGGAGGAGGCCATTCAGTCCATCGAGTCCATGCCGGCTCTCTGCAAGAGCAATCCAGCCAGTCCCAGTCCCCCGCCCCATCCCCGTAGCCTTGCAATTTTTTTCCTTTCAAGTACTTATCCAGTTCCCTTTTGAAGGCCATGATTGAATCTGCCTCCACCACCCCCTCGGGCAGTGCATTCCAGATCATAACCACTCGCTGTGTAAAAAAGTTTTTCCTCATGTCACCTTTGGTTCTTTTGCCAATCACCTTAAATCTGTGCCCTCTGGTTCTTGACCCTTCCACCAATGGGAACAGTTTCTCTCTATCTACTCTGTCCAGACCCTTCATGATTTTGAATACCTCGATCAAATCTCCTCGCAACCATCTCTGTTCCAAGGAGAACAATCCCAGCTTCTCCAGTCTATCCACGTAACTAAAGTCCCTCATCCCTGGAATCATTCCAGTAAATCTCTTCTGCACCCTCTCTAAGGCCTTCACATCTTTCCTAAAGTGCGGTGCCCAGAACTGGACACAATACTCCAGTTGTGGCCGAACCAGTGTTTTATAAAGGTTCATCATGACTTCCTTGCTTTTGTACTCTCTGCCTCTATTTATAAAGCCCAGGATCCCGTAAGCTTTTTTAACCGCTTTCTCAACCTGCCCTGCTACCTTCAATGATTTATGTACATATACCCCCAGATCTCTCTGTTCCTGTACCCCTTTAGAATTGTACCCTCTAGTTTATATTGCCTGTCCTCATTGTGGAATGTATCCCTTAGCATTTTTCTGGGTTAAATTTCATCTGCCACGTGTCCGCCCATGCCACCAACCTGTCTATACCCTCTTGAAGTCTATCACTATCCTCCTCACTGTTCACTACACTTCCAAGTTTTGTGTCATCTGCAAATTTTGAACTTGTGCCCTGTACACCCAAGTCCAAGTCATTAATATATATCAAGAAAAGCAGTGGTCCCAGCACTGACCCCTGGGGGACACCATTGTACACCTCCCTCCAGTCCGAAAAACAACCGTTCACCACTACTCTCTGTTTCCTGTCACTTAGCCAATTCTGTACCCATGTTGCTACTGCCCTTTTTATTCCATGGGCCACAATCTTGATGATAAGCCTACCATGCGGCACTTTATTAAACGCCTTTTGAAAGTCCATATCCATCACATCAACTGCATTACCCTCATCGACCCTCTCTGTTACCTCATCAAAAAACTCTATCAAGTTAGTTAAACACGATTTGCCTTTAACAAATCCGTGCTGGCTTTCCCTAATCAATCCACACTCGTCCAAGTGACTGTTAATTCTGTCCCGGATTATCGTTTCTAAAAGTTTCCCCATCAAGGTTAAACTGGTAAACAAGGTCGGTGAGCTGCAGGCAAAATTAGCCACATGGGAATATGATGACATGATGTCAACGGAAACCTGGCTCAAAAAAGGGCAGGATTGGGTACTAAATATTCCTGGATACAAGGTGTTCAGGAAAGATAGGGAAGCCTGTGGCCAGTGGGGTACCACAGGGATCGGTGCTGGGTCCCTTGCTGTTTGTGGTCTACATTAATGACTTGGATATGAATGTAAAAGGTATGATCAGTAAGTTCGCTGATGATACAAAAATTGGTAGGGTGGTAAATAGCGAGGAGGATAGCCTCAGTCTGCAGGACGATATAGATGGGTTGGTCAGATGGGCGGAACAGTGGCAAATGGAATTTAACCCGGAAAAGTGCGAGGTGATGCACTTTGGAGGGACTAACAAGGCAAGGTAATACACAATGAATGGGAGGACCCTAGGCAAGACAGAGGGTCAGAGGGATCTTGGTGTGCAAGTTCACAGATCCCTGAAGGCGGCGGAACAGGTAGATAAGGTGGTAAAGAAGGCATATGGGATACTTGCCTTTATTAGCCGAGGTTATGATGGAGCTGTATAAAACACTGGTTAGGCCACAGCTGGAGTACTGTGTGCAGTTCTGGTCGCCACACTACAGGAAGGATGTGATCGCTTTGGAGAGGGTGCAGAGGAGATTCACCAGGATGTTACCAGGACTGGAGCGCTTCAGCTATGAAGAGAGACTGGGAAGATTGGGTTTGTTTTCCTTGGAGCAGAGGAGGCTGAGGGGGGACATGATTGAGGTGTACAAAATTATGAGGGGCACAGATAGGATGGATACTAAGGAGCTTTTTCCCTTCGTTGAGGGTTCTATAACAAGGGGACATAGATTCAAGGTAAAAGGCGGGAGGTTTAGAGGGGATTTGAGAAATAACTTTTTCACCCAGAGGGTGGTTGGAGTCTGGAACTCACTGTCTGAAAGGGTTGTGGAGGCAGGAACCCTCACAACATTCAAGAAGCATTTGGATGAGCACTTGAAATGCCATAGCATACAAGGCTACGGACCAAATGCTGGAATATGGGATTAGAGTAGACAGGGCTGATGGCCGGCGCGGACACGATGGGCCGAAGGGCCTCTATCCGTGCTGTATAACTCTATGACTCTATGACTCTATGAAAGAAAGGAGGGGGGTGGTGGTGGTATTGATTAAGGAGACTATGGCAGTGCTGGAGAGAGAGGATGTCCTGGAGGGGTCAAGCACAGAATCAATTTGGTTAGAGTTAAGAAACAATAGAGGTGCCATTATACTACTGGGTGTATTCTATAGGCACCAACTAGTGGGAAGGAGATAGAGGAGAAAATTTACAGGGAAATTACAGAGAGGTGCAAGAACCTTAGAGTAGTGACAATGGGGGACTTCAACTATCTTAATATAGACTGGGATAGTAATAGTGTAAAGGGCAGAGAGGGGGAGGAATTTTTGAACTGTGTTCAGTAGACCTTTCTTGACCAGTACGTTTCTGGCCCAGTGAGGAAGGAGGCATTGCTGGATCTGGTTCAGGGGAATGAGACGGGTCAAGTGGAGCAAGTGTCAGTGGGGGAGCATTTAGGGAGCAGTGATCATAATATCATAAGGTTTAGAATATTTATGGAACAAGAGTAAAAATACTTAATTGGAGGAGGGCCAATTTCAGTGGGATGAGAATGGATCTGGCCCGGGTAAATTGGAATCAAAGATAGGCGAATAAATGAAAGTCAGCACGGATTTGTTAAAGGTGAACTGTGTTTGTTTAACTTGATTGAGTTCTTTGATGAAGTAACGGAGAGGGTTGATGAGGGGAGTGCGGTTGATGTTGTGTATATGGACTATCAAAAGGCATTTGATAAAGTGCCACATGATAGACTTGTTAGTAAAATTAAAGCCCATGGGATTAAAGGGACAGTGGCAGTGTGGATACAGAATAGGCTAAGGAACAGAAAGCAGAGAGTAGTGGTGAACGGTTGTTTTTCAGACTGGAGGGAAGTATACAGTGGTGTTCCCCAGGGGTCAGTATTAGGACCACTGCTCTTTTTGATATATATTAATAACCTGGACTTGGGTATAGAGGGTATAATTTCAAAGTTTGCAGATGACACAAAACTCGGAAATGTAGTAAACAATGTGGAGGATAGTAACAGAGTTCAGGAGGACAGAGACAGACTGGTGAAATGGGCAGACACATGACAGATGAAATTTAACGCAGAGAAGTGTGAAGTGATACATTTTGGTCGGAAGAATGAGGAGAGGCAATATAAACTAAATGGTACAATTTTAAAGGGGGTGCAGGAACAGAGAGACCTGGGGGTGAATGTACACAAATCACTGAAGGTGACAGGACAGGTTGAGAAGGCTGTTAAAAAAGCAAATGGGATCCTGGGATTTATTAATAGAGGCACAGAGTACAAAAGCAAGGAAGTTATGCTAAACCTTTATAAACACTGGTTAGGTCTCAGCTGGAGAATTGTGTCCAATTCTGGGCACCGCACTTTAGAAAAGATGTGAAGGCCTTAGAGAGGGTGCAGAGGATATTTACTAGAATGGTTCCAGGGATGAGGGACTTCAGTTATGTGGAGAGACTGGAGAAGCTGGGATTGTTCTCCTTAGAACAGAGAAGGTTAAGGGGAGATTTGATGGAGGTGTTCAAAATCATGAAGGGTTTTGATAGAGTAAATAAGGAGAAACTGTTTCCAGTGGGAGAAGGGTCGGGAACCAGAGGATACAGATTGAAGGTGATCGGCAAAAGAACCAGAGGGGAGATGAGGAAACATTTTTTTACGCAGCGAGTTGCGATGATCTGGAATTCACTGCCTGAAAGGGCGGAGGAAGCAGATTCAATAATAACTTTCAAAAGGGAATTGGATAAATACTCGAATTTTAAAAAAACAAGGCTGTGGGGAAAGAGCAGGGGAGTGGGACTAATTGGATAGCTCTTTCAAAGAGGCAGCACAGGCACGATGGGCCGAATGGCCTCCTCCTGTGCTGTAAGATTTGATGATTCCATGACAGCGGCAGGAGCTGGACGGTGACAGCAGGAAGCAGGAGAACTTGCATTTATAGAGCGCTTGTCACCACTCCAGGTCCTCCCGAATTGCTGATCACCAGTGAAGGATTTGAAGTGTCGTCACTGTAAGAATCGACGCAGACAATTCACACACAGCAAGATCCCACAAACAGCAATGTGATAATGACAGGGTAATCTGTTTTTAGTGATGTTGGTTGAGGGATAAATATGGGCCCAGGACACCGGGGAGAACTCCCCTGCTCTTCCTTGAATATTACCATGGGATCTTTAACATCCACCTGAGAGGGGAGACAGCACCTCGGTTTAAAGTCTCGTTTGAAAGAGGGCACTCCCTCAGTACTGACCCTCCGACAGTGCGGCGCTCCCTCAGTACTGACTCTCCGACAGTGCAGCTCTCCCTCAGTACTGACCCTCCGACAGTGCAGCGCTCCCTCAGTACTGACCCTCCGACAGTGCAGCGCTCCCTCAGTACTGACTCTCCGACAGTGCAGCTCTCCCTCAGTACTGACCCTCCGACAGTGCAGCGCTCCCTCAGTACTGACCCTCCGACAGTGCAGCGCTCTCTCAGTATTGACCCTCCGACAGTGCAGCTCTCCCTCAGTATTGACCCTCCGACAGTGCAGCGCTCCCTCAGTACTGACCCTCCGACAGTGCAGCTCTCCCTCAGTATTGACCCTCCGACAGTGCAGCTCTCCCTCAGTATTGACCCTCCGACAGTGCAGCGCTCCCTCAGTACTGACCCTCCGACAGTGCAGCGCTCCCTCAGTACTGACCCTCCGACAGTGCAGCGCTCCCTCAGTACTGACCCTCCGACAGTGCAGCGCTCCCTCAGTACTGACCCTCCGACAGTGCAGCGCTCCCTCAGTACTGACCCTCCGACAGTGCAGCTCTCCCTCAGTATTGACCCTCCGACAGTGCAGCGCTCCCTCAGTACTGACCCTCCGACAGTGCAGCGCTCCCTCAGTACTGACCCTCCGACAGTGCAGCTCTCCCTCAGTATTGACCCTCCGACAGTACAGCGCTCCCTCAGTACTGACCCTCCGACAGTGCAGCGCTCCCTCAGTACTGACCCTCCGACAGTGCTGCGCTCCCTCAGTACTGACCCTCCGACAGTGCAGCGCTCCCTCAGTACTGACCCTCCGACAGTATAGCGCTCCCTCAGCACTGACCCTCCGACAGTGCAGCGCTCCCTCAGTACTGACCCTCCGACAGTGCAGCGCTCCCTCAGTACTGACCCCTCCAACAGTACAGCACTCCCTCTGTACTGACACTCCGACAGTGCAGCGCTCCCTCAGTACTGACCCTCCGACAGTGCTGCGCTCCCTCAGTACTGACCCTCCGACAGTGCAGCGCTCCCTCAGTACTGACCCTCCGACAGTACAACGCTCCCTCAGCACTGACCCTCCGACAGTGCAGCGCTCCCTCAGTACTGACCCTCCGACAGTGCAGCGCTCCCTCAGTACTGACCCTCCGACAGTGCAGCGCTCCCTCAGCACTGACCCTCCGACAGTGCAGCGCTCCCTCAGTACTGACCCTCCGACAGTGCAGCTCTCCCTCAGTACTGACCCTCCGACAGTGCTGCGCTCCCTCAGTACTGACCCTCCGACAGTGCTGCGCTCCCTCAGTACTGACCCTCCGACAGTGCAGCGCTCCCTCAGTACTGACCCTCCGACAGTGCAGCGCTCCCTCAGTACTGACCCTCCGACAGTGCAGCGCTCCCTCAGTACTGACCCTCCGACAGTGCTGCGCTCCCTCAGTACTGACCCTCCGACAGTGCTGCGCTCCCTCAGTACTGACCCTCCGACAGTGCTGCGCTCCCTCAGTACTACACTGGGCGTGTCAGCCTGGATTATGTTCTCCAGTCTCTGGAGTGGAACTCGAACCCATGACCTTGTGACTCCGAGGCGAGAGTGTCAGGGACAGAATGCGAGCCAGAGCTCAGTATTCATTTGTTAGTTGGAGGTCACACACCGCCTGCCACTCCTGGTCTTGTGATTGGTTTGGTGAATGAAGATCCCAGGGAATATTTAATTTGAAAGGAGCTGATATATTGATTGTCACACTGCCCAGTGAAGCCCTCCTCACCCTCTGGACGGACGGAGCTACCCCTGAGATGACGCTCGGTCGGGGTCGCAGACAGCAGGCAGGTGCGAGAATCAGTCTGCAGGCAGCACTGTGCTCCACTCCCTGATCTGACAGAGCACAGTGTCAAACAGTGCACGGGATTGACGACATTGTCAGTGTTCTGAGAAGGAACTTCCAAAGGAGATGGAAATTACGGTGATAATAATTCAAATATCAATCCTGTTTTCCAGGGTCCGAAAGGATATAAAGGGGATAACGGAAGAAAGGGAGAAAATGGACAGAAGGTGAGTAACAAGGGGGTGTGTGAGACTGAGTGTCTGGACAAGGGGGTGTGTGAGACTGAGTGTCTGGACAAGGGGGTGTGTGAGACTGAGTGTCTGGACAAGGGGGTGTTTGACACTGAGTGTCTGGACAAGGGGGTGTGTGAGACTGAGTGTCTGGACAAGGGGGTGTGTAACACTGAGTGTCTGGACAAGGGGGTGTGTGAGACTGAGTGTCTGGACAAGGGGGTGTGTGAGACTGAGTGTCTGGACAAGGGGGTGTGTGAGACTGAGTGTCTGGACAAGGGGGTGTGTGAGACTGAGTGTCTGGACAAGGGGGTTTGTGACACTGAGTGTCTGGACAAGGGGGTGTGTGAGACTGAGTGTCTGGACAAGGGGGTGTGTGAGACTGAGTGTCTGGACAAGGGGGTGTGTGAAACTGAGTGTCTGGACAAGGGGGTGTGTGAGACTGAGTGTCTGGACAAGGGGGTGTGTGAGACTGAGTGTCTGGACAAGGGGGTGTGTGAGACTGAGTGTCTGGACAAGGGGGTGTGTGAGACTGAGTGTCTGGACAAGGGGGTGTGTGAGACTGAGTGTCTGGACAAGAGGGTGTGTGAGACTGAGTGTCTGGACAAGGGTGTGTGTGAGACTGAGTGTCTGGACAAGGGGGTGTGTAACACTGAGTGTCTGGACAAGGGGGTGTGTGAGACTGAGTGTCTGGACAAGGGGGTGTATGACTCTGAGTGTCTGGACAAGGGGGTGTGTGAGACTGAGTGTCTGGGCAAGGGGGTGTGTGAGACTGAGTGTCTGGACAAGGGGGTGTTTGACACTGAGTGTCTGGACAAGACGGTGTGTGAGACTGAGTGTCTGGACAAGGGGGTGTGTGAGACTGAGTGTCTGGTCAAGACGGTGTGTGAGACTGAGTGTCTGGTCAAGACGGTGTGTGAGACTGAGTGTCTGGACAAGGGGGTGTGTGAGACTGAGTGTCTGGACAAGGGGGTGTTTGACACTGAGTGTCTGGACAAGACGGTGTGTGAGACTGAGTGTCTGGACAAGGGGGTGTGTGAGACTGAGTGTCTGGTCAAGACGGTGTGTGAGACTGAGTGTCTGGACAAGGGGGTGTGTGAGACTGAGTGTCTGGTCAAGACGGTGTGTGAGACTGAGTGTCTGGTCAAGACGGTGTGTGAGACTGAGTGTCTGGACAAGGGGGTGTGTGAGACTGAGTGTCTGGACAGGGGGGTGTGTGAGACTGAGTGTCTGGACAAGACGGTGTGTGAGACTGAGTGTCTGGACAAGGGGGTGTGTGAGACTGAGTGTCTGGTCAAGACGGTGTGTGAGACTGAGTGTCTGGTCAAGACGGTGTGTGAGACTGAGTGTCTGGACAAGGGGGTGTGTGAGACTGAGTGTCTGGACAAGGGGGTGTGTGAGACTGAGTGTCTGGACAAGGGGGTGTGTGAGACTGACTGTCTGGACAAGGGGGTGTGTGAGACTGAGTGTCTGGACAGGGGGGTGTGTGAGACTGAGTGTCTGGACAAGGGGGTGTGTAACACTGAGGCGGGATGGCAGCGTGGGTGGGGGGTGGGGGGTGGTGAGATTAGGCCCATGGGTAACCCACCCAATAAAATCCGTCTGTTCCCCACGCGATGGCGGGTAAATTGGAGCTACTTATCGTGTTTTCCGGGTTTGCCGTCGGAAAGCTGCGCAGTGGGCAGACTGTCCACCCACATCACAGGCTGTCAGCTGGAGCAGCTCGATTTAAAGGGGCAGTCCTCCAATGGCTGCTCCTGGAGCAAACACCCACACAGCACGATGGAGCAGCCCAGGGGAAAGGCTGCTCCTCGATTCAGTGATGCCTCACTCCAGGTCCGACTGGATGGGGTGAGGAGGAGGAGGGATGAGTTCTGCCCGGCGGACGGGAGGAAGTGGCCTGTCTCTGCCACCAAGAAGGCCTGGCTCAAGGTGGCAGAGGAGGTCACCAGCAGCAGCAACATCTCCCACACCTGGATCCAGTGCAGGAAGCACTTCAATGACCTAACCAGGTCAGTCAAAGTGAGTAACTTACTGATTCTCCGACATTCCATCTTCCACATCACCGCCCCCACCCCCCAACTCATTCTGCACTGCCCACACTACTCTATCACATCACACCTCACACCCACTCAAAGCTCATCCTCAACTTACCTGCACTCCCTCACCACTTCCTCACCTCCCCATTACTCACCCCACCACGACCACTCACCCCAATCCTCATCCAATGTCATGGCTCTGTCTCATACTCACCCTCTGATGCATCTCTTTCACGGTCAGCCTCACCCAAACCAATGCATTCATCGGTTGGCCACGTCACCATCACTCACTCTCGTGTCTGTACTTTCTCCCCTTATAGGAGAAGAGAGCCCAGAATGCACGGGAGAGGGCGAGGACCGGAGGGGGGGCCGCAACAGATCGTCGTCCTCACAGACACGGAGCAGGAGGCTCTGGAGCTGAGCCTCACCCTCGAGTGCCTGTCCGTCGGGGACACCAAGACTGGCACCCGACAAACGTCTGGTGACAGAACTTTAACATTCAGCACACACAATATGAATTGATGTTAACATGTCTTGTCATCTTCAGCACCTCAACATCTGTCATCATGCTTAATATTGCCTTCTGTTATCTTACAGGGCATTCAGCGACCGCTGTGATGGCGGAGGGCGATTCCTCAGAGGACCTGTCGGGTTTGCACCTGGTGAGTTACCACACGTGTGAGCACGAGCAGACACTGGTGGCAGGGGCAGCTGTGGAGAGTCCGTGTCGGTGGGACCACTCCTCTCCAGGCTCTGCTCAGCTGGGCCCAGATTCTGAACCCTGGGGGCCATCCTTTAAAAGGAGAATGATCGAGGGGCAGCAGCACATTTGCGAGGTGCTGGAACAGGTGCCATGCACACTCTCCACAATAGCGCAGAGGATGGAGGAGTCCAACTCCTGCATGAGTGGAATGGTGGCACAGGAAAGGAAGGGAATCTCTGAGATAGTGTCACAGGGACATGAGGGAATCTCTGAGATAGTGTCACAGGGACGTGAGGGAATCTCTGAGATAGTGTCACAGGGACGTGAGGGAATCTCTGAGATAGTGTCACAGGGACGTGAGGGAATCTCTGAGATAGTGTCACAGGGACGTGAGGGAATCTCTGAGATAGTGTCACAGGGACGTGAGGGAATCTCTGAGATAGTGTCACAGGGACGTGAGGGAATCTCTGAGATACTGTCACAGGGACGTGAGGGAATCTCTGAGATACTGTCACAGGGACGTGAGGGAATCTCTGAGATAGTGTCACAGGGACGTGAGGGAATCTCTGAGATAGTGTCACAGGGACGTGAGGGAATCTCTGAGATAGTGTCACAGGGACGTGAGGGAATCTCTGAGATAGTGTCACAGGGACGTGAGGGAATCTCTGAGATAGTGTCACAGGGACGTGAGGGAATCTCTGAGATAGTGTCACAGGGACGTGAGGGAATCTCTGAGATAGTGTCACAGGGACGTGAGGGAATCTCTGAGATAGTGTCACAGGGACGTGAGGGAATCTCTGAGATACTGTCACAGGGACGTGAGGGAATCGGCGAGATAGTGTCACAGGGACGTGAGGGAATCTCTGAGATAGTGTCACAGGGACGTGAGGGAATCTCTGAGATACTGTCACAGGGACGTGAGGGAATCTCTGAGATAGTGTCACAGGGACGTGAGGGAATCTCTGAGATAGTGTCACAGGGACGTGAGGGAATCTCTGAGATAGTGTCACAGGGACGTGAGGGAATCTCTGAGATAGTGTCACAGGGACGTGAGGGAATCTCTGAGATAGTGTCACAGGGACGTGAGGGAATCTCTGAGATAGTGTCACAGGGACGTGAGGGAATCTCTGAGATACTGTCACAGGGACGTGAGGGAATCTCTGAGATAGTGTCACAGGGACGTGAGGGAATCTCTGAGATAGTGTCACAGGGACATGAGGGAATCTCTGAGATAGTGTCACAGGGACGTGAGGGAATCTCTGAGATAGTGTCACAGGGACGTGAGGGAATCTCTGAGATACTGTCACAGGGACGTGAGGGAATCTCTGAGATAGTGTCACAGGGACATGAGGGAATCTCTGAGATACTGTCACAGGGACATGAGGGAATCTCTGTGATACTCTCACAGGGACGTGAGGGAATCTCTGAGATACTGTCACAGGGACGTGAGGGAATCTCTGAGATAGTGTCACAGGGACGTGAGGGAATCTCTGACATAGTGTCACAGGGACGTGAGGGAATCTCTGAGATACTGTCACAGGGACGTGAGGGAATCTCTGAGATAGTGTCACAGGGACGTGAGGGAATCTCTGAGATAGTGTCACAGGGACGTGAGGGAATCTCTGAGATACTGTCACAGGGACGTGAGGGAATCTCTGAGATAGTGTCACAGGGACATGAGGGAATCTCTGAGATAGTGTCACAGGGACGTGAGGGAATCTCTGAGATAGTGTCACAGAGACGTGAGGGAATCTCTGAGATAGTGTCACAGGGACGTGAGGGAATCTCTGAGATAGTGTCACAGGGACGTGAGGGAATCTCTGAGATACTGTCACAGGGACGTGAGGGAATCGGCGAGATAGTGTCACAGGGACGTGAGGGAATCGGCGAGATAGTGTCACAGGGACGTGAGGGAATCTCTGAGATACTGTCACAGGGACGTGAGGGAATCTCTGAGATAGTGTCACAGGGACGTGAGGGAATCTCTGAGATAGTGTCACAGGGACGTGAGGGAATCTCTGAGATAGTGTCACAGGGACGTGAGGGAATCTCTGAGATAGTGTCACAGGGACGTGAGGGAATCTCTGAGATAGTGTCACAGGGACGTGAGGGAATCTCTGAGATAGTGTCACAGGGACGTGAGGGAATCTCTGAGATACTGACACAGGGACGTGAGGGAATCTCTGAGATAGTGTCACAGGGACGTGAGGGAATCTCTGAGATAGTGTCACAGGGACATGAGGGAATCTCTGAGATAGTGTCACAGGGACGTGAGGGAATCTCTGAGATACTGTCACAGGGACGTGAGGGAATCTCTGAGATACTGTCACAGGGACGTGAGGGAATCTCTGAGATAGTGTCACAGGGACATAAGGGAATCTCTGAGATACTGTCACAGGGACGTGAGGGAATCTCTGAGATAGTGTCACAGGGACGTGAGGGAATCTCTGAGATAGTGTCACAGGGAAGTGAGGGAATCTCTGAGATAGTGTCACAGGGACGTGAGGGAATCTCTGAGATAGTGTCACAGGGACGTGAGGGAATCTCTGAGATAGTGTCACAGGGACGTGAGGGAATCTCTGAGATAGTGTCACAGGGACGTGAGAGAATCTCTGAAAACTGTCACAGGGACGTGAGGGAATCGGCGAGATAGTGTCACAGGGACGTGAGGGAATCTCTGAGATAGTGTCACAGGGACGTGAGGGAATCTCTGAGATACTGTCACAGGGACGTGAGGGAATCTCTGAGATAGTGTCACAGGGACGTGAGGGAATCTCTGAGATAGTGTCACAGGGACGTGAGGGAATCTCTGAGATAGTGTCACAGGGACGTGAGGGAATCTCTGAGATACTGTCACAGGGACGTGAGGGAATCTCTGAGATAGTGTCACAGGGACGTGAGGGAGTCTCTGAGATACTGTCACAGGGACGTGAGGGAATCTCTGAGATACTGTCACAGGGACGTGAGGGAATCTCTGAGATAGTGTCACAGGGACGTGAGGGAATCTCTGAGATAGTGTCACAGGGACGTGAGGGAATCTCTGAGATAGTGTCACAGGGACGTGAGGGAGTCTCTGAGATAGTGTCACTGGTAAGTGCAGGAATGTCTGTGATGGAGGGAAGGCTCGCCTCACAAATGAGTCCATTCAGGCCCTGACAACGGCCGTTCAGACTCAGGGTGAACAACATTCTGCCGCCTTAACCAGGCTGACAGATACACTAGCACTGGCTTTACAAGGCTTCACACATGTCCTGCAAACTGTTCTCCAGCAGGGTGGTAGGAGTGATGTGGGCCTGGCCCAGGAGCGGGATGATGGTGAAAGGGGACATGGAAGTGGGGACACCACTCAAAGTGCTCCCACATCTCACCCGTTGCCCCCCTCTCAACCAGTACCCACAATGCTGCCTCTTCTCCAGGTGGCAGAGTCTGCCCCTGCACAGGTGCAGGTGGAGCAGTCTTTGGAGGGACCCTCACGGGCACCGAAACCCAGAGGGCGTAGGCCCAAAGCATCTAATCAGTCAGGGCATGAACAAGAGCAACCTGCCACTACCTCTGCTGCAGCCACAGGGGATGCACCACGTAGGAGTAGTCGGAAGAGAAAGGTGAAGGTTTTGTGATCACGAAGGGGATGCACGAGGGTGTTTGACGGTTGGTCATGTATTTTTTATTTATATTTGCTTTTTTGTTAAACTCACATGAAATATTATTATTGTCACCACTACTGCCACGTCTTGGCCATTCTTGACTGGCTTCTGTAATAAGGCCCTTTCATGAGGTTCACCATGAACGCCCACATTTGATGCCACCCATTGGGTCACTCTGCAGTGGGCGTGTGTGTAGTTGCAGGTCTGTTTTGTGCAGGGAGGGGGGAAGGGGCTGGTGTGGGCGCTGCTCTGTCCAGGTGGTGAGGACTGGACTCTTCACACTGTCTGATGTTAGGAGAACCGTTCACATATCAGTGACTCCCTGGTCTCACGAGCAGCCAGGTGAGCCGCTGCTCTGCCCATGGGTTGCTCCTCCTCCTCCTCCTCTTCCTCCTCCTCCGCCTCCTCCTCCTCCTCCTACTCCTCCTCCTCCTCCTCCTCCTCCTGCTCCTCCTCCGCCTCCTTCTCCTCCTCCTCCTCCTACTCCTCCTCCTCCTCCTCCTCCTCTTCCTCCTCCTCTGCCTCCTCCTCCTCCTCCTACTCCTCCTCCTCCTCCTCCTCCTCCTGCTCCTCCTCCGCCTCCTTCTCCTCCTCCTCCTCCGCCTCCTCCTCCTCCTCCTACTCCTCCTCCTCCTCCTCCTCCTCCTGCTCCTCCTCCGCCTCCTTCTCCTCCTCCGCCTCCGCCTCCTCCTCCTCCGCCTCCTCCTCCTCCTCCTCCTACTCCTCCTCCTCCTCCTCCTCCTCCTGCTCCTCCTCCGCCTCCTTCTCCTCCTCCGCCTCCGCCTCCTCCTCCTCCACCTCCTCCTTCTCCTCCTCCTCAATGTGGATGGCAGATGTGGATGGGGCCTCTCCAGCGGCACCCCTCTCTGTTGTGCCACGTTGTGCAGGGCACAACACACGACTATAATGTGTCCCACTCTGTCTGGTGCGTATTGAAGCTCTCCCCCAGAACGATCAAGGCACCTGAAGCCCATCTTGAGCAGCCCTATAACATGCTCAATTGTAGACCTGGTGGTGATGTGGCTGTCGTTATATCAACGCTGTTGCTTGGTGATGGGGTTCCTCAGAGGTGTCATGAGCCACGTGTGCAGGGGGTATCCCTTGTCCCCGAGGAGCCAGCCCTTGCGGGTGTTCGGTGCGTGGAAGAGGGGCGGGATGTTGGACTCCCGGAGGATGAAGGAATCGTGGCAGCTGTCAGGGTATCTGGCGCACACGTGAAGGAATCTCTTGCGGTGGTCACAGAGGAGCTGAGTGTTGATGGAGTGATAGCCCTTCCTGTTGATGAACAGTCCTGGCTCGTGTGGAGGTGCTCGGATTGTTATATGGGTGCAATCGATTACACCCTGCACCCGTGGGAAGCCAGCCACAGTGTGGAATCCCACTGCCCTCTCCGTCTGGCTGAGGTTATCCATGGGGAAGTTGACGTAGTGCGAGACCCTGCGAAACAAGCCGTCGGTGACCTGCCTTATGCACTTGTGGGCAGACGACTGAGAGACCCCGGTGATGTCCCCCGTGGCACCTTGGAATGATCCAGAGGCGAAGAAGTTGAGGGCAGTGGTGACTTTAACAGCAACAGGTAAGGAGATGCTGCTCGGGCCCAGCCTGGAGCAGATCGGCATGAAGGAGGCTGCAGATATCTGCGACTATCTGGTGACTGACTCTGATCCTCCGTGTGCACTGCCCCTCAGAGAGGTCCAGGAAGCTGACCCTGTGGCGAGGGTAGTGCCTCCTGTGATGTCGCTCTCTCTGTCGTTGCCCTCCGTGCTCTTGTGCAGGTGCCTGTGGTGCAGCACTGTGTTGTGGAGCTCCACGTGGCGGAGGTGGACGCCATGCCTGGCGAGGCTGGTGATGTTGCTCGTCCTCGGATGTAGTGGTGAATGCAGCTATGGAGCCCCCTCCACGGTGTGAGTATGAGGGGGTCCGAAAAGTAGGTAAATATGTGTAAACAGAAGAATTGTGAGTGGAAACCAACAATTTTGAGTGAAAACACAAAGGTGTTGCAGCCAAAACTTTGTCTGAAGTGACAGAGTGCCCTGCTCCAATAAATGAGGTTCTCCCTATCTGTCAAATAATCCTTTGCATCTCCCACTGGCTGCTGACTGAAACACGTCTGCTCCAACAGCACGGGAAACACACTGAGGATCCTTCAAAATCCGACTCCTGCCTCAATATGGAGGAAATTATGCACTTCAGGGACTTCAGCTATCGAAAGAATGATGTAAAGTATGATTCCGGGGGCTATAATTGCCGGTGGGAGCCCCGGATTCGGGAGGTGCACACACCCGGACACGGCACTGGGGAACACGGATGTCTGCGGTTTAAAGCCGGGCTCTGAACCTGCTCGGGATTTCAGCGAATTACGGAGTCTCCCCATCCCCAACGCACCCGCTCCACCATCCGAAAATTCATCCCTGAGCGCCTGGGGACAGAGGGTGTGTAACACCGAGTGACTGGGGACAGAGGGAGTGTAACACCGAGTGTCTGGGGACAGAGGGTGTGTAACACTGAGTGACTGGGGACAGAGGGTGAGTAACACCGAGTGTCTGGGGACAGAGGGTGTGTAACACCGAGTGACTGGGGACAGAGGGTGTGTAACACCGAGTGTCTGGGGACAGAGGGTGTGTAAACCGAGTGTCTGGGGACAGAGGGTGTGTAAACCGAGTGTCTGGGGAGAGAGGGTGTGTAAACCGAGTGTCTGGGGACAGAGGGTGTGTAAACCGAGTGTCTGGGGACAGAGGGAGTGTAACACCGAGTGACTGGGGACAGAGGGTGTGTAACACTGAGTGACTGGGGACAGAGGGTGTGTAACATTGAGTGACTGGGGACAGAGGGTGTGTAACATTGAGTGACTGGGGACAGAGGGTGTGTAACACTGAGTGACTGGGGACAGAGGGTGTGTAACACCAAGTGACTGGGGACAGAGGGTGTGTAACACTGAGTGTCTGGGGACAGAGGGTGTGTAACATTGAGTGACTGGGGACAGAGGGTGTGTAACACCGAGTGTCTGGGGACAGAGGGTGTGTAACACCGAGTGACTGGGGACAGAGGGTGTGTAACACCGAGTGTCTGGGGACAGAGGGTGTGTAACACCGAGTGTCTGGGGACAGAGGGTGTGTAACACCGAGTGACTGGGGACAGAGGGTGTGTAACACCGAGTGACTGGGGACAGAGGGTGTGTAACACCGAGTGACTGGGGACAGAGGGTGTGTAACACCGAGTGACTGGGGACAGAGGGTGTGTAACACCGAGTGACTGGGGACAGAGGGTGTGTAACACCGAGTGACTGGGGACAGAGGGTGTGTAACACCGAGTGACTGGGGACAGAGGGTGTGTAACACCGAGTGACTGGGGACAGAGGGTGTGTAACACTGAGTGTCTGGGGACAGAGGGTCTGTAACACTGAGTGTCTGGGGACAGAGGGAGTGTAACACCGAGTGACTGGGGACAGAGGGAGTGTAACACCGAGTGACTGGGGACAGAGGGTGTGTAACACTGAGTGACTGGGGACAGAGGGTGTGTAACACTGAGTGTCTGGGGACAGAGGGTGTGTAACACTGAGTGACTGGGGACAGAGGGTGTGTAACACTGAGTGACTGGGGACAGAGGGTGTGCAACACTGAGTGACTGGGGACAGAGGGTGTGTAACACCGAGTGACTGGGGACAGAGGGTGTGTAACACCGAGTGTCTGGGGACAGAGGGTGTGTAACACCGAGTGACTGGCGACAGAGGGTGTGTAACACCGAGTGACTGGGGACAGAGGGTGTGTAACACCGAGTGTCTGGGGACAGATGGTGTGTAACACCGAGTGTCTGGGGACAGAGGGTGTGTAACACCGAGTGTCTGGGGACAGAGGGTGTGTAACACCGAGTGTCTGGGGACAGAGGGTGTGTAACACGGAGTGACTGGGGACAGAGGGTGTGTAACACCGAGTGACTGAGGCCAGAGGGTGTGTAACACCGAGTGTCTGGGGACAGAGGGTGTGTAACACCGAGTGTCTGGGGACAGAGGGTGTGTAACACCGAGTGACTGGGGACAGAGGGTGTGTAACACCGAGTGTCTGGGGACAGAGGGTGTGTAACACCGAGTGTCTGGGGACAGAGGGTGTGTAACACCGAGTGTCTGGGGACAGAGGGTGTGTAACACCGAGTGTCTGGGGACAGAGGGTGTGTAACACCGAGTGTCTGGGGACAGAGGGTGTGTAACACCGAGTGTCTGGGGACAGAGGGTGTGTAACACCGAGTGTCTGGGGACAGAGGGTGTGTAACAGCGAGTGACTGGGGACAGAGGGTGTGTAACACCGAGTGTCTGGGGACAGAGGGTGTGTAACACCGAGTGACTGGGGACAGAGGGTGTGTAACACCGAGTGACTGGGGACAGAGGGTGTGTAACACCGAGTGACTGGGGACAGAGGGTGTGTAACACCGAGTGTCTGGGGACAGAGGGTGTGTAACACCGAGTGTCTGGGGACAGAGGGTGTGTAACACCGAGTGTCTGGGGACAGAGGGTGTGTAACACCGAGTGACTGGGGACAGAGGGTGTGTAACACCGAGTGACTGGGGACAGAGGGTGTGTAACACCGAGTGTCTGGGGACAGAGGGTGTGTAACACCGAGTGACTGGGGACAGAGGGTGTGTAACACCGAGTGTCTGGGGACAGAGGGTGTGTAACACCGAGTGACTGGGGACAGAGGGTGTGTAACACCGAGTGACTGGGGACAGAGGGTGTGTAACACCGAGTGACTGGGGACAGAGGGTGTGTAACACCGAGTGACTGGGGACAGAGGGTGTGTAACACCGAGTGACTGGGGACAGAGGGTGTGTAACACCGAGTGACTGGGGACAGAGGGTGTGTAACACCGAGTGTCTGGGGACAGAGGGTGTGTAACACCGAGTGACTGGGGACAGAGGGTGTGTAACACCGAGTGACTGGGGACAGAGGGTGTGTAACACCGAGTGTCTGGGGACAGAGGGTGTGTAACACCGAGTGTCTGGGGACAGAGGGTGTGTAACACCGAGTGACTGGGGACAGAGGGTGTGTAACACCGAGTGACTGGGGACAGAGGGTGTGTAACACCGAGTGTCTGGGGACAGAGGGTGTGTAACACCGAGTGACTGGGGACAGAGGGTGTGTAACACCGAGTGACTGGGGACAGAGGGTGTGTAACACCGAGTGACTGGGGACAGAGGGTGTGTAACACCGAGTGACTGGGGACAGAGGGTGTGTAACACCGAGTGACTGGGGACAGAGGGTGTGTAACACCGAGTGACTGGGGACAGAGGGTGTGTAACACCGAGTGTCTGGGGACAGAGGGTGTGTAACACCGAGTGACTGGGGACAGAGGGTGTGTAACACCGAGTGACTGGGGACAGAGGGTGTGTAACACCGAGTGACTGGGGACAGAGGGTGTGTAACACCGAGTGACTGGGGACAGAGGGTGTGTAACACCGAGTGACTGGGGACAGAGGGTGTGTAACACCGAGTGACTGGGGACAGAGGGTGTGCAACACCGAGTGACTGGGGACAGAGGGTGTGTAACACCGAGTGACTGGGGACAGAGGGTGTGTAAACCGAGTGACTGGGGACAGAGGGTGTGTAACACCGAGTGACTGGGGACAGAGGGTGTGTAACACCGAGTTACTGGGGACCGAGGGTGTGTAACACCGAGTGTCTGGGGACAGAGGGTGTGTAACACCGAGTGTCTGGGGACAGATGGTGTGTAACACCGAGTGACTGGGGACAGAGGGAGTGTAACACAGAGTGACTGGGGACAGAGGGTGTGTAACACCGAGTGACTGGGGACAGAGGGAGTGTAACACAGAGTGACTGGGGACAGAGGGTGTGTAACACCGAGTTACTGGGGACAGAGGGTGTGTAACACCGAGTTACTGGGGACAGAGGGTGTGTAACACCGAGTGTCTGGGGACAGAGGGTGTGTAAACCGAGTGACTGGGGACAGAGGGTGTGTAACACCGAGTGTCTGGGGACAGAGGGTGTGTAACACCGAGTGTCTGGGGACAGAGGGTGTGTAAACCGAGTGACTGGGGACAGAGGGTGTGTAACACTGAGTGTCTGGGGACAGAGGGTGTGTAACACCGAGTTACTGGGGACAGATGGTGTGTAACACCGAGTGTCTGGGGACAGAGGGTGTGTAACACCGAGTGTCTGGGGACAGAGGGTGTGTAACACCGAGTGACTGGGGACAGAGGGTGTGTAACACCGAGTGACTGGGGACAGAGGGTGTGTAACACGGAGTGTCTGGGGACAGAGGGTGTGTAACACCGAGTGACTGGGGACAGAGGGTGTGTAACACCGAGTGACTGGGGACAGAGGGTGTGTAACACCGAGTGTCTGGGGACAGAGGGTGTGTAACACCGAGTGTCTGGGGACAGAGGGTGTGTAACACCGAGTGTCTGGGGACAGAGGGTGTGTAACACCGAGTGACTGGGGACAGAGGGTGTGTAACACCGAGTGACTGGGGACAGAGGGTGTGTAACACCGAGTGTCTGGGGACAGAGGGTGTGTAACACCGAGTGACTGGGGACAGAGGGTGTGTAACACCGAGTGACTGGGGACAGAGGGTGTGTAACACCGAGTGACTGGGGACAGAGGGTGTGTAACACCGAGTGTCTGGGGACAGAGGGTGTGTAACACCGAGTGACTGGGGACAGAGGGTGTGTAACACCGAGTGACTGGGGACAGAGGGTTTGTAAACCGAGTGACTGGCGACAGAGGGTGTGTAACACCGAGTGACTGGGGACAGAGGGTGTGTAACACCGAGTGTCTGGGGACAGAGGGAGTGTAACACCGAGTGTCTGGGGACAGAGGGTGTGTAACACCGAGTGACTGGGGACAGAGGGTGTGTAACACCGAGTGTCTGGGGACAGAGGGTGTGTAACACCGAGTGACTGGGGACAGAGGGTGTGTAACACCGAGTGTCTGGGGACAGAGGGTGTGTAACACCGAGTGACTGGGGACAGATGGTGTGTAACACCGAGTGTCTGGGGACAGAGGGTGTGTAACACGGAGTGTCTGGGGACAGAGGGTGTGTAACACCGAGTGTCTGGGGACAGAGGGTGTGTAACACCGAGTGTCTGGGGACAGAGGGTGTGTAACACCGAGTGTCTGGGGACAGAGGGTGTGTAACACCGAGTGACTGGGGACAGAGGGTGTGTAACACCGAGTGACTGGGGACAGAGGGTGTGTAACACCGAGTGTCTGGGGACAGAGGGTGTGTAACACCGAGTGACTGGGGACAGAGGGTGTGTAACACCGAGTGACTGGGGACAGAGGGTGTGTAACACCGAGTGACTGGGGACAGAGGGTGTGTAACACCGAGTGTCTGGGGACAGAGGGTGTGTAACACCGAGTGACTGGGGACAGAGGGTGTGTAACACCGAGTGACTGGGGACAGAGGGTTTGTAAACCGAGTGACTGGCGACAGAGGGTGTGTAACACCGAGTGACTGGGGACAGAGGGTGTGTAACACCGAGTGTCTGGGGACAGAGGGAGTGTAACACCGAGTGTCTGGGGACAGAGGGTGTGTAACACCGAGTGACTGGGGACAGAGGGTGTGTAACACCGAGTGTCTGGGGACAGAGGGTGTGTAACACCGAGTGACTGGGGACAGAGGGTGTGTAACACCGAGTGTCTGGGGACAGAGGGTGTGTAACACCGAGTGACTGGGGACAGATGGTGTGTAACACCGAGTGTCTGGGGACAGAGGGTGTGTAACACCGAGTGTCTGGGGACAGAGGGTGTGTAACACCGAGTGACTGGGGACAGAGGGTGTGTAACACCGAGTGACTGGGGACAGAGGGTGTGTAACACGGAGTGTCTGGGGACAGAGGGTGTGTAACACCGAGTGACTGGGGACAGAGGGTGTGTAACACCGAGTGTCTGGGGACAGAGGGTGTGTAACACCGAGTGTCTGGGGACAGAGGGTGTGTAACACCGAGTGACTGGGGACAGAGGGTGTGTAACACCGAGTGTCTGGGGACAGAGGGTGTGTAACACCGAGTGTCTGGGGACAGAGGGTGTGTAACACCGAGTTACTGGGGACAGATGGTGTGTAACACCGAGTGTCTGGGGACAGAGGGTGTGTAACACCGAGTGACTGGGGACAGAGGGTGTGTAACACCGAGTGTCTGGGGACAGAGGGTGTGTAACACCGAGTGTCTGGGGACAGAGGGAGTGTAACACCGAGTGACTGGGGACAGAGGGTGTGTAACACCGAGTGTCTGGGGACAGAGGGTGTGTAACACCGAGTGTCTGGGGACAGAGGGTGTGTAACACCGAGTGACTGGGGACAGAGGGTGTGTAACACGGAGTGTCTGGGGACAGAGGGTGTGTAACACCGAGTGACTGGGGACAGAGGGTGTGTAACACCGAGTGACTGGGGACAGAGGGTGTGTAACACCGAGTGACTGGGGACAGAGGGAGTGTAACACCGAGTGACTGGGGACAGAGGGTGTGTAACACCGAGTGACTGGGGACAGAGGGTGTGTAACACCGAGTGACTGGGGACAGAGGGTGTGTAACACCGAGTGACTGGGGACAGAGGGTGTGTAACACCGAGTGTCTGGGGACAGAGGGTGTGTAACACCGAGTGTCTGGGGACAGAGGGTGTGTAACACCGAGTGTCTGGGGACAGAGGGTGTGTAACACCGAGTGACTGGGGACAGAGGGTGTGTAACACCGAGTGACTGGGGACAGAGGGTGTGTAACACCGAGTGTCTGGGGACAGAGGGTGTGTAACACCGAGTGACTGGGGACAGAGGGAGTGTAACACCGAGTGACTGGGGACAGAGGGTGTGTAACACTGAGTGACTGGGGACAGAGGGTGTGTAACACTGAGTGTCTGGGGACAGAGGGTGTGTAACACCGAGTGACTGGGGACAGAGGGTGTGTAACACCGAGTGACTGGGGACAGAGGGTGTGTAACACCGAGTGACTGGGGACCAAGGGTGTGTAACACCGAGTGACTGGGGATAGAGGGTGTGCAACACCGAGTGTCTGGGGACAGAGGGTGTGTAACACTGAGTGACTGGGGACAGAGGGTGTGTAACACCGAGTGTCTGGGGACAGAGGGTGTGTAACACCGAGTGACTGGGGACAGAGGGTGTGTAACACCGAGTGACTGGGGACAGAGGGTGTGTAACACCGAGTGACTGGGGACAGATTCTCCTCATCCAATTCCCTTTTGAAAGTTATTATTGAATCTGCTTCCTCCGCCCTTTCAGGCAGTGAATTCCAGATCATCACAACTCGCTGTGTAATTTCTCCTCATCTCCCCTCTGGTTCTTTGCCGATCACCTTCAATCTGTATCCTCTGGTTACCGACCCTTCTCCCACTGGAAACAGTTTCTCCTTATTTACTCTATCAAAACCCTTCATGATTTTGAACACCTCCATCAAATCTCCCCTTAACATTCTCTGTTCCAAGGAGAACAATCCCAGCTTCTCCAGTCTCTCCACATAACTGAATTCCCTCATCCCTGGAACCATTCTAGTAAATCTCCTCTGCCCCCTCTCTGAGGGTGTTGTGCGAGACTCGAGGCTGCTCTGGGGTTGTCTGTTCGGGGGTTGAGCTGGGCGTTCAGCACGGTGATATTCAGACACCTGTCTGTTCCCAATTCACAGGGTTACGAAGGTGAGCTCGGACCATTCGGAGAAAGAGGATTGAAGGGAATGAAGGTAAGGGGGAACGAGAATCAAAGCAATGAGTGATGGTGTTAGAGGGAGGGTGTGAATAGAGGGATTGAGGGGATTGGAGGGAAGGTGTGAATCGAGGGATTGAGGGGATTGGAGGGAAGGTGTGAATAGAGGGATTGAGGGGATTGGAGGGATGGTGTGAATAGAGGGATTGAGGGGATTGGAGGGAAGGTGTGAATCGAGGGATTGAGGGGATTGGAGGGAAGGTGTGAATAGAGGGATTGAGGGGATTGGAGGGAAGGTGTGAATAGAGGGATTGAGGGGATTGGAGGGATGGTGTGAATAGAGGGATTGAGGGGATTGGAGGGAAGGTGTGAATAGAGGGATTGAGGGGATTGGAGGGAAGGTGTGAATAGAGGGATTGAGGGGATTGGAGGGATGGTGTGAATAGAGGGATTGAGGGGTTTGGAGGGAAGGTGTGAATAGAGGGATTGAGGGGATTGGAGGGAAGGTGTGAATAGAGGGATTGAGGGGATTGGAGGGAAGGTGTGAATCGAGGGATTGAGGGGATTGGAGGGATGGTGTGAATAGAGGGATTGAGGGGATTGGAGGGAAGGTGTGAATAGAGGGATTGAGGGGATTGGAGGGAAGGTGTGAATAGAGGGATTGAGGGGATTGTACGGAGGATGTGAACGGATGAATTTATGATAGAAACAACTTGCATTTATATAATGTGATAATGACCAGATAATCTGTTTTAGTGATGTTGGTTGAGGGATAAATATTGGCCCCAGGACACCGGGGAGGACTCCCCTGCTCTTCTTCACAGTGTCATGGGATTCTTTATGTAAAGATGATCTGGTCATTATCACATTTCTGTTTGTGGGATCTTGCTGTGTGTGAATTGGCTGCTGCGTTTCCGACATTACAACAGAGACTACACTTCGATAAGTACTTCATTGGCTGGAAAGCACTTTGGGACGTGCTGAGGTTGTGAAAGGCACTGTAGAAACGCATGATCTTTCTTTTCTTATTGGTCATCATCTGACTCCCATCGTTCCTTTTGGACATCGGGCATGCCCAGTGTCGGCCCTGTTACATAGAATTGCATAGAATGCACAGCACAGAAACAGGCCATTCGGCCCAACGGGTCTATCCCGGTGTTTATGCTCCACACGAGCCTCCTCCCTCCCTACTCCATCTCACCCAATCACCATTTCCTTCTATTCCTTTCCCCCTCATGTGTTTATCCAGCTTCCCCTTAAATGTATCGATGTTATTCACCTCAACCACTCCATGTGGGAGTGAGTTCCACATTCTCACCACTCTCTGGGGAAAGAAGTTTCTCCTGAATTCACGATTGGATTTATTAGTGACGATCTTATAGGTAGAACCTCTCAGTTCTGGTATCATCCGAGTAAATCTTTTTTGCACCTTCTCCAGAGCCTCTGTATCCTTTTTATAATATGGAGACCAGAACTGTTCACAATACTCCAAGTGTGGTCTAACCAAGGTTCTATACAAGTTTAACATAACTTCTCTGCTTTTCAATTCTTTCCCTCTAGAAATGATCCCCAGTACTTGATTTGCCTTTTTTATGGCCTCATTAACCTGTGTCGCTACTTTTAGTGATTTGTGTGTCTGTCCCCCCAGATCCCTCTGCTCCTCCACCCCATTTAGACTCTTATTATCCAATCAGTATGTGGCCTCCTTATTCTTCCTACCAAAATGTCCCACCTCACACTTATCGATATTGAAATTCATTTGCTAATTACACGCCCATTCTCCGAGTTTATTAATGTCTTCCTGTATTTTGTTGCTGTCCCCCTCAGTATTAACTACACCCCCCAATTGTTTTTTTATTCGTTCATGGGATGTGGGCATCACTGGCAAGGCCGGCATTTATTGCCCATCCCTAATTGCCCTTCAGAAGGTGGTGGTGAGCCGCCTTCTTGAACTGCTGCAGTCCGTGTGGTGAAGGTTCTCCCACAGTGCTGTTAGGAAGGGAGTTCCAGGATTTTGACCCAGCGACGATGAAGGAACGGCGATATATTTCCAAGTCGGGATGGTGTGTGACTTGGAGGGGAACGTGCAGGTGGTGTTGTTCCCATGCGCCTGCTGCCCTTGTCCTTCTAGGTGGTAAAGGTCGCGGGTTTGGGAGGTGCTGTCGAAGAAGCCTTGGTGAGTTGCTGCAGTGCATCCTGTGGATGGTACACACTGCAGCCACAGTGCGCCAGTGGTGAAGGGAGTGAATGTTTAGGGTGGTGGATGGGGTGCCAATCAAGCGGGCTGCTTTATTCTGGATGGTGTCGAGCTTCTTGAGTGTTGTTGGAGCTGCACTCATCCAGGCAAGTGGAGAGTATTCCATCACACTCCTGACCTGTGCCTTGTAGATGGTGGAAAGGCTTTGGGGAGTCAGGAGGTGAGTCACTCGCCACAGAATACCCAGCCTCTGACCTGCTCTTGTATCCACAGTATTTATATGGCTGGTCCAGTTAAGTTTCTGGTCAATGGTGACCTCCAGGATGTTGATGGTGGGGGAATTGGCGATGGTAATGCCGTTGAATGTCAAGGGCAGGTGGTTAGATTCTCTCATGTTGGAGATGGTCATTGCCTGGCACTTGTCTGGTGCGAATGTTACTTGTCACTTATCAGCCCAAGCCTGGATGTTGTCCAGGTCTTTGGTGTTGTCCGCAAATTTTGAAATTGTACTTCTAATTCGAGTGAATGGTGAACAACAGTGGTCCCAGCACCGATCCCTGTGGAACACCACTTCCCACCTTTTGCCAGTCTGAGTAACTACCTTTAACCCCTACTCTCTGTTTACTGTTTTGTAACCAGCTTCCTATCCATTCTGTTACCTGTCCCCTGACTCCACATGCTCTGACCTTAATCATGAGTTTACATGTGGTACCTTATCGAAGGCCTTTTGAAAATCCAAATATATCACATCTACTACACTACCCTTGTCTACTCTTTCTATTACTTCTTCAAAGATTCCAATAATGTTGGTCAAACATGACCTTCCCTTCTGAAATCAGTGCTGACTGTTCTTTATTATATTTTCAGTTTCTAGATGTTTTTTTATTACATCTTTGAGTAAAGATTCCATTATCTTTCCTATCACCGACATTAAACTAATTGGTCCATAGTTCCCCGGACTTATAGAATCATAGAAGGTTACAGCACAGAAGGAGGCCATTCGGCCCATCGCGTCCATGCCGGCTCTGTAAGAGCAATCCAGCTAGTCCCACTCCCCCATCCTATCCCTGTACTCCTGCAAATTTTTTCGTTTCAAGTACTTATCCAGTTCCCTTTTGAAGGCCATGATTGAATCTGCCTCCACCACCCCCTCGGGCAGTGCATTCCAGATCCTAACCACTCACTGTGTAAAAAAGATTTTCCTCATGTCACCTTTCGTTCTTCTGTCAATCACCTTAAATCCATGTCCTCTGGTTCTTGACCCTTCCGCCAATGGGAACAGTTTCTTTCTATCTACTCTGTCCAGACCCTTCATGATTTTGAATACCTCGATCAAATCTCCTCGCAACCGTCTCTGTTCCAAGGAGAACAACCCCAGCTTCTCCAGTCTATCCATGTAACTAAAGTCCCTCATCCCTGGAATCATTCTAGTAAATCTCCTCTGCACCCTCTCTAAGGCCTTCACATCTTTCCTAAAGTGCGGTGCCCAGAACTGGACACAATACTCCAATTGTGGCTGAACAAATGTTTTATAAAGGTTCATCATGACTTCCTTGCTTTTGTACTCTCTGCCTCTATTTATAAAGCCCAGGATCCCGTCTGCTTTTTTAACCACTTTCTCAACCTGCCCTGCCACCTTCAACGATTTGTGCTCATATACCCCCAGATCTCTCTGTTCTTGCACTCCTTTTAGAATTGTACCCTCTAGTCTCTCCTCATTTTTCCTACCGACATGCATCACCTCTCATTTTTCCACGTTAAACTTCATCTGCCACGTGTCCGCCCATTCCACCAGCCTGTCTATATCCTCTTGAAGTCTATCACTATCCTCCTCACTGTTCACTACCCTTCCAGGTTTTGTGTCATCGCAAATTTTGAAATTGTGCCCTGTACACCCAAGTCCAAGTCATTAATATATATCAAGAAAAGCAGTGGTCCCAGCACTGACCCCTGGGGAACACCACTGTACACCTCCCTCCAGTCTGAAAAACAACCGTTCACCACTACTCTCTGTTTCCTGTCATTTAGCCAATTCTGTATCCATGTTGCTACTGCCCCCTTTATTCCATGGGCTTCAATTTTGATGATAAGCCTACCATGTGGCACTTCATCAAACGCCTTTTGAAAGTCCATATACATCACATCAACTGCATTGCCCTCATCGACCCTCTCTGTTACCTCATCAAAAAACTCTATCAAGTTAGTTAAACATGATTTGCCTTTAACAAATCTGTGCTGACTTTCCCTAATCAATCCGCACTTGTCCAAGTGACTGTTAATTCTGTCCCGGATTATCGTTTCTAAATGTTTCCCCACCACTGAGGTTAAACTGACTGGCCTGTAGTTGCTGGGTTTATCCTTACACCCTTTTTTGAACATGGGTGTAACATTTGCAATTCTCCAGTCCTCTGGCACTACCCCCGTGTCTACGGATGTTTGGAAGATTATGGCCAGTACCTCCGCAATTTCCACCCTTACTTCCCTCAGCAACCTAGGATACATCCCATCCGGACCGGGTGACTTATCTACTTTAAGTACAGTCAGCCTTTCTAGTACCTCTTCTTTATCAATTTTTAGTCCATCCAGTATCTCAACTATATCTTCCTTTACTGAGACTCTGGCAGCGTCTTCTCCCTTGGTAAAGACAGATGCAAAGTACTCATTTAGTACCTCAGCCATCCCCTTTGCCTCCATGAGTCGATCTCCTTTATGGTCCCTAATCAGCCCCACCCCTCCTCTTACTACCCGTTTACTGTTTACATGTCTGTAGAAGACTTGTGGATTCCCTGTGGATTACACAAATTGGGGTTGTATTCTCTAGAGTTTCGAAGGTTAAGGGGTGATCTGATCGAAGTTTATAAGATATTCAGGGGAACAGATAGGGTGGATAGAGAGAAACCATTTCCGCTGGTTGGGGATTCTAGGAGGAGGGGGCACAGTCTAAAAATTAGAGCCAGACCTTTCAGGAGCGAGATTAGAAAACATTTCTACACACAAAGGGTTGTAGAAGTTTGGAACTCTCTTCCGCAAACGGCAATTGATACTAGCTCAATTGCTAAATTTAAATCTGAGATAGATAGCTTTTTGGCAACCAAAGGTATTAAGGGATATGGGCCAAAGGCAGGTATATGGAGTTAGATCACAGATCAGCCATGATCTTATCAAATGGCGGAGCAGGCACGAGGGGCTAAATGGCCTACTCCTGTTCCTATTTTCCTATGTTCCTTTTATGTTCCCGCCAGTCTATTCTCATACTCTCTCTTTGCCCCTGTTATTTCCTTTTTCACTTCCCCTCTGAACTTTCTATATTCAGCCTGGTTCTCACTTGTATTATCAACCTGACATCTGTCATACGTCCCCTTTTTTCCACTTCATCTTACTCTCTATCTCTTTTGTTGTCCAGGGAGCTCTGGCTTTAGTTGCCCTACCTTTCCCCCTCGTGGGGATGTACCCAGACTGTACCCCAACCATCTCCTCTTTAAAGGCCGCCCACTGTTCAATTACAGTTTTGCCTGCCAATCTTTGATTCCAGTTTACCCGGGCCAGATCTGTTCTCATCCCATTGAAATTGGCCCTCTTCCAATTCAGTATTTTTACTTTTCCATAACTATTCTAAACTTTATGATACTATCGCTGCTCCCTAAATGTTCCCCCACTGACACTTGTTCCATTTGGCCCACCTCATTCCCCTGAACCACATCCAGTTTTGCTCCTTTCCTCACTGGGCTGGAAATGTACTGGTCAAGAAAGTTCTCCTGAACACATTTCAAAAATTCCTCCCCCTCTCTGCCCTTTACACTATTACTATCCCAGTCTATATTAGGATAGTTGAAGTCCCCCATTATCACTACTCTATGGTTCTTGCACCTCTCTGTAATTTCCCTGTAATTTTGCTCCTCTATCTCCTTCCCACTAGTTGGTGCCTATAGAATACACCCAGTAGTGTAATGGCACCTCTATTGTTTCTTAACTCTAACCAAATAGATTCTGTCCTTGACCCCTCCAGGACATCCTTTCTCTCCAGCACTGCAATATTCTCCTTAATCAATACCACCACCCCACCGCCCCCCTCCTTTCTTTCCTTCCCTATCTTTCCTGAACACCTTGTATCCAGGAATATTTAGTTCCCAATCCTGCCCTTTCTTGAGCCAGGTCTCCGTTATCACCATGACATCATATTCCCATGTGACTATTTGTGCCTGGGGCTCACCGACCTTGTTCACCACACTCCGTGTGTTTACACACATGCACCGTAAACCAGTCTTAGAGCTTCTTTCTACTCTGTCTTGGTCTGACTCCATCCAACACCTTAGTATTTTTCACTCTACTGCTATCCTTCTCTCCCAGTCCTTTGTGTCCCTTGTTTCGCCTTTTTAATGCTGCATCCTGGTGCCCATCCCCCTGCCAATTTAGTTTAAACCCCCCCCACAGCACTAGCCAACCTCCCCGCGAGGACATTGGTCCCACTCTGTTGAGGTGCAACCCGTCCGGCCTGTACAGGTCCCACCCCCCCCCAGAACTGGTCCCAATGCCCCAGGAATCTAAAGCCCTCCCTCCTGCACCATCTCTCCAGCCACACATTCATCTGCTCTATCCTCCTATTTCTATACCCACTGGCGCGTGGCACCGGGAGTAATCCAGAGATTACTACCTTTGAGGTCCTGCTTCTTAATTTCTTTCCTACCTCCTAAAACTCTGCCTGCAGGACCTCATCCCTCTTTCTACCTCAGTCATTGGTACTGATATGGACCACGACCTCTGGCTGTTCACCTTCCCCCCCCAGAATGTTCTGCAGCTGCTCAGTGACATCCTTGACCCTGGCACCAGGGAGGCAACATACCATCCTGGAATCACATCTGCAGCCACAGAAACGCCTGTCTATTCCCCTAACTATTGAATCCCCGATCACTATTGATCTCCTGACCTTTCTCCTTCTCCCTGTACAGCTGAGCCACCCATGGTGCTGTGGACTTGTTTCTAGCTGCACTCCCCAGAGGAATCCTCTCCCTCACCAGTATTCAGAACTGAAAAGTGATTGGAGAGTGAGATGCCCTCAGGGGACTCCTGCACTCCCTCCTGCTCCTCCTTGTCTCCCTGGCGGTCACCCAGTCCCTCTCTGCCTGCACTCTCTTAAGCTGCAGGGTCACCACCTCCTGAAACATGCACAATGAATGGGAGGAGGAATACACAATGAATGGGAGGACCCGAGGCAAGACAGAGGGTCAGAGGGATCTTGGTGTGCAAGTTCACAGATCCCTGAAGGCGGCGGAACAGGTAGATAAGGTGGTAAAGAAGGCATATGGGATACTTGCCTTTATTAGCCGAGGCATAGAATATAAGAGCAAGGAGGTTATGATGGAGCTGTATAAAACACTGGTTAGGCCACAGCTGGAGTACTGTGTGCAGTTCTGGTCGCCACACTACAGGAAGGATGTGATCGCTTTGGAGAGGGTGCAGAGGAGATTCACCAGGATGTTACCAGGGATGGAGCACTTCAGCTTCAGCTATGAAGAGAGACTGGGAAGATTGGGTTTGTTTTCCTTGGAGCAGAGGAGGCTGAGGGAGGACATGATTGAGGTGTACAAAATTATGAGGGGCACAGATAGGATGGATACTAAGGAGCTTTTTCCCTTCGTTGAGGGTTCTATAACAAGGGGACATAGATTCAAGGTAAAAGGCGGGAGGTTTAGAGGGGATTTGAGAAAGAACTTTTTCACCCAGAGGGTGGTTGGAGTCTGGAACTCACTGCCTGAGAGGGTTGTGGAGGCAGGAACCCTCACAACATTCAAGAAGCATTTGGATGAGCACTTGGAATGCCATAGCATACAAGGCTACGGACCAAATGCTGGAATATGGGATTAGAGTAGACAGGGCTGATGGCCGGCGCGGACACGATGGGCCGAAGGGCCTCTATCCGTGCTGTATAACTCTATGACTCTATGACTCTATGCTATCCATGGAGCTCTCAGCCTCGCGGATGCACTGCAGTGACTCCAGCTGTTGCTCAAGCTCTGAAATCCTGAGTTCGAGCTCCTCCAGCTGACGACACTTCCTGCACCTGTGGTTGTCCAGGACACGGGAAGCGTCCTGGAATTCCCACAGGGCACAGGATGTGCATTCCACTTGTTCTCTCTCCCTTTTTAAATATAGGAATCCGCCAGTCCTCTGGCACTATTCCCTTTTCTAATGAATGTTTATATATGTGTTATAGTGCCTCTGCTATCTCCTCCCTAACTTCTTTTAATATTTGTGGATGCAATCCATCCAGACCGGGGTATGATTTTAAAATGGCGGTGGGTTGGCAGCGGTGGGAGGTCGGGGGGGGGGGGAAGGGGATTGCGGCAAAAACTTACCATTCCCCGCGTGACCACGATTTAATTGGTGGCCATTAATCTTGTTTCCGGGTTTGTCGTTGGAAAGCGGTGCAGTGGGTGGACTGTCCACTCGCATCACACACTGTCAGCTGGAGCTTCTGGAGCTGGGTACGGTAGCATAGTGGTTATGTTACTGGGCTAGTAATCCAGAGGCCTGGACTAAAATCCAGAGTCATGAGTTCAAATCCCGCCACGGCAGCTGGCGAATTTAAATTCAATTAATTAATTAAATTCAATTAATTAAATAAAAATCTGGAATTAAAATACTAGAATCAGTAATGATGGCCATGAAACTACCGGATTGTCGTAAAAACCCATGTGGTTCACTAATGTCCTTTAGGGAAGGAAACCTGCCATCCTTACCTGGTCTGGCCTATATGTGACTCCAGACCCACAGCAATGTGGTTGATTCTTAATTGCCCTCTGAAATGGCCTAGCAAGAAACTCAATTGTAAAATCTCGTTACGAAAAGTCATAATAAGAATAAAACCGGACGGACCACCCGGCATCGGACACGACAACGGCAAAACACCAAGCCCAGTCGACCCTGCAAAGTCCTCCTTACTAACATCTGGGGACTTGTGCCAAAATTGGGAGAGCTGTCCCACAGACTAGTCAAGCAACAGCCTGACATAGCCATACTCACAGAATCATATCTTTCAGCCAACGTCCCAGACTCTTCCATCACCATCCCTGGGTATGTCCTGTCCCACCGGCAGGACAGACCCACCAGAGGTGGCGGTACAGTGATATACAGTCAGGAGGGAGTGGCCCTGGGAGTCCTCAACATTGACTCTGGACCCCATGAAATCTCATGGCATCAGGTCAAACATGGGCAAGGAAACCTCCTGCTGATTACCACCTACCGTCCTCCCTCAGCTGATGAATCAGTCCTCCTCCATGTTGAACACCACTTGGAGGAAGCACTGAGGGTAGCAAGGGCACAAAATGTACTCAGGGTGGGGGACTTCAATGTCCATCACCAAGAGTGGCTCGGTAGCACCACTACTGACCGAGCTGGCCAAGTCCTGAAGGACATAGCTGCCAGACTGGGCCTGCGGCAGGTGGTGAGCGAACCAACACGAGGGAAAAACTTACTTGACCTCGTCCTCACCAATCTACCTGTCGCAAATGCATCTGTCCATGACAGTATTGGTAGGAGTGACCACCGCACAGTCCTCGTGGAGATGAAATCCCGTCTTCGCATCCAGACCCTGGGTCGTGTGCGTTCTTCGGCAGGTTGGAGGCGGGATTTCTGCCCGCTCCAAAAAAACACAATTTTATTTGCCCCCACAATTATACAATCGTGCCCCGATGGTTTTATCCTCTCTCAGTTTGATTAGTTTATCAATTATCTCCCCTCTTTCTATCTTAAATGTCTTGATATCTTTTTCAATCTCTTTCTCTAATTTCCTGCCCACCTTGTTCGTCTCTCTGGTAAATACTGAGGCAAAATGATTATTTAATATTTCTGCCATTTCACTGACATTACCTGTGAGTTTATCGTGTGTTTCCCTCAGTGACCCTATCCCGATACTGATTTTCCTTTTGTTATTTATGTGCCTCATAGTATCATTGAAAGTTACGACACAGTCAGTGCCGGCCGAAAAAGAGCCACCAGCCTAATCCCACTTTCCCGCTTGTAGGTTACGGCACATCCAGGTACTTTATAAATGAGTTGAGGGTTTCTGCCTCTCCCACCCTCTCAGGCAGTGAGTTCCAGACCCCCACCACCCTCTGGGTGAGAAAATTTCTCCTCAACTCCCCTCTAATCCTTTGACCAATTACTTTAAATCTATGCCCCCTGATCACTGACCCCTCTGCTCAGGGAAATAGGTCCTCCCTATCCACTCTATCTAGGCCCCTCATAATTTTATACACCTCAATTAAATCTCCCCTCAGCCTCCTCTGTTCCAAAGAGAACAACCCCAGCCTATCCAATCTTTCCTCATAGCTAAAATTCTCCAGTCCTGGCAACATCCTCGTAAATCTCCTCTGCACCCTCTCTAGTGTAATCACATCTTTCCTGTAATGTGGTGACCAGAACTGTACACAGTACTCAAGCTGTGGCCTAACTAGTGTTTTATGCAGTTCCAGCATAACCTCCCTGCCCTTATATTCTATACCTCGGCTAATAAAGGAAAGTATCCCGTATGCCTTTTTAACCACCTTATCTACCTGTCCTGCTACCTTCAGGGATCTGTGGACATGCACTCCAAGGTCCCCCTATTTCTTTACACCTATCAGTATCTCCCATTTATTGTGTATTCCCTTGCCTTGTTTGCTCTCCCCAAATGCATTACCTCACGCTTCTCCAGATTGAATTCCATTTGCCACTTTTCTGCCCACCTGACCAGTCCATTGATATCTTCCTGCAGTCTACAGCTTTCCTCCTCACTATCAACCACATGGACAATTTTTGTATCAGCTGTAAAATTCTTAATTTAATTTCTTAATAAACCTTATTTTAGGTCTAAATTATTAATATATACCGAAAAAAGCAAGGGACCTCGTACTGAGCCCTGTGGGACCCCACTGGAAACAGCCTTCCAGTCACAAAAACACCTGTCAACCATTACCCTTTGCTTCCTGTCATTGAGCCAATTTTGGATCCAACTAGCCACTCTCCCTTGGATCCCATGGGCTTGTACTTTTTTGACCAGTCTGCCATGTGGGACCTTGTCAAAAGCCTTGCTAAAATCCATGAAGACTGCATCAAACGTGCTACCCTCATCGACCTGTGGAATAATTTACTATTTTTTTTATATTCCTTGATAATTTAATTTTGTGGTTTCTCTTTTCTAATTTTTTATTTGACTCCTTTCCTAACCTCTCCCTATTCCCTTTCATCATCCTTTCCTTTATTGTCAATGTTCTCAGTGTATGTCTTTTTATTTAGTTTCAATTTTGCCCGCCCTTCTTTATTCATCCATGGTATTTCATTGCTGATGAGTTTATTCATGCTTTTTAGTGGGATATATTTCTCCTGGACTCTTCTGTTGACCGTTTTAAATGTTTCCCACTATTTCTTCATCTGTCAGTAATTTTTCCAGTTTATTTTCCCGAGTTCCATTCTCATCACCTCAAAATCAGCTTCTTTTTCCAATTTATTACTTTGGTCTTTGTCTTACTTATGTCCTTCTCAATCTTTATCTTGAACCGTATTATGTTGTGATCACTATTGCCTTGATGTTCCCCAACGCTTACTTCTCTTATCTGCTCCGGTTCATTTCCCATTACTGGATCCAGCAGTGATTCCTCTCTTGGACTTTTTACCATCTGGGTAAGAAAGGAGTCTTGCACACATTATAAAATCTCCATTCCCTGTATCCCTTTACCTACCTCTTCTTGCCTGTTTATTTGGGGGTAGTTAAAATCTCCCATGATTATTATTCTATGTCCTTTACTCATTTCACATATTTGCTCACATATTTTTCCTCTACCTCCTTTCCACTATTCGGTGGCCTGTATTATACACCTACAAGGGAGGCATAGAGTACAAAACAATGGAAGTCATGAAGAACCTTCAGGAAAGATGTGAAGGCCTTAGAGAGGGTGCAGAAGAGATTTGCTAGAATGATTCCAGGGATGAGGGACTTTAGTTACGTGGATAGACTGGAGAAGCTGGGGTTGTTCTCCTTGGAACAGAGATGGTTGCGAGGAGATTTGATCGAGGTATTCAAAATCATGAAGGGTCTGGACAGAGTAGATAGAGAGAAACTGTTCCCATTGGTGGAAGGGTCAAGAACCAGAGGACATAGATTTAAGGTGTTTGGCAAAAGAACCAAAGGTCACATGAGGAAAAACTTTTTCACACAGCGAGTGGTTAGGATCTGGAATGCACTGCCCGAGGGGGTGGTGGAGGCAGATTCAATCATGGCCTTCAAAAGGGAACTGGATAAGTACTAGAAAGAAAAAAATGTGCAGGGGTACGGGGATAGGGCGGGGGAGTGGGACCAGCTGGATTGCTCTTGCATAGAGCCAGCATGGACTCGATGGGCCGAATGGCCTCCTCCCATGCTGTAACCTTTCTATTATCGTATCATTTGTGAGATCAATCCCTTGTTATCTTTTATTTCAATCCATATGGATTCTCTTTCTATCCTTCTGTTAGTGATGTCCCTTTTTGCTATTGTTACTATATTATCTATAATTAGTACAGCTACTCCACCCCCTTCCTTCCCTATCCTTTCTGATTATATTAAAAAACTGCAATATTTAGTTGCCGATCCTGTTCTTTATGTAGCCATGTTTCAGTTATTCCCATTACATCTGGTTCCTCACTACGGATTATTGCCTCCAGTTCCCCTGTTTTATTTTGGACGCTGTGTATATTGCTGTACAGGGAGTTTAATTCAATAGTTGTTCCTTTTACTTTATTTTTAACAGTCCTTTTATACTTCTGTTTTATAACTGTATTTGTTCCTTGACCATTTATGTTATCGTAATTCCTTACTCTGGTCTGACCGTTACACTCACCTCCTGTTTCTTTTATCTTTAGGCTTTTGTTATTGCTCCCAGATCCCTCCCCCCACCGCCCTATTTACCCTCTCCACTCAGACTCTGTTCCCATTCCGGGTCAGGTGGAGCGTGTCCCAGTGGTACAGCTCCTTCCTGTCCCAGTGCAGGATCCAGTGTCCCACGCAATGGAAGGTCCTCCTTCCTACACCAGTCCTTAAGCCGCACATTCACCTTCCTGATCTATCCCGATGTCAATTAGCACGAGGCTCGGGTCGTAATCCCGAAATTATCACCCGTGAGGTCCTGCTTTTTAATTTAGTTCCCAGCTTCTGATTTTCCTTTAGCAGGACCCCCCCCCTTGTCATTGGTGCCGACATGGACCACAGCAACTGGATCCTCCCCCTCCCTTTCCAAGTTCCCTCTCCAGTTGCTCCAAGATGTCCTTTACTCTTGTACCAGGTGGGCAACACACCCTCCTGGACTCTCAGTCATGACTGTAGAGGATGCTATCCATCCCCTGATTATAGATTGCCCTACGATTACAACCTTTCTATTTTGATCTCCCTCCTTGGACTGCCTCATGCTCCACAGTGCATGATTAACATTCTGGGCATCCTCCCTGCAGCCTTCACCCTTATCCTCACAGGTATCAAGTACCTCGTACCTGTTGGACAGGACCAGTGTCTGTGGGACTGCCGTCTCTACCTCCCTCTCCTTTATGTGTCGGAGTGTCTCAAACTCGTACTCCAGCTCAAGGACTCAGAGCCGGAGTGTCTCAAGCCAGAGACATTTCCTGCAGATGTGGCAATTCGGGACAGTCTCACTGTCCACAAACTCCCACATATTACAGTCCCGACACACAGCCTGTACTGACATTTCCAGTTTGATTGATTTATTTATTTATCAACAGTTTATTTCTAGGACTAACTTGATTTCAAAGTAATTAGTAATTACTTAGTGTTTTTTTATTTTATGTTTTTTTCAATTAAATTTTAAAAGTTGATAGATTAGTTTATAGTCCCTTGGTTTAAATCACTAAACACCTCCTTCCCCCTCTGCACATAATTCCCACACTCCCCTGGAAAGTGCTCTCTCCGTTGGAGGCTCTCTCCGTTCGACGCTCTCTCCGTTGGAGGCTCTCTCCGTTGGACGCTCTCTCCGTTGGAGGCTCTCTCCGTTGGAGGCTCTCTCCGTTGGAGGCTCTCTCCGTTGGAGGCTCTCTCCGTTGGAGGCTCTCTCCGTTAGAGGCTCTCTCCGTTGGACGCTCTCTCTCTGTCCTTTTGCAAAACTCCTTGTAATATATTCCTTTCTAACACACTCTAGTTGCGATCGGTTAGTCAACTTCCAGTCACAATAATTAACACCTAGTCAGGGACCTACTTACTACTGATTGTCTGTCTGTTAATAATTAACTGCCACTGACTTGAAGCTTTTTAAAGTTAGTAAACTAAATTTAATTCAAGTTAAATTTCAGTTTGATGAAAATAAAACACACTTACTACTTACCAGTGAATTCTCACACTCACAATTCCCAGTGAAAGTTCTCACTCTGTTGGCAATTCATTCCGTTCGAAGTTCACTCTCTGTCTGTGCCAAGCTCTGTTGGCACAGCCTTGGTGCCAGCTCAGATATGTGGGGGCAGATAGTCACTGTGGATTGACTGCCGAGTCTTCACTCCTATGACTTCAATGGGATTGAATCTCGGGCGGTTTCTCGAATGTGCGGCTGATTCACGAAGTCAGTTTAACACCCGCACACCAAGTTGTAAATCTACCTGGTGTGTGTGTGTGAAAGTCCCGATCGGTAGCTCACTGTTCACACTTACCCCATGGGCTTCCCTCTGCCCAGATTTATTCGACCTGGTGTCTGGTCACCAAGATTCAGCATTGGATTTTACGAGGGACCTAACCTCTGTGCTCCTTCCTCAGGGTGACAAAGGAGAGACGGGTTTCCCAGGCAGGCCAGGATATCGGGTGAGTTTATCCGTTTGTGAGTGTTTATAGGGGTTTGAGAGAGTCTCTGTGTGACTGGGTGCTTGAGTGAGACAGTGTATTTCATGGGTGTGTGTGAGTGAGTGTGAGCATGTGCAAGTGTGTGTGAATGAGTGCAAGTGTGTGAGCGTGCGAGTGTAAGCATGTGAGTGAGTGCGAGCACATGTGAGCGTGAGCATTTGAGTGTGAATGTGTGAGTGACTGAGAGTGAGCGAGTGCGAGTGTGTGTGCGAGTGTTTGTGCGTGGATATCTGTGTGAGCGAGAGTGCGTGGGAGTGAGCGAGAGTGCGTGGGAGTGAGCGAGAGTGCGTGGGAGTGAGCGAGAGTGCGCGTAAAAGCATAAGAAATAGGAGCAGGAGTAGGCCATACGGCCCCTCAAACCAGCTCCGCCATTCAATCAGATCCACTTTCAACTCCACTTTCCCGCCCGATCCCCATATCCCTTGATTCCCCTAGAGAACAAAAATCTATCGATCTCAGCCTTGAATATATTCAACGACTGAGCATTCACAGCCCTCTGGGGTAGAGAATGCCAAATATTCACAACCCTCTGAGTGAAGAAATTCCTCCTCATCTCAGTCTGAAATGTTCCACCCCTTATCCTGAGACTATGTCCCCTAGTTCTAGACTCTCCAGCCAGGGGAAACAATCTCTCAGCATCTACCCTGTCAAGCCCCCTTTGAATCTTATATGTTTCAATGAGATCACCTCTCATTCTTCTGAACTCCAGAGAGTACAGGCCCATTCTACTCAATCTCTCCTCATAGGACAACCCTCTCATCCCAGGAATTAATCTACTGAACCTTCATTGCACCCCCTCTAAGGCAAGAATATCCTTCCTTAGATAAGGAGACCAAAACTGTACACAGTACTTCAGGTGAGGTCTCACTAAAGCCCTGTACAATTGTAGTAAGACTTCCTTACTCTTGTACTCCATCCCACTTGCAATAAAAGGCCAACATACCATTTGCCTTCCTAATTGTTTGCTGTACCTGCATACTAAATTTTTGTGTTTTTTGTACAAGGACACCCAAATCCCTCTGAATACCAACATTTAATAGTTTCTCAACATTTTGAAAATATTCTGTTTTTTGTATTCTTCCTACCAAAGTGAATAACCTCACATTTCCCCACATTATACTCCATCTGCCACCTTCTCGTCCTCTCATTAACCTGTCCATATCCCTTTGCAGACTCTGTCCTCCTCACAGTTTACTTTCCCACCTAGCTTTGTATCGTCAGCAAACTTGGATACATTACACTCGATCCCTTCATCTAAGTCATTAATATAGATTGTAAATAGCTGAGGCCCAAGCACTGATCCTTGTGACACCCCACTAGTTACAGCCTGTCAAACTGAGAATGACCCGTTTATCCCTACTCTCTGTTTTCTGTCCGTTAACCAATCCTCTATCCATGTTAATATATTACCCCCAATCCCATGAGCCCTAATCTTGTGTAACAACCTTTTATGTGGCACCTTATCGAATGCCTTTTGAAAATCCAAATATACTACATCCACTGGTTCCCCTTTATCTACCCTGCTAGTTACATCCTCAAAAAACTCTAATAAATTTCTCAAACACGATTTCCCTTTCATAAAACCATGTTGACTCTGCCTTAATCATATTATGATTTTCTAAGTGCTCTGTTACCACTTCCTTAATAATGGTTTCCAGCATTTTCCCGACGACTGATGTCAGGCGAACTGGCCTGTCGTTCCCTGTTTTCTCTCTCCCTCCTTTCTTGAATAGCGGGGTCACATTTGCTGCCTTCCAATCCACTGGGACCATTCTAGAATCTGGAGAATTCTGGACGATCACAACCAAAGCATCCACTATCTCTGCAGCCACCTCTTTTAGAACCCTAGGATGTCGGTCATCAGGTCCAGGGGATTTGTCGGCTTTTAGACCCATTAGTTTCTCCAGTACTTTTTCTCTACTGATATTAATTACTTTAAGTTCCTCACTCTCATTAGACCCTTGGTTCCCCACTATTTCTGGTATGTTTTTTGTGTCTTCTACTGTGAAGAAAGATACAAAATATTTGTTTAGCGTCTCTGCCATTTCCTTATTCCCCATTATAATTTCTCCTCTAAGGGACCAATTCCTTATTCCCCATTATAATTTCTCCTCTAAGGGACCAATGTTTACTTTTGCTACTCTCTTCCCTTTTATATACTTGTAGAAGCTCTTACAATCTGTTTTTATATTACTTCCTGGTTTACTTTCATATTCTATTTTCTCTCTTTTTATCAATTTTTTGGTCGTCCTTTGCTGGTTTCTAAAACTCTCCCAATCCTCAGGCTCATTACTCTTCTGGCAACATTATGTGCCTCTTCTTTTAATCTAATACTGTCTTTAACTTCTTTCGTTAGCCACGGATGGATCCCGTGGAATTTTTATTTCTCAATGGAATGTATATTTGTTGAGAATATTGAAATATTTCTTTAAATGTTTGCCATTGCTTTTCAACTGTCAAACCTTTAATTTAATTTCCCAATCTACCTTAACCAACTCGCCCCTTATACCTATGTAATTGGCTTTATTTAAGTTTAAGACTCTACTTTCTGACTTAAGTACATTACTTTCAAACTCAATGTGAAATTCTATCATATTATGATCACTCTTCCCCAGAGGATCCTTTACTGAGAGATTACTAATTAACCCTGTCTCATTACACAATACAAGATCTAAAATAGCCTGTTCCCTGGTTGGTTCCATGACGTATTGCTCTAGGAAACTGTCTCGAATACATTCCATGAACTCGTCCTCCAGACTACCTTTGCCAATTTGATTTGCCCAGTCTATATGCAGATTAAACTCCCCCATGATAATTGACCCTTGTTACAAGCCCCTATTATTTCATGATTTATACTCTGTCCAACGGTATAGCTACTATTAGGGGGCCTATAAACTCCTCCCACCAGTGTTTTCTGACCCTTGTTATTTCTAATTTCCACTCATACTGATCCTCCTTCCTGATCCTCCGAGCAAAGATCCTGTCTCCCCACTGTCCTTATGTCATCCTTTATTATCAGGGCTACACCCCCAGCTCCTTTTCCATTCTCCCTGTCTTTTCTAAACGGCAAGTACCCTGGAATATTTAGTTCCCAATCTTGGTGACCCTGTAACCATGTCTGTGTATTGACTATTAGATCAAACCCATTTATCTCTATTTCTGTCACTAATTTATCGATCTTGTTACGAATGCTCCGTACATTCAGATAAAGATCCTTTAATATTGACTTTTTACCATTTTTTTCCTGCTTTGACCGTACTTGTTGAGCTATTATTGGTAAACTCTCTGACCCTTCCTGCCACACTCTGCTTATCTTTACCCAAATCACTTTACAGTTCTATTGTCTTAATTTTTCTCTTTAGATTTCTAAATTTCCCCTCCCCCCCCCCGCCCTTTTCAGTTTAAAGCCCTATCTACAGTCCTAGTTATTCGATTCCCCTGGACACTGGTCCCAGCCCGGTTTAAGTGGAGCCCGTCCCAATGGACCAGCTCCCTCTTTCCCCAGTACTGGTGCCAGTGCCCCATGAATTAAAACCCCTGTCTCCCACATCACTCTGAGCCACACATTTAACTCTCTGATCTGTTTGACCCTGTACCAATTTGCACGTGGCTCAGGTAATAATCCAGAGTGGGAGTGAGTCTGTGAGCTAGTGTGTGGGTTTGAGTACGAGTGTGTGCATGTGTTTGAGTGAGAGTGTGGGAGTATGAGTGTGTAAGCGAGTGAGTGTTTGAGTATGAGTGTGAGTGTACGTGCAATGTTCTGCTCACACACTGCGAACTACGTCTGCTCCTTATCTCCTGTAAGGGGCAGTGTTTCACTGAGAGACCTGAGTGTAACATTGGTGAAGGTTCTTAATTACATTCAGTCTTCTGTTTAATAACTGGACCGGGTGAAATCTTCCCAGGTAACGATAGAGTGTTTAACATCCTCGGGGAAATTCTACGATCCTATTAAATTTTGGAAGAGCCCTTAAAAGGGGAAAAGGAACTGCGGCCCACTCCTCCACAGACTAGCGGGAGGGCATTGCCAGGATTTCCGAGGCTGCGTTCCCAGGCTGCCAGGGTTTGGGAGGTAATTATTCCACCATGTCCACTGGGATCGCACGACACTTATGTGCCAACCAATAGACATTGACTTTTGTCTGGGATTTATCCTCTCCTTAATCACTCACCTTCCGTTCTCCCAAAACTCCCAACAAATGTAAGGATTAATCCCAGCCTCTAGGCTCTCTGGACTGTGCAGCTTGTTACTCTCTTGTACCAACGTCCTCCCAATTCTGTAGCACACCTTGTCCCCTCCCCCGACATGTTCCCGAAGGTGTCCTCCTTCGACTGGACAATCTCCATAAACTTGAGCTCATCCAAAACTGTCCTATCCGTATCTTAACTCGCACCAAGTCCCGTTCTCCCATCACCCCCTGTGCTCACTGACCTACATTGGCTCCCGGTCCGGGAACGCCTCAGTTTTAAAATTCTCATCCTTGTTTTCAAATCCCTCCATGGCCTCGCCCCTCCCTATCTCTGGAACCTCCTCCAGTCCTACAACCCTCCGAGATCTCTGCGCTCCTCCAATTCTGGCCTCTTGCGCATCCTCGATTTTAATCACTCACCATTGGCAGCTTTTGGTCACCTGTCCTAATATGTCCTTATGTGGCTCGGTGTCAAATTTCATTTGCTAATCGCTCCTGTGAAGCGCTTTTGGACGTTTTACTACATTAAAGGCGCTATATAAATGCAGGTTGTTGTTGGACCCTTGAGGGTGGGATTGGGAGGGGGACGGGTGAAAGGTTCACCTGCTTTCCAATTTTCTCCTCAATTCCCCTCCAAGTAGAATCACAGCACAGGAGGAGGCCATTCGGCCCATCGTGCCTGTGCCGGCTCTATGAAAGATCTATCCCATTAGTCCCACTCCCCTACTCTTTCCCCAGAGCCCTGCAAATTTCTCCTTTAAGTATTTATCCAATTCCCTTTTGAAAGTTATTATTGAATCTGCTTCCACCGCCCTTTCAGGCAGTGAATTCCAGATCATCACAACTCGCTGTGTAAAAAAATGTTTCCTCATCTCCCCTCTGGTTCTTTTGCCGATCACCTTCAATCTGTGTCAATAAAGTGTTGTTATTTTGTGTCACAGGGCATGACGGGACCCAGAGGAGCATCGGGTGTCTACGGACAGTCAGGACTCCCTGTGAGTATCAGATGTCTGTGGGATTGGAGAGCGTCAATTAGCGGCAGGAAAAACTGCTGCAGCAAAATCTAAACGAAGGGCCATGGGCGACAGTGCAGGAAGCATCAAGATTGGAAAGGGGCTGGAGGAGGAGGTGGCAGTGACCAGGGGGCACCAAGCTCGGGTTTTATGAGGTTGTCACAGTGTAGGCATCCCAGCAAAGAACCAGTCCGAGTCAGAGCTTCCAGGAGGGATTCAGAGCAATGGAGGAGGGGGGCCGTGGGAGGAGGCGGAGGGGGGCGGGGGTCGCCGTGCGAGGAGGCGGGGGAGGGCCGTGCGAGGAGGCGGGGGAGGGGGGGGCCGTAGGAAACACAGCAGCCAATTCACACACAGCAAGATCCCACAAACAGCAATGTGATAATGAGCAGATAATCAGTTTTAGTGATGTTGGTTGAGGGATAAATATCGGCCCCAGGACACCGGGGAGAACTCCCCTGCTCTTCTTTGAAATAATGGCCGTGGGATCCTTTACATCCTCCTAAGAGAGCAGATGGGGCCTCGGTTTAACGTCTCATCCGAAAGACAGCTCCTCCGACAGTGCAGCACTCCCTCAGTATGGACCCTCCGACAGTGCAGCTCTCCCTCAGTACTGACCCTCCGACAGTGCAGCTCTCCCTCAGTACTGACCCTCCGACAGTGCAGCGCTCCCTCAGTACTGACCCTCCGACAGTGCAGCGCTCCCTCAGTATGGACCCTCCGACAGTAAAGCACTCCCTCAGTGCTGCCCCTCCTACAGTGCAGCTCTCCCTCAGTACTGAACTGCAAGTGTCGACCTGGATTGTGTGCTCAAGCCTCTGGAGTGGGGCTTAAACCCACTACCTACTGACTCAGAGGATGAGAGAGAGTGCGGACACTGAGCCATGGCTGAGGAAGAGTGCGTAGGACGCGGGGGGGTGGGGTGGATCTGAGGAGGAGCAAGGGAGGACAGTTGAAGGGGGCACTGACCAGAATAGGATCAACAAAATAGCGGGAATTAGCAATTGCTAATTGCTCTCCTCTGTCCAACTTTCCTTAATTTGGTAACGAAACTCCTTTCCTCCTTCATCTCCAGACATTGTTGCTCTGACCACCTCCTGAGATGGACCTCCCTCCATCTCCTCCATTACCACCATTCCCTCCTGAGATGGTCAGAGCAACAATGGATAGGGAAAGGTGAGAGGTTGGAGTTGAGAGGCGGGTTGCTGATTGCATGAGAAGTCTTTCCTTGTGTCCTGTCCAGGAGCGGGATTGGAAGAGAGTCCCCAGAAATGGGAAGAGGATTCAGGTAATGAACGGACTATGGGCTTGAAAGAGAGAGTAAAGAGATACTGAGGAGAAAGGAAGAGTTTGGCACAAAGGAAGAAAGTGAGATTCCAGGAGGGAATGGTGGTAATGGAGATGGAGGAAGGTCCATCTCAGGAGGGAATGGTGGTAATGGAGGAGATGGAGGAAGGTCCATCTTAGGACAGAATGGTGGTAATGGAGGAGATGGAGGGAGGTCCATCTCAAGATAAAGCAGCCCGCTTGATTGGCACCCCATCCACCACCCTAAACATTCACTCCCTTCACCACCGGCGCACAGTGGCTGCAGTGTGTACCATCCACAGGATGCACTGCAGCAACTCGCCAAGGCTTCTTCGACAGCACCTCCCAAACCCGCGACCTCTACCACCTAGAAGGACAAGAGCAGCAGGTACATGGGAACAACACCACCTGCACGTTCCCCTCCAAGTCACACACCATCCCGACTTGGAAATATATCGCCGTTCCTTCATCGTCGCTGGGTCAAAATCCTGGAACTCCCTTCCTAACAGCACTGTGGGAGAACCTTCACCACACGGACTGCAGCGGTTCAAGAAGGCGGCTCACCACCACCTTCTCAAGGGCAATTAGGGATGGGCAATAAATGCCGGCCTCACCAGCGACGCCCACATCCCGTGAACGAATAAAAAAAATGTTTTTAAAATAATGGAGGAGATGGAGGGAGGTCCATCTCAGGAGGGAATGGTGGTAACGGAGGAGATGGAGGAAGGTCCATCTCAGGAGGGAATGGTGGTAACGGAGGAGATGGAGGGAGGTCCATCTCAGGAGAGAATGGTGGTAACGGAGGAGATGGAGGAAGGTCCATCTCAGGAGGGAATGGTGGTAACGGAGGAGATGGAGGAAGGTCCATCTCAGGAGGGAATGGTGGTAACGGAGGAGATGGAGGGAGGTCCATCTCAGGAGGGAATGGTGGTGATGGAGGGAGGTCCCTCTCAGGAGGGAATGGTGGTAGTGGAGGAGATGGAGGGAGGTCCATCTCAGGACAGAATGGTGGTAATGGAGGAGATGGAGGGAGGTCCCTCTCAGGACGGAATGGTGGTAATGGAGGAGATGGAGGGAGGTCCATCTCAGGAGGGAATGGTGGTAATGGAGGAGATGGAGGGAGGTCCATCTCAGGAGGGAATGGTGGTAATGGAGGAGATGGAGGGAGGTCCATCTCAGGAGGGAATGGTGGTAATGGAGGAGATGGAGGGAGGTCCATCTCAGGAGGGAATGGTGGTAATGGAGGAGATGGAGGGAGGTCCATCTCAGGAGGGAATGGTGGTAATGGAGGAGATGGAGGGAGGTCCATCTCAGGAGGTGGTCAGAGCAACAATATCTGGAGATGAAGGAGGAAAGGAGTTTCGTTATCAAATTAAGGAAAGTTCGACAGAGGAGAGCAATTAGCAAAAAACAGCCAACTGACAGTGAGGGCATCAGGTGAGGAAATGGCTGACTCCCCACCAACAACATCCCTCACAATATTGTCAGGAAACGGAAACTAAAGACAGGTCAGACGGTTCACGGTGAGGTCATGTGGTCAGCAGCTGTGGTTATTGGGCAATCATCGGGATTTGGCCCAGCCCGCTAACTAAAGCTACAATGATCATGTGCCAAGGTGGTGCTCGTCACCTTGTTACCACGGTTACAGCCGCCTGTTGACTGTAACACTCAGTGACTGGGTTTTCTGTCCTAGGGCCTTTACGGTGAGATGGGAATCGCAGGAGAACAAGGACCCATGGTAAGGAACGTCCGAGAACGCACCACTGACAGGGTGAGGATAGAAGTACAGGGCGGGGGGAGGGCGCCCGTCGCAGGGCGGGGGGAGGGCGCCCGTCGCAGGGCGGGGGGAGGGCGCCCGTCGCAGGGCGGGGGGAGGGCGCCCGTCGCAGGGCGGGGGGAGGGCGCCCGTCGCAGGGCGGGGGGAGGGCGCCCGTCGCAGGGCAGGGGGGGGCACTTGTCGCAGGGCGGGGGGGGCACTTGTCGCAGGGCGGGGGGGGGCACTTGTCGCAGGGCGGGGGGGGGCACTTGTCGCAGGGCGGGGGGGGCACTTGTCGCAGGGCGGGGGGGGCACTTGTCGCAGGGCAGGGGGGGGCACTTGTCGCAGGGCAGGGGGGGGCACTTGTCGCAGGGCGGGGGGGGGCACTTGTCGCAGGGCGGGGGGGGCACTTGTCGCAGGGCGGGGGGGGCACTTGTCGCAGGGCGGGGGGGGCACTTGTCGCAGGGCAGGGGGGGGCGCCTGTCGCAGGGCGGGGGAGGGCGCCTGTCGCAGGGCGGGGGAGGGCGCCTGTCGCAGGGCAGGGGGGGGGCGCCTGTCGCAGGGCGGGGGGAGGGCGCCCGTCGCAGGGCGGGGGGAGGGCGCCCGTCGCAGGGCGGGGGAGGGCGCCCGTCGCAGGGCGGGGGAGGGCGCCCGTCGCAGGGCGGGGGAGGGCGCCCGTCGCAGGGCGGGGGAGGGCGCCCGTCGCAGGGCGGGGGAGGGCGCCTGTCGCAGGGCGGGGGGAGGGCGCCGGGCGTCAGCTGCAGGATGGAGAACACTGGCCGGAAGGTGGAGGACATCGAGACCATGTGAAGTGATGTAGTCAGTTAGATACAATAATGGAGAAATTGCAATGTGAGTTTAGAAGATGAATCAATTGGAAGGGAGGTGGAGAGTTGAGCTCAGTGACTGTAACGTGTGATCTTTGACAGCAAAGTACCTGTGTGTTCCAGGATGTTGTCTACGTCTGTGTCAGTTAAAGTAACTCTCAATAAGTGTGCAAGTTTTACATTTAACTATAACTACAGCAGAGACACACATTGGATCAGAAATCACTCCCGTAATAATGGAGGAGCTCGACAGGGCCCTCTGTTTTAGTGAATTGATGGAGCGAGTTCCCATGTTCGTACACGCTCAGTGAAAGGCAGAAATCATGAACTTGCTCCGATTGGTTTACCAGCGATATGACAACTGAATTAAAGGGCCATCGCAATCTGGGAAATCACTGAAAACTCACAAACTTGCTCAGCTGGAAAGTAACTAATTACACCACCAAACAGGTCGGCTTAAAAATACAGTGCTAAACGAAGTTTTAATGGTTAGTCTTAATGACCGCCAAACAATTAAAATTAACTTTTAAAAATGTGCAGTCTCAGATTACTCCTTGTTCTAGTTTGTGGTCATTAAAAAGAAATTAAAAATTAAAATATTTTTCTTTACTTTTCCCTTCTGTCTCTTTTTAATTTAATTCAATTATTTCTTTGGCTTTTTATTTAAAAAAAAGTTATTTTTATTGACAATGACATCCAGAACGCTGACTTTCAATGAATGAAGCCTGTTTGAGCAACGCAGCCTGAATCTGTGGGCGGGACTTCTCTTCCCGACAGATTTTGTGGGCGTGTCTTCTCCTCATGGACGATTCCAGCCGCGGCAAATCACGCCGTTCAGAGGCTGGGTCGATAGTGCACAATTTGTTTAAAGTTCAAATTCAAGCAAATCAACAGGAAGTGTTTTTGTTAATTTAATTTGCGGGAGCTGCGGTGAGCATTGCCTCGCCAATCGGTGCGATTTCTGTCCCGGTGTTTTGCACCAATGCTAAATGTACAGTGTGAAGACATCCTTAGTCTGTGGCTCCACAGCACAATAAGGTCGGCAGACTTGGAGCATCAGGGGAATGCTGCGCACTCTCCTTGCTACTGGAGTTCAGGGGCAGGAAGGTTACGGGGAGATTTGATCGAGGTGTTCAAAATCATGAAGGGTTTTGATAGAGTAAATAAGGAGAAACTGTTTCCAGTGGGAGAAGGGTCGGTAACCAGAGGATACAGATTGAAGGTGATCGGCAAAAGAACCAGAGGGGAGATGAGGAGAATCTGTTTTTTTACGCAGAGTTGTTATGATCTGGAATTCACTGCCTGAAAGGGCGGTGGAAGCAGATTCAACAATAACTTTCAAAAGGGAATTGGATAAATACTTGAAAAGGAGAAAATTGCAGGCCTATGGGGAAAGGAGCAGGGGAGTGGGACATATTGGATACAGTAGAAAAAGAGGATAGAATGCCGGAAATCCCAAGAAAACTAATATTGAATCGGGGACAGGGACTCAATAAAATTAATATAAGTAAAGCAACAGTAATGAAGAAAATAATAGCACTAAAGAGTGACAAATCCCCAGGACCAGATGGTTTCCATCCCAGGGTTTTAAAGGAAGGAGGTGAGCACATTGCAGATGCCCGAACTATAATCTTTCAAAGTTCTCTAGATTCAGGAACTGTCCCTCTGGATTGGAAAATTGCACATGTCACTCCGCTTTTTAAGAAAAGAGAAAGAGGGAAACCAGGGAATTATAGACCAGTTAGCCTAACATCTGTTGTGGGGAAAATGCTGGAGTCTATAATTAAGGATAGGGTGACTGAACACCTCGAGAATTTTCAGTTAATCAGAGAGAGCCAGCATGGATTTGTGAAAGGTAGGTCGTGCCTGACAAACCTGATTGAATTTTTTGAAGAGGTGACTAAAGTAGTGGACAGGGGAATGTCAATGGATGTTATTTATATGGACTTCCAGAAGGCATTTGATAAGGTCCCACATAAGAGACTGTTAGCTAAGTTAGAAGCTCATGGAATCGAGGGAAAAGTACGGACTTGGTTAGGAAGTTGGCTGAGCGAAAGGCGACAGAGAGTAGGGATAATGGGTAAGTATTCACATTGGCAGGAAGTGACTAGTGGAGTCCCGCAGGGATCTGTCTTGGGGCCTCAATTATTCACAATATTTATTAACAACTTAGATGAAGGCATAGAAAGTCTCGTATCTAAGTTTGCCGATGACACAAAGATTGGTGGCATTGTAAGCAGTGTAGATGAAAACATAAAATTACAAAGCGATATTGATAGATTAGGTGAATGGGCAAAACTGTGGCAAATGGAATTCAATGTCGACAAATGTGAGGTCATCCACTTTGGATCAAAAAAGGATAGAACAGGGTACTTTCTAAATGGTAAAAAGTTAAAAACAGTGGATGTCCAAAGGGACTTAGGGGTTCAGGTACATAGATTATTGAAGTGTCATGAACAGGTGCAGAAAATAATCAATAAGGCTAATGGAATGCTGGCCTTTATATCTAGAGGACTAGAGTACAAGGGGGCAGAAGTTATGCTGCAGCTATACAAAACCCTGGTTAGACCGCACCTGGAGGACTGTGAGCAGTTCTGGGCACCGCACCTTCGGAAGGACATATTGGCCTTGGAGGGAGTGCAGCATAGGTTTACTAGAATGATACCCGGACTTCAAGGGTTAAGTTACGAGGAGAGATTACACAAATTGGGGTTGTATTCTCTCGAGTTTCGAAGGTTAAGGGGTGATCTGATCGAAGTTTATAAGATATTAAGGGGAAGAGATAGGGTGGATAGAGAGAAACTATTTCCGCTGGTTGGGTATTTTAGGAGGAGGGGGCACAGTCTAAAAATTAGAGCCAGACCTTTCAGGAGTGAGATTAGAAAACATTTCTACACACAAAGGGTTGTAGAAGTTTGGAACTCTCTTCCGCAAACGGCAATTGATACTAGCTCAATTGCTAAATTTAAATCTGAGATAGATAGCTTTTTGGCAACCAAAGGTATTAAGGGATATGGGCCAAAGGCAGGTATATGGAGTTAGATCACAGATCAGCCATGATCTTATCAAATGGCGGAGCAGGCACGAGGGGCTGAATGGCCTACTCCTGTTCCTATGTTCCTATGCTGGCTCTCAAAGAGAGCCAGCACAGGCACGATGAGCCTAATGGCCTGCTGCTGTGCTGAATGATTCTGTAAGATCAGCCATGTGCCCTGCTAATTACACAACATGATAGAGCCAGTACTGAGTCACAGTGTTTTAGATTGAATGAAATGAAGATGAGTAAAGAATCAGTCCAATACCCTGTGAACCACAACTATCATGACTCGGTGGAGCTGAGTATCCAATACATACCACCCATCACCGAGGGGGCTGTCGTTGTAGTGTTGAGAGAACGGTGAGACTGTGACCACTAACAGATACCTGGCCTCTCAACTTTGATTTAACAGCAGCTCATTTGAGTTGAAAATCAATATTTAACCTCTTGTGGTGTAAATTGTATCGCCTGTGTATCAGCAGACCTGCCCTGTGCCCTCTGAGTGTGTTTGTGTCCTTTCTAGGGGCCTGTCGGTCCTTCAGGCCTGCGAGGAGTTTGTGGAATCACTGGGCCTCAGGTAAGACAATTACCCAGCACTGTTACCTCAGATACCGTCTGATCAGGCCTCATCTTACGATAAGTCTCTGTCAGCCCTGCTCAGTGAGTAGCTCTCTCTCTCTGGCCTCGGAGTCAGAAGGTCATGTGTTCAAACACCACTCCAGATACTTGAGCACAAAGGCCGTAAATCGCTCTGAGCGATGAATGAGCAGGGCTCGCCGCTCACTAGCTTTAAATTCACCTTCTAACTCTCCACGTACTTGAAATTCGAGTTCAAAAAGCAGCAGCCTTTCCATCGAGGGGAGAGGATCGCTCTGTCCCCGCAACCAATCAGCTTGAAGAAAGCCACGCTGTAAGAACCAGGAAGTGAAACTCATTCACAAACCGCAGAGAGTAAAAATAACAGGGAGTGATCGAGTAAATGAGGAGAATGTGTTTCCAGAGGCAGGAGGGTCGGTAACCAGGGGAGGGAGGGGGTTAGAGAGGAGGGGGGAGGGGGTTAAAGAGGAGGGGGAGGGAGTTAGAGAGGAGGGGGGAGGGGGTTAAAGAGGAGGGGGGAGGGAGAGGGTTAAACAGGAGGGGAGGGAGAGGGTTAAACAGGAGGGGAGAGGAGGGGGTTAAACAGGAGGGGAGAGGAGGGGGTTAAACAGGAGGGGGTTAAACAGGAGGGGAGGGAGGGAGGGGGTTGAACAGGAGGGGTGTGGGGGGTTGAACAGGAGGGGAGAGGAGGGAGGGGTTTAAACAGGAGGGGAGAGGAGGGAGGGGTGTTGAACAGGAGGGGAGAGGAGGGAGGGGTTTAAACAGGAGGGGAGAGGAGGGAGGGGTTTAAACAGGAGGGGAGAGGAGGGAGGGGTTTAAACAGGAGGGGAGAGGAGGGAGGGGTTTAAACAGGAGGGGAGAGGAGGGAGGGGGTTGAATAGGAGGGGGTTGAGGGAGGGAGGGAGGGAGGGGATGTGCCGCTCTGTAACATGGGCGACCCTGCACCGACACTGCGCTGGACTCGAAACGGCAGGGACAGGAGTCAAAGGGGTCGTGACCTTGCAAAACGGTCAATTTTCTCAACCAGGCCGAAACTGACTGCAAATAATTGACTCACTCAACGACTAAATTCCCGATTGCATTGAGTCTGTCGCGAGCAAGGTCGTGGTTGCGATGGAGGTGTAGACAACCCCCATTCCCCAACCCCACTACCACCCCCTGCCATTCCCCCTTCCCCCCCCTCCCCCCCTCCCCCATTTCTCTCCCAACCCCCCTCCCTCTCCCCTGGGCGCGAGGACCTCCTGGTGTCAGTGATCACTCTGCAGTAGAGGGACGGGGAGAGCAGCGTTGGGCACTGAGCTGATGCCTGTTATTTTCTTGGCTCATACAGGGTCGGAGAGGCTCACACGGAGGTCCAGGCCCAGGGGGACCGCAGGTAAGACACTCGTCTCTCTCTCTCTCTCTCTGAGACTAACTCTCAGGCTGCTGAGGGTACACAGACAATGGGCGCACATTGTCCTTTCCAAACTCTCGCCATTCGTTAGGACACCTGGCGCCTGGTAACCTACCCCTTGACACTTGACCCCGACAATGTGGAAAATTGCCCAGGTATGTCCTGCCACAAAAAGCAGGACAAATCCAAACCGGCCAATTACTGCCCCATCAGTCTACTCTCAATCATCAGCAAAGTGATGGAAGGTGTCATCGACAGTGCTATCAAGCGGCACTTACTCACCAATAACCTGCTCACCGATGCTCAGTTTGGGTTCCGCCAGGACCACTCGGCCCCAGACCTCATTACAGCCTTGGTCCAAACGTGGACAAAAGAGCTGAATTCCAGAGGTGAGGTGAGAGTGACTGCCCTTGACATCAAGGCAGCATTTGACCGAGTGTGGCACCATGGAGCCCTAGTAAAATTGAAGTCAATGGGAATCAGGGGGAAAACTCTCCAGTGGCTGGAGTCATACCGAGCACAAAGGAAGATGGTAGTGGTTGTTGGAGGCCAATCATCTCAGCCCCAGGACATTGCTGCAGGAGTTCCTCAGGGCAGTGTCCTCGGCCCAACCATCTTCAGCTGCTTCATCAATGACCTTCCCTCCATCATAAGGTCAGAAATGGGGATGTTCGCTGATGATTGCACAGTGTTCAGTTCCATTCGCAGCCCCTCAGATAATGAAGCAGTCCGAGCCCGCATGCAGCAAGACCTGGACAACATCCAGGCTTGGGCTGATAAGTGGCAAGTAACATTCGCGCCAGATAAGTGCCAGGCAATGACCATCTCCAACAAGAGAGAGTCCAATCACCTCCCCTTGACATTCAACGGCATTACCATCGCCTAATCCCCCACCATCAACATCCTGGGGGTCACCATTGACCAGAAACTTAACTGGACCAGCCATATAAATACTGTGGCTACGAGAGCAGGTCAGAGGCTGGGTATTCTGCAGCGAGTGACTCACCTCCTGACTCCCCAAAGCCTTTCCAACATCTACAAGGCACAAGTCAGGAGTGTGATGGAATACTCTCCACTTGCCTGGATGAGTGCAGCTCCAACAACACTCAAGAAGTTCGACACCATCGGTGAGCGGCGGGAGAGAGCGAGACCAGAGCGGGGATATAAACAGCGCGGAGAGAGCGAGAGTTCAGTCGGTGAGCGGCGGGAGAGAGCAAGACCAGAGCGGGGATATAAACAGCGCGGAGAGAGCGAGAGTCCAGTCGGTGAGCGGCGGGAGAGAGCGAGACCAGAGCGGGGATATAAACAGCGCGGAGAGAGCGAGAGTTCAGTCGGTGAGCGGCGGGAGAGAGCGAGACCAGAGCGGGGATAAAAACAGCGCGGAGAGAGCGAGAGTTCAGTCGGTGAGCGGCGGGAGAGAGCGAGACCAGAGCGGGGATATAAACAGCGCGGAGAGAGCGAGAGTTCAGTCGGTGAGTGGGGGGAGAGAGCGAGACCAGAGCGGGGATATAAACAGCGCGGAGAGAGCCAGAGTCCAGTCGGTGAGTGGGGGGAGAGAGCGAGACCAGAGCGGGGATAGAAACAGTGTGGAGAGAGCGAGACCAGAGCGGGGATAAAAACAGCGCGGAGAGAGTGAGACCAGAGCGGGGATATAAACAGCGCGGAGAGAGCGAGACCAGAGCGGGGATATAAACAGCGCGGAGAGAGCGAGACCAGAGCGGGGATATAAACAGCGCGGAGAGAGCGAGACCAGAGCGGGGATATAAACAGCGCGGAGAGAGCGAGACCAGAGCGGGGATATAAACAGCGCGGAGAGAGCGAGACCAGAGCGGGGATATAAACAGCGCGGAGGGAGTGAGACCAGAGCGGGGATATAAACAGCGCGGAGAGAGCGAGACCAGAGCGGGGATATAAACAGTGCGGAGAGAGCGAGACCAGAGCGGGGATATAAACAGCGCGGAGAGAGCGAGACCAGAGCTTACTCTGAGAGCGAGACTCTGAGACCAGCGGCAGTTCGGGGTGACGTCACCAGTCAGAAAGTGACGTGGCACAGGGGAGGCAGCTGATTGGTGAGTAGGTTCAGGTGAGTATTTCTACCATTTTACTGTAAGTAAAGTAATAAGAAAGGGAAGATCTGCAGGTTTTATAGCAGATAGTGTTTTTTTTTAGTGAACCTAGGTCCCGAGTATAGTTAACATTTTCTAATTTCAACGTAATTTAAAAGGGGTAACTAAGCTAAGGCAAGTCATGGCAGCAGACCTCGCACCCGTGATATGCTCCTCCTGCAAGATGTGGGAAGTCATGGACACTACCAGTGTCCCTGCCGACCATGTGTGCGGGAAGTGTGTCCACCTGCAGCTACTGACCGATCGTATCTCGGAGCTGGAGCTGCGGGTGGACTCACTGTGGAGCATTCGCGATGCAGAGAAACTCGTGGATAGCACGTTTAGCGAGTTGGTCACACCGCAGGTAAAGGGTATACAGGCAGGAAGTGAATGGGTGACCACCAGGAAGAGTAAGAGATGCAGGCAGGTAGTGCAGGGGTCCCCTGTGGCCATCCCCCTCTCAAACAGATATGCCACTTTGGATGCTGTTGGGGGGGATGACTTATCAGGGGAAGGCAGCAGCAGCCAACTTCCTGGCACCACGGGTAGCTCTACTGCACAGGCTGGGAGGAAAAAGAGTGGCAGAGCTATAGTGATAGGGGACTCAATTGTAAGGGGAATAGACAGGCGTTTCTGCGGCCGCAACCGAGACTCCAGGATGGTGTGTTGCCTCCCTGGTGCAAGGATCAAGGATGTCTCGGAGCGGCTACAGAACATTTTGGAGGGGGAGGGCGAACAGCCAGCTGTCGTGGTGCACATAGGCACCAACGATATAGGTAAAAAAGGGGATGAGGTCCTAAAAGCAGAATATAGGGAGTTAGGAGGTAAATTAAAAAATAGGACCTCAAAGGTAGTAATCTCAGGATTGCTGCCAGTGCCACGTGCTAGTCAGAGTAGAAATAGGAGGATATTTCAAATGAATACGTGGCTAGAGGAATGGTGCAAGGGGGAGGGATTCAAATTCCTGGGACACTGGAAACGGTTCTGGGGGAGGTGGGACCAGTACAAACCGGACGGTCTGCACCTGGGCAGGGCCGGGACCGCTGTCCTAGGAGGAGTGTTTGCTAGTGCTGTTGGGGAGGGTTTAAACTAAAGTGGCAGGGGGTTGGGAACTTGAGCAGGGAGAGAGAGGAAAGCGTAACAGGAAGGGACAGAAGGTATGGAGTAATAGGTAAAGTGTTAAAAAAGGAAAAAGCAGGAACTAAGCGTCACAAAACAGATTTGAAAGTTCTTTATCTGAATGCACGTAGCATTCGTAATAAAATGGACGAGTTAACGGCACAAATAACTACGTATGGGTATGATCTTGTGGCCATTACAGAAACATGGCTGCAGGGTGACAACGACTGGGAATTAAATATGCCAGGGTATTTAACAATCAGGAAGGACAGGCAGGAAGGAAGGGGAGGTGGGGTGGCTATGTTAATAAAGGAAGGAATCACTGTAATACAGAGAAATGATATTGGGACAAAGCATCAAGATAATGAAACAGTTTGGGTGGAGATAAGGAATAATAAGGGAAAAAAAACATTCGTGGGCGTAGTATATAGGCCTCCTAATAGTTGCAACTCTGCTGGAAGAAGTATTAATCAGGAGATAGTCGGGGCATGTAATAAGGGAACAGCCATAATTATGGGGGATTTTAACTATCATATTAACTGGACAAATCAAATTGGGCAGAGCAGCCTTGAGGACGAGTTCATTGAGTGCATCAGGGATGGATTTCTTGAGCAGTATGTAACTGATCCTACAAGGGGGCAGGCAACCTTGGACCTGGTCCTGTGTAATGAGTCAGGATTAATTAATAATGTCCTAGTTAAGGATCCCCTTGGAACGAGCGACCACAACATGGTTGAATTCCATATCCAATTAGAGGGTGAGAAGGTTGATTCTCAAACAAGCGTACTGAGCTTGAATAAAGGAGACTATGATGGTATGAGAGCGGAATTGATTAAAGTGGACTGGGAAAATAGATTAAAGGGTAAGACGGTACATGAGCAGTGGTGTTCATTTAGGGAGTTATTTTACAACTTTCAAAATAAATATATTCCACTGAGGAAAAAAGGGTGTAAAAGAAATGACAGCCACCCGTGGCTAAGTAAAGAAATCAAGGATAGTATCCGACTAAAAACAAGGACATATAAGGTAGCCAAACTTAGTGGGAGGATAGAAGATTGGGAATTCTTCAAAAGACAGCAAAAAGTAACTAAAGGATTGATTAAGAAAGGGAAGTTAGATTATGAAAAGAAATTAGCAAAAAATATAAAAACAGATAGCAAGAGTTTCTATAGTTATATAAAAAGAAAAAGGGTGGCTAAGGCAAACGTAGGTCCCTTAGAGGATGAGACCGGGAAATTAATGGTGGGAAACATGGAGATGGCAAAAATGCTGAACAAATATTTTGTTTCAGTCTTTACAGTAGAGGACACTAAGAATATCCCAACACTGGACAAACAGGGGACTCTCGGGGGGGAGGAGCTAAATACGATTAAAATCACTCAGGAGATGGTACTCAGTAAAATAATGGGACTCAAGGCGGATAAATCCCCTGGACCTGATGGCTTCCATCCTAGGGTCTTGAGGGAAGTGGCAGTAGGGATTGTGGATGCTTTGGTGATAGTTTTCCAAAATTCCCTGGACTCAGGAGAGGTCCCGGCAGATTGGAAAACTGCTAATGTAACACCGTTATTTAAAAAGGGTAGTAGGCAGAAGGCTGGAAATTATAGGCCAGTTAGCTTAACATCTGTGGTGGGTAAAATTTTGGAGTCTATTATTAAGGAGACAGTAACGGAACATTTAGATAAGCATAATTTAATAGGACAAAGTCAGCATGGCTTTATGAAGGGGAAGTCATGTCTGACAAATTTGCTTGAGTTCTTCGAGGATATAACGTATAGGGTGGATAAAGGGGAACCAGTGGACGTAGTGTATTTAGACTTCCAGAAGGCATTCGACAAGGTGCCACATAAAAGATTATTACTTAAGATAAAAAATCACGGGATTGGGGGTAATATTCTGGCATGGGTGGAGGATTGGTTATCGAACAGGAAGCAGAGAGTTGGGATAAATGGTTCATTTTCGGACTGGCAACCAGTAACCAGTGGTGTTCCACAGGGGTCGGTGCTGGGTCCCCAACTCTTTACAATCTATATTAACGATTTGGAGGAGGGGACCGAGTGCAACATATCAAAATTTGCAGATGATACAAAGATGGGAGGGAAAGTAGAGAGTGAGGAGGACATAAAAAACCTGCAAGGGGATATAGACAGGCTGGGTGAGTGGGCGGAGATTTGGCAGATGCAATATAATATTGGAAAATGTGAGGTTATGCAATTTGGCAGGAAAAATCAGAGAGCAAGTTATTTTCTTAATGGCGAGAGACTGGAAAGTACTGCAGTACAAAGGGATCTGGGGGTCCCAGTGCAAGAAAATCAAAAAGTTGGTATGCAGGTGCAGCAGGTGATCAAGAAAGCCAACGGAATGTTGGCTTTTATTGCTAGGGGGATAGAATATAAAAACAAGGAGGTATTGCTGCAGTTATATAAGGTATTGGTGAGACCGCACCTGGAATACTGCATACAGTTTTGGTCTCCATACTTAAGAAAAGACATACTTGCTCTCGAGGCAGTACAAAGAAGGTTCACTCGGTTAATCCCGGGGATGAGGGGGCGGACATATGAGGAGAGGTTGAGTAGATTGGGACTCTACTCATTGGAGTTCAGAAGAATGAGAGGCGATCTTATTGAAACATATAAGATTGTGAAGGGTCTTGATCGGGTGGATGCAGTAAGGATGTTCCCAAAGATGGGTGAAACTAGAACTAGGGGGCATAATCTTAGAATAAGGGGCTGCTCTTTCAAAACTGAGATGAGGAGAAACTTCTTCACTCAGAGGGTGGTCGGTCTGTGGAATTTGCTGCCCCAGGAAGCTGTGGAAGCTACATCATTAGATAAATTTAAAACAGAAATAGACAGTTTCCTAGAAGTAAAGGGAATTAGGGGTTATGGGGAGCGGGCAGGAAATTGGACATGAAGCTGAGTTCGGATCGGTCAATGCCCTGTGGGTGGCGGAGAGGGCCCAGGGGCTATGTGGCCGGGTCCTGCTCCGACTTCTTGTGTTCTTTAGATTTGTGGTTGGGATCAGATCAGCCATGATCTTATTGAATGGCGGAGCAGGCTCGAGGGGCCGATTGGCCTACTCCTGCTCCAATTTCTTATGTTCTTATGTTCTTATGTTCATCCAGGACAAAGCAGCCCGCTTGATTGACACCCCATCCACCACCCTAAACATTCACTCCCTTCACCACTGGTGCACAGTGGCTGCAGTGTGTACCATCCACAGGATGCACTGCAGCAACTCACCAAGGCTTCTTCGACAGCACCTCCCAAACCCGTGACTTCTACAACCTAGAAGGACAAGGGCAGCAGGCACATGGGAACAACACCACCTGCACGTTCCCCTCCAAGTCACACACCATCCCGACTTGGAAATATATCGCCGTTCCTTCATCGTCGCTGGGTCAAAATCCTGGAACTCCCTTCCTAACAGCACTGTGGGAGAACCTTCACCACACGGACTGCAGCGGTTCAAGAAGGCGGCTCACCACCACCTTCTCAAGGGCAATTAGGGATGGGCAATAAATGCCGGCCTCGCCAGCGACGCCCACATCCCATGAACGAAGGAAAAAAAATATTGTGGCGGGGACTCCCTGACAGGCGAGGGAAGCTCAGGAAGGTGAGGTCATCATACAATATCTGGGAGAAGAGGCCATTGGTTGCCCGCCACCCCCTCCTTCTGATGGACCTGCCCCCTCTCTAAGGCCTTCACATCTTTCCTAAAGTGCAGTGCCCAGAATTGGACACAATACTCCAGCCGAGACCTAACCAGTGTTTATAAAGGTTTAGCATAACTTCCTTGCTTTTGTACTCTGTGCCTCTATTAATAAATCCCAGGATCCCATTTGCTTTTTTAACAGCTTTCTCAACCTGTCCTGTCACCTTCAGTGATTTGTGTACAAAAACCCCCAGATCTCTCTGTTCCTGCACCCCCTTTAAAATTGTACCATTTAGTTTATATTGCCTCTCCTCATTCTTCCGACCAAAATGTATCACTTCACACTTCTCTGTGTTAAATTTCATCTGCCATGTGTCTGCCCATTTCACCAGTCTGTCTCTGTCCTCCTGAAGTCTGTTACTATCCTCCACATTGTTTACTACATTTCTGAGTTTTGTGTCATCTGCAAACTTTGAAATTATACCCTCTGTACCCAAGTCCAGGTCATTAATATATATCAAAAAGAGCAGTGGTCCTGATACTGACCCCTGGGGGACACCACTGTGTACTTCCCTCCAGTCTGAAAAACAACCATTCACCACTACTCTCTGCTTTCTGTCCCTTAGCCTATTTTGTATCCATGCTGCCACTGTCCCTTTAATCCCATGGGCTTTAATTTTACTAACAAGTCTATTATGTGGCACTTTATCAAATGCCTTTTGAAAGTCCATATACACAACATCAACCGCACTCCCCTCATCAACCCTCTCCGTTACTTCATCAAAGAACTCAATCAAGTTAAACAAACACAGTTCACCTTTAACAAATCCGTGCTGACTTTCATGTATTAACCCATACTTTTCCATGTAGCAATTCAATTCGACCTGGATTATTGTCTCTAAAAGTTTCCCCACCACCGACATTACGCTGACTGGCCTGTAATTACCGGGTTTATCCCTCTCCCCTCTTTTGAACAGGGGTGTGACATTTGCAATCCTCCAGTCCTCTGGCACCGTCCCCATACCCGAGGAGGATTGGAAGATTATGGCCAGAGCCTCTGCAATTTCCACCCTTACTTCCCTCAGTAACCTCGGATGCATCCCATCCGGACCGGGTGACTTTTCTACTTTGAGTACTGCCAATCTTTTAAGTCCCTCCTCTTTATCTATTTTTATCCTCTCCAATATCACCACTACCTCCTCCTTTACTGATATAATGGCAGCGTCCTCTCCTCCAGTGAAGACTGATGTGAAGTTCTCATTTAGGACCTCAGTCACGCCCTCTGCCTCCACAAGAAGATCTCCATTGTTGTCCCGAATCACCCCCACCCTTCCTTTCACTACCCTTTTACTATTTATATGTTTATAAAACACTTTTGTGTTCCCTTTTATGTCAGCTGTTAATCTATTCTCAGACTCTCTCTCTTTGCTCCTCTTATTCCCTTTTTTAGATCTCCTGTACTTTCTGTATTCAGCCTGGTTCTCCACTGTATTATGAACCTTACATTTATAATGAGTCTCCTTTTTCTGTTTCATTTTAATCTCTTTATCTTTAGTCATCCAGGGAGCTCTAGATTTGGATGCCCTTCCTGTCCCCCTCGTTGGAATGTGTTTACTCTGTACCCAAACCATCTCCTCCTTGAAGCCTCCCATTGTTCAATTGCTGATTTGTTGCCAATTTTTGATTCCAAACCACCTGGGAAAGATTCCCATTTCAGCTCTCTGATATTAGCCCTCCTCCAGTTAAGTATTTTCACAATTGATTTTTTTTTTCACACACACACTCCCATCCATGCACACCCAGATACACACACACACACCCATGCACACCCAGATACACACACACACACACACACACACACTCTCCCATCCATGCACACCCAGATACACACACACACACCCATGCACACCCAGATACACACACACACACACACACACACTCTCCCATCCATGCACACCCAGATACACACACACACACACACACACTCTCTCCCATCCATGCACACCCAGATACACTTACACACACACACACACACACACACACACACTCTCTCCCATCCATGCACACCCAGATACAATTACACACACACACACACACACACACACACACACATCCATGCACACCCAGATACAAACTCTCACACACACTCACATTCATGCACACCCTGATTTTTTTATATTCGTTCATGGGATGTGGGCATCGCTGACTAGGCCAACATTTATTGCCCATCCCTAATTGCCCTTGAGAAGGTGGTGGTGAGCCGCCTTCTTGAACCACTGCAGTCCGTGTGGTGAAGGTTCTCCCACAGTGCTGTTAGGAAGGGAGTTCCAGGATTTTGACCCAGCGACGATGAAGGAACGGCGATATATTTCCAAGTCGGGATGGTGTGTGACTTGGAGGGGAACGTGCAGGTGGTGTTGTTCCCATGTACCTGCTGCCCTTGTCCTTCTAGGTGGTAGAGGTTGTGGTTTTGGGAGGTGCTGCAGATGGAGGGAAGTTCATTGATGAAGCAGCTGAAGATGGTTGGGCCGAGGACACTGCCTTGAGGAACTCCTGCAGCAATGTCCTGGGGCTGAGATGATTGGCCTCCAACAACCACGACCATCTTCCTTTGTGCTAGGTATGACTCCAGCCACTGGAGAGTTTTCCCCCTGATTCCCATTCACTTCAATTTTACTGGGGCTCCTTGGTGCCAGACTCGGTCAAATGCTGCCTTGATGTCAAGGGCACTCACTCTCACCTCACCTCTGGAATTCAGCTCTTTGAGTGGTCCTGGCGGAACCCAAACTGAGCATCGGTGAGCAGGTTATTGGTGAGTAAGTGCCGCTTGATAGCACTGTCGACGACACCTTCCATCACTTTGCTGATGATTGAGAGTAGACTGATGGGGCGGTAATTGGCCGGATTGGATTTGTCCTGCTTTTTGTGGACAGTACGTACTTGGGCAAACCACACACACGCGCACACACGCACCCAGATACAAACTCACACACCCAGATACAAACTCACACACACACACTCGCATCCACGCACACCCAGATACAAACTCACACACACACTCGCATCCACGCACACCCAGATACAAACTCACACACACACTCAAACTCACACGCACACAACGCAGACACAAACTCTCTTGCATGCAGACACGCACACACACACCACACACACTTATTCACACAAAAATATTTGCACATTCTCACACACGTATTTGCACAGACACACATACATTCACACACTTATTCACACAAACACACGCATATTCACACACATTACATGCAACAAATTCGCAAGCATGCGTATTCAAATGCAAATGCATGCACAAGCACATGCCCGCCCGCATGCACACACGCACATGTATTCACATATGCACGCACACAGTCAGATGGCTATGCATGTACACACACGTGCTCACATATACATGAAAACAGGCTTACACATTCAGTACCCACTGGGTATGAACAGACACCCTGGCTAACTTTGCCCTCCTTACAACGAGACTAATTGCTGCTCACTCTGGTCAGTCCCTCTGGCTGGATCCAGCTAACTATGCACGAGTCCCAGGACAGAAGTTTCAAGTAATGACTGTATTGCTGAGCAATCCTATTTCCCTGGTCAGAACTGATGAATGTCTTTGTGTGCCTCCCAGGGTGTCCGAGGACCAGGCGGGAGGAGAGGGCCAGCGGGAGAACATGGACCTCAGGTAGGACAAGAAACAGTAACATGGGCCGCAGAACAAAGGGGGCAGAGGATGGTCAAAACCACATCAGCCCGGGCTACAGCAGGTCATTGGTAATGGTACTGGAGACCAAAGAAGGAGACAGAGAGATCTATCACAATCAGACCAGGGTACTCGCAGGGCAGGTACAGCACGGGTTAGATACAGAGTAAAGCTCCCTCTACACTGTCCCATCAAACACTCCCAGGGCAGGTACAGGGTTAGATACAGAGTAAAGCTCCCTCTACACTGTCCCATCAAACACTCCCAGGGCAGGTACAGCACGGGTTAGATACAGAGTAAAGCTCCCTCTACACTGTCCCATCAAACACTCCCAGAGCAGGTACAGCACGGGTTAGATACAGAGTAAAGCTCCCTCTACACTGTCCCGTCAAACACTCCCAGGGCAGGTACAGCAAGGGTTAGATACAGAGTAAAGCTCCCTCTACACTGTCCCATCAAACACTCGCAGGGCAGGTACAGCACGGGTTAGATACAGAGTAAAGCTCCCTCTACACTGTCCCATCAAACACTCCCAGGATCGGTACAGCACGGGTTAGATACAGAGTAAAGCTCCCTCGACACTGTCCCATCAAACACTCCCAGGGCAGGTACAGCACGGGTTAGATACAGAGTAAAGCTCCCTCTACACTGTCCCATCAAACACTCCCAGGGCAGGTACAGCACGGGTTAGATACAGAGTAAAGCTCCCTCGACACTGTCCCATCAAACACTCCCAGGGCAGGTACAGCATGGGTTAGATACAGAGTAAAGCTCCCTCGACACTGTCCCATCAAACACTCCCAGGGCAGGTACAGCATGGGTTAGATACAGAGTAAAGCTCCCTCGACACTGTCCCATCAAACACTCCCAGGGCAGGTACAGCACGGGTTAGATACAGAGTAAAGCTCCCTCTACACTGTCCCATCAAACACTCCCAGGGCAGGTACAGCACGGGTTAGATAGAGAGTAAAGCTCCCTCTACACTGTCCCATCAAACACTCCCAGGGCAGGTACAGCACGGGTTAGATACAGAGTAAAGCTCCCTCTACACTGTCCCATCAAACACTCCCAGGACAGGTACAGCACGGGTTAGATACAGAGTAAAGCTCCCTCTACACTGTCCCATCAAAGTGCAGCAGCTGAGAATATCAGTACCATTTCCCATTCCAATCTCCGCCCTGCCCCCTGAGTGACAGTGCCTTTTGTTTGCCCGTTAATCGTGAATTAAAATCAGTTTTGTGCTGTGGGCCCCATTGTGTGGGAGCTGGACTGAATCATCAAACGTACACCTCTTCAGCTTGGGCTGGGTTTGAGCGCAGGGCCCAGAGTGTCTCCCACTGCAGTGTGGCTGGGGTCCAGCTGCATGGGCCATTCAGGCATGACAGGAATGAAAGCCCAGCTCGATTTGGTCTGCTTCCACTATTCACAGGCATACAGTTCGGGCAGTGATTATCCGAGGGAGCATGCAGGCTGGTCCTGCACTCGGAGACCCAGGACTGCTAACGGAACAAAGAGCTGGGACTCTCCTGGGCAGTGCATATCAGCCTGTGCCTGGGCAGTCGGGGAGGACCAGTGGTTCTGGGTGGATTGTGAGGCAGGGTGTTTGGATAACATGGTGTGATCCTGGGTGATGGGCCCCTTCAGGACGGGTGGGTCTGAGGGCTTCCTGCGCTACACTGTATACCAGCAGCACTGGCCGTAACTAAACAAGTTTCTTTCGTCCATTAGGGAAAGCCTGGAGATGAAGGACCAGAGGGAGAGAAAGGAGACAGAGTGAGTGAGTGTGTGTGTGTCACGGGATGTGGGATCAGATAAAGAGCAGAAGGCAGAACAAGGCCATTGTTTAGTGACAGCTAAATCCCGCCCCCCCGTCCCTCGATCCCACCTCCCCATCCCTCGATCCCACCTCCCCATCCCTCGATCCCACCTCCCCATCCCTCGATCCCTCGATCCCACCCCCCCACTGTCTCCCTCGATCCCTCGATCCCGCCCCCCCCCCACTGTCTCCCTCGATCCCTCGATCCCGCCCCCCCACTGTCCCCCTCGATCCCTCGATCCCGCCCCCCCACTGTCTCCCTCGATCCCACCTCCCCATCCCTCGATCCCACCTCCCCATCCCTCGATCCCTCGATCCCGCCCCCCCCGATCCCTCGATCCCGCCCCCCCACCCCCGCTCCATCCCTCGATCTCGCCCCCCCCCCACTGTCTCCCTCGATCCCTCGATCCCGCCTCCCCACTGTCTCCCTCGATCCCTCGATCCCTCGATCCCCCCCCACTGTCTCCCTCGATCCCTCGATCCCGCCCCCCCACTGTCCCCCTCGATCCCTCGATCCCGCCCCCCCACTGTCTCCCTCGATCCCCCCCCACTGCCTCCCTCGATCCCTCGATCCCGCCCCCCCCCACTGTCTCCCTCGATCGCTCGATCCCACCTCCCCATCCCTCGATCCCTCGATCCCGCCCCCCCCACTGTCTCCCTCGATCCCTCGATCCCGCCTCCCCACTGTCTCCCTCGATCCCTCGATCCCTCGATCCCCCCCCACTGTCTCCCTCGATCCCTCGATCCCGCCCCCCCACTGTCCCCCTCGATCCCTCGATCCCGCCCCCCCACTGTCTCCCTCGATCCCCCCCCACTGCCTCCCTCGATCCCTCGATCCCGCCCCCCCCCACTGTCTCCCTCGATCGCTCGATCCCGCCACCCCACTGTCTCCCTCGATCCCTCGATCCCGCCACCCCACTGTCTCCCTCGATCCCTCGATCCCGGCCCCCCCCACTGTCTCCCTCGATCCCTCGATCCCGGCCCCCCCCACTGTCTCCCTCGATCCCTCGATCCCGCCACCCCACTGTCTCCCTCGATCCCTCGATCCCGGCCCCCCCCACTGTCTCCCTCGATCCCTCGATCCCGGCCCCCCCCGCTGTCTCCCTCGATCCCGCCCACCCCCCGCTCCATCCCTCGATCTCGCCCCCCCCGCTGTCTCCCTCGATCCCGTCCCCCCCCACTGTCTCCCTCGATCCCTCGATCTCGCCCCCCCCACTGTCTCCCTCGATCCCTCGATCTCGCCCCCCCCGCTGTCTCCCTCGATCCCGGCCCCCCCCCCCCCCCGGCTCCATCCCTCGATCTCGCCCCCCCACTGTCTCCCTCGATCCCGGCCCCCCCCCCCCCCCGGCTCCATCCCTCGATCTCGCCCCCCCACTGTCTCCCTCGATCCCGCCCCCCCCCCCGCTCCATCCCTCGATCTCGCCCCCCCCGCTGTCTCCCTCGATCCCGGCCCCCCCCACTGTCTCCCTCGATCCCTCGATCTCGCCCCCCCCGCTGTCTCCCTCGATCCCGGCCCCCCCCCCCCGGCTCCATCCCTCGATCTCGCCCCCCCACTGTCTCCCTCGATCCCGGCCCCCCCCCCCGGCTCCATCCCTCGATCTCGCCCCCCCCACTGTCTCCCTCCATCCCTCGATCCCGCCCCCCCCACTGTCTCCTTCCGTCCCGCCCCCCCACCTATCTTTGCTGGGATTCCTGCTCCACAGGCTCTTGTTTGAGGCCATTGAATGAAGTTTCACAATGTGACATGGTTGGATTTGAACTCGCGACATCTGGGCTGATGTTGAGTCCCAGAAACACTGAACTCCTGGACTCAGTCCAGTGACAGTCGTCTGACAGCGACAGGTCAGCCGACAATGAGATTGGTCAGTCTTCAGAGCGAAAGTGACAGTGAGACAGTTTACATCCAGAAACCGACAGTCTGGTTCGGGAGGGGCTGTTGGAAGGGGGGTGGGGGGGGCGAGGAAGGGGGAGGAGGAGGAGGGTGGTTTGGGCTGTGACCATCATCTGATCTCTCCGTGTTCTATCTTTTACTCACCCAGGGCGAGTTGGGAGAGTGTGGACTGATTGGAGTGACTGGGCACAGAGGGCAAAAGGTGAGGAGACTCGTTAATAACTTTGCCCACTGTTTAAACAACAAAAAAAGGCAAGTCAGAGCAGGGCAGCAAGGCTGGAATTGGGCTAAGCCACAGGGATTGATGGCACAACCCGGGTCGACCATCCTAATCCCAGCGATGGAGTCAGTGCAATGCGAGGGGGGAGTGGAGCAACTGCGAGCCTGGGGCGAGCGTGGACAGATACCCAGAGTGTGGGGAGCGGGAGCGGGGCTTAGTGGGGTCTGCAAGGTCAAAACGAGGTGAGAGTGACTGCCCTCCAGGGCAATTAGGGATGAGCAATAAATGTTGGCCTTGCCAGCAATGCCCACATCCCATGAAAAAATAATTTTTTAAAAGTGTCTTCAGCCCCTCACTCGACCCGATCACCTCTTGTGTGCGATGCCCCCACACATGATGCTTTCTGCTCTCACAGGTCTTTATTTTAAATTCATTCATGGGATATGGGCGTCGCTGGCGAGGCCGGCATTTATTGCCCATCCCTAATTGCCCTTGAGAAGGTGGTGGTGAGCCGCCTTCTTGAACCGCTGCAGTCCGTGTGGTGACGGTTCTCCCACAGTGCTGTTAGGAAGGGAGTTCCAGGATTTTGATCCAGCGACGATGAAGGAACGGCGATATATTTCCAAGTCGGGATGGTGTGTGACTTGGAGGGGAACGTGCAGGTGGTGTTGTTCCCATGTGCCTGCTGCCCTTGTCCTTCCAGGTGGTAGAGGTCGCGGGTTTGGGAGGTGCTGTCGAAGAAGCCTTGGCGAGTTGCTGCAGTGCATCCTGTGGATGGTACACACTGCAGCCACAGTGCGCCAGTGGTGAAGGGAGTGAATGTTTAGGGTGGTGGATGGGGTGCCAATCAAGCGGGCTGCTTTGTCCTGGATGGTGTCGAGCTTCTTGAGTGTTGTTGGAGCTGCACTCATCCAGGCAAGTGGAGAGTATTCCATCACACTCCTGACTTGTGTCTTGTAGATGGTGGAAAGGCTATGGGGAGTCAGGAGGTGAGTCACTCGCCGCAGAATACCCAGCCTCTGACCTGCTCTTGTATCCACAGTATTTATGTGGCTGGTCCAGTTAAGTTTCTGGTCAATGGTGACCCCCAGGATGTTGATGGTGGGGGATTTGGCGATGGTAATGCCATTGAATGTCAAGGGGAGGTGGTTAGACTCTCTCTTGTTGGAGATGGTCATTGCCTGGCACTTGTCTGGCCTTACCCGGCTGTCCGTACTGTTTCCCAGCTGGCTGTTGTCTGGATTGTGACTCCAGTTTCCTCACTAGTCGTGTTTCACGTCACTGAGTGACAGGACATGTTGTACGATTCACTCTGTGTCTTTGCATGAACTGCAAATGTGGGTCTGGAGCAGGAAATTCCAACAAGGAGACTAACACTCTGATTATTCCACAGGGAATCCAAGGCAAAGCTGGGAGGGGAGGCACAGCTGGGGATTCAGTAAGATACTTTCATCCTATCTGCACAAAATGCGCTCATTAATCTCTCAGCTCTTGTAAGAAGAGGCGCACAACACCAAACCAATCATCAAAACCGCTAACCTTACATTACAACAGATCATTGGAGAGGGACAGAGAGTGAGTTACAGGCTGGAATCTAATCGAGGGGTTCGGGGGGTTTATATAAAGAATAACAGATACCCGGGAGTGAGTTACAGGCTGGAATCTAATCGAGGGGTTCGGGGGGTTTATATATAGAATAACAGATACCCGGGAGTGAGTTACAGACTGGAATCTAATCGAGGGGTTCGGGGGGTTTATATATAGAATAACAGATACCTGGGAGTGAGTTACAGACTGGAATCTAATCGAGGGGTTCGGGGGGTTTATATATAGAATAACAGATACCCGGGAGTGAGTTACAGACCGGAATCTAATCGAGGGGTTCGGGGGGTTTATATATAGAATAACAGATACCCGGGAGTGAGTTACAGACCGGAATCGAATCGAGGGGTTCGGGGGGTTTATATATAGAATAACAGATACCCGGGAGTGAGTTACAGACCGGAATCTAATCGAGGGGTTCGGGGGGGGTTTATATATAGAATAACAGATACCCGGGAGTGAGTTACAGACCGGAATCTAATCGAGGGGTTCGGGGGGTTTATATATAGAATAACAGATACCCGGGAGTGAGTTACAGACTGGAATCGAATCGAGGGGTTCGGGGGGTTTATATATTGAATAACAGATACCCGGGAGTGAGTTACAGACTGGAATCTAATCGAGGGGTTCGGGGGGTTTATATATAGAATAACAGATACCCGGGAGTGAGTTACAGAATGGAATCTAATCGAGGGGTTCGGGGGGTTTATATATAGAATAACAGATACCCGGGAGTGAGTTACAGACCGGAATCCAATCGAGGGGTTCGGGGGGGTTTATATATAGAATAATAGATACCCGGGAGTGAGTTACAGACTGGAATCTAATTGAGGGGTTCGGGGGGTTGAAATATAGAATAACAGATACCCGGGAGTGAGTTACAGACTGGAATCTAATCGAGGGGTTCGGGGGGTTTATATATTGAATAACAGATACCTGGGAGTGAGTTACAGACTGGAATCTAATCGAGGGGTTCGGGGGGTTTATATATAGAATAACAGATACCCGGGAGTGAGTTCCAGACTGGAATCTAATCGAGGGGTTCGGGGGGTTTATATATTGAATAACAGATACCCGGGAGCGAGTTACAGGCTGGAATCTAATCGAGGGGTTCGGGGGGTTTATATATAGAATAACAGATACCCGGGAGTGAGTTACAGACTGGAATCTAATCGAGGGGTTCGGGGGTTTATATATAGAATAACAGATACCCGGGAGTGAGTTCCAGACTGGAATCTAATCGAGGGGTTCGGGGGGTTTATATATTGAATAACAGATACCCGGGAGTGAGTTACAGACCGGAATCTAATCGAGGGGTTCGGGGGGTTTATATATAGAATAACAGATACCCGGGAGTGAGTTACAGACCGGAATCTAATCGAGGGGTTCGGGGGGTTTATATATAGAATAACAGATACCCGGGAGTGAGTTACAGACCGGAATCTAATCGAGGGGTTCGGGGGGTTTATATATAGAATAACAGATACCCGGGATTGAGTTACAGACCGGAATCTAATCGAGGGGTTCGGGGGGTTTATATATAGAATAACAGATACCCGGGAGTGAGTTACAGACCGGAATCTAATCGAGGGGTTCGGGGGTTTATATATAGAATAACAGATACCCGGGAGTGAGTTACAGACTGGAATCTAATCGAGGGGTTCGGGGGGTTTATATATTGAATAACAGATACCCGGGAGTGAGTTACAGACTGGAATCTAATCGAGGGGTTCGGGGGGTTTATATATAGAATAACAGATACCCGGGAGTGAGTTACAGAATGGAATCTAATCGAGGAGTTCGGGGGGTTTATATATAGAATAACAGATACCCGGGAGTGAGTTACAGACTGGAATCTAATCGAGGGGTTCGGGGGGTTTATATATTGAATAACAGATACCTGGGAGTGAGTTACAGACTGGAATCTAATCGAGGGGTTCGGGGGGTTTATATATAGAATAACAGATACCGGGGAGTGAGTTACAGACCGGAATCTAATCGAGGGGTTCGGGGGGTTTATATATAGAATAACAGATACCCGGGAGTGAGTTACAGACCGGAATCTAATCGAGGGGTTCGGGGGGTTTATATATAGAATAACAGATACCCGGGAGTGAGTTACAGACCGGAATCTAATCGAGGGGTTCGGGGGGTTTATATATAGAATAACAGATACCCGGGAGTGAGTTACAGACCGGAATCTAATCGAGGGGTTCGGGGGGTTTATATATAGAATAACAGATACCCGGGAGTGAGTTACCGACTGGAATCTAATCGAGGGGTTCGGGGGGTTTATATATTGAATAACAGATACCCGGGAGTGAGTTACAGACTGGAATCTAATCGAGGGGTTCTGGGGGTTTATATATAGAATAACAGATACCCGGGAGTGAGTTACAGAATGGAATCTAATCGAGGGGTTCGGGGGGTTTATATATAGAATAACAGATACCCGGGAGTGAGTTACAGACCGGAATCTAATCGAGGGGTTCGGGGGGGTTGAAATATAGAATAATAGATACCCGGGAGTGAGTTACAGACTGGAATCTAATTGAGGGGTTCGGGGGGTTTATATATAGAATAACAGATACCCGGGAGTGAGTTACAGACTGGAATCTAATCGAGGGGTTCGGGGGGTTTATATATTGAATAACAGATACCTGGGAGTGAGTTACAGACTGGAATCTAATCGAGGGGTTCGGGGGGTTTATATATAGAATAACAGATACCCGGGAGTGAGTTCCAGACTGGAATCTAATCGAGGGGTTCGGGGGGTTTATATACAGAATAACAGATACATGGGAGTGAGTTACAGACTGGAATCTAATCGAGGGGTTCGGGGGGTTTATATATAGGATAATAGATAACCGGGAGTGAGTGACAGACTGGAATCTAATCGAGGGGTTCGGGGGGTTTATATATAGAATAACAGATACCCGGGAGTGAGTTACAGACTGGAATCTAATCGAGGGGTTCGGGGGGTTTATATATAGAATAACAGATACCCGGGAGTGAGTTACAGACTGGAATCAAATCGAGGGGTTCGGGGGGTTTATATATAGAATAACAGATACCCGGGAGTGAGTTACAGAATGGAATCTAATCGAGTGGTTCGGGGGGTTTATATATAGAATAACAGATACCCGGGAGTGAGTTACAGACCGGAATCTAATCGAGGGGTTCGGGGGGGTTTATATATAGAATAATAGATACCCGGGAGTGAGTTACAGACTGGAATCTAATCGAGGGGTTCGGGGGGTTTATTTATAGAATAACAGACACCTGGGAGTGAGTTACAGACTGGAATCTAATCGAGGGGTTCGGGGGGTTTATATATAGAATAACAGATACCCGGGAGTGAGTTACAGACCGGAATCTAATCGAGGGGTTCGGGGGGTTTATATATAGAATAACAGATACCCGGGAGTGAGTTACAGACTGGAATCTAATCGAGGGGTTCGGGGGGTTTATATATAGAATAACAGATACCCGGGAGTGAGTTACAGAATGGAATCTAATCGAGGGGTTCGGGGGGTTTATATGTAGAATAACAGATACCCGGGAGTGAGTTACAGACCGGAATCTAATTGAGGGGTTCGGGGGGGTTTATATATAGAATAATAGATACCCGGGAGTGAGTTACAGACTGGAATCTAATTGAGGGGTTCGGGGGGTTTATATATAGAATAACAGATACCCGGGAGTGAGTTACAGACCGGAATCTAATCGAGGGGTTCGGGGGGTTTATATATAGAATAACAGATACCCGGGAGTGAGTTACAGACCGGAATCTAATCGAGGGGTTCGGGGGGTTTATATATAGAATAACAGATACCCGGGAGTGAGTTACAGACCGGAATCTAATCGAGGGGTTCGGGGGGTTTATATATAGAATAACAGATACCCGGGAGTGAGTTACAGACTGGAATCTAATCGAGGGGTTCGGGGGGTTTATATATAGAATAACAGATACCCGGGAGTGAGTTACAGAATGGAATCTAATCGAGGGGTTCGGGGGGTTCATATATAGAATAACAGATACCCGGGAGTGAGTTACAGACTGGAATCTAATCGAGGGGTTCGGGGGGTTTATATATAGAATAACAGATACCCGGGAGTGAGTTACAGACTGGAATCTAATCGAGGGGTTCGGGGGGTTTATATATAGAATAACAGATACCCGGGAGTGAGTGTCCATCTACGCAGGAACAACGGATGATCAGAAATATTCTTAATCTTTCCTTTGATTTAGGGAAGGAAGGCGAGTTATGAGGAGAAGGGATCCCGGGGAGAGAAAGGAGAGCGGGTAAGTCTGCTTTCTCCAACACGTCTCCTCAAAACTCTATCGTCTTGGATTGTGACCAGTTTTTACATTTTACTTTAATTTTCATTTTTTGCATTTCGGTTTAGTTGAGTCCTTTTTTCACTCCTCTCTCTCCCTTTCCCACTTATCTCCTCACACCGTGCTTCATTGTAATAACGTTAGTGCCAGCTGCGGCTCATGGGGGATCTCTATCGCCTCTGAATCAGAGGGTCGTGGGTATGACCCCCACTCCAGAGACCTGAGCACAAAATCCAGGTCGACACTCCCAGTGCAGTACTGAGGGAGTGCTGCACTGTCGGAGGGTCAGTACTGAGGGAGCGCTGAACTGTCGGAGGGTCAGTACTGAGGGAGCGCTGCACTGTCGGAGGGTCAGTACTGAGGGAGCGCCGCACTGTGGGAGGGTCAGTACTGAGGGAGCGCTGCACTGAGGGAGGGTCAGTACTGAGGGAGCGCTGCACTGTCGGAGGGTCAGTACTGAGGGAGCGCCGCACTGTCGGAGGGTCAGTACTGAGGGAGCGCTGCACTGTCGGAGGGTCAGTACTGAGGGAGTGCTGAACTGTCGGAGGGTCAGTACTGAGGGAGCGCTGCACTGTCGGAGGGTCAGTACTGAGGGAGCGCCGCACTGTGGGAGGGTCAGTACTGAGGGAGCGCTGCACTGAGGGAGGGTCAGTACTGAGGGAGCGCTGCACTGTCGGAGGGTCAGTACTGAGGGAGCGCCGCACTGTCGGAGGGTCAGTACTGAGGGAGCGCTGCACTGTCGGAGGGTCAGTACTGAGGGAGCGCCGCACTGTCGGAGGGTCAGTACTGAGGGAGCGCTGCACTGTCGGAGGGTCAGTACTGAGGGAGCGCTGCACTGTCGGAGGGTCAGTACTGAGGGAGCGCTGCACTGTCGGAGGGTCAGTACTGAGGGAGTGCTGCACTGTCGGAGGGTCAGTACTGAGGGAGCGCTGCACTGTCGGAGGGTCAGTACTGAGGGAGCGCTGCACTGTCGGAGGGTCAGTACTGAGGGAGCGCTGCACTGTCGGAGGGTCATTACTGAGGGAGCGCTGCACTGTCGGAGGGTCAGTACTGAGGGAACGCTGCACTGTCGGAGGGTCAGTACTGAGGGAGCGCTGCACTGTCGGAGGGTCAGTACTGAGGGAGCGCTGCACTGTCGGAGGGTCAGTACTGAGGGAGCGCTGCACTGTCGGAGGGTCAGTACTGAGGGAGCGCTGCACTGTCGGAGGGTCAGTACTGAGGGAGCGCTGCACTGTCGGAGGGTCAGTACTGAGGGAGCGCTGCACTGTCGGAGGGTCAGTACTGAGGGAGCGCTGCACTGTCGGAGGGTCAGTACTGAGGGAGCGCCGCACTGTCGGAGGGTCAGTACTGAGGGAGCGCCGCACTGTCGGAGGGTCAGTACTGAGGGAGCGCCGCACTGTCGGAGGGTCAGTACTGAGGGAGCGCTGCACTGTCGGAGGGTCAGTACTGAGGGAGCGCCGCACTGTCGGAGGGTCAGTACTGAGGGAGAGCAGCACTGTCGGAGGGTCAGCACTGAGGGAGCGCCGCACTGTCGGAGGGTCAGCACTGAGGGAGCGCCGCACTGTCGGAGGGTCAGCACTGAGGGAGCGCCGCACTGTCGGAGGGTCAGCACTGAGGGAGCGCCGCACTGTCGGAGGGTCAGCACTGAGGGAGCGCCGCACTGTCGGAGGTTCAGCACTGAGGGCGCGCTGCACTGTCGGAGGGTCAGTCCTGAGGGAGCGCCGCACTGTCGGAGGGTCAGTACTGAGGGAGCGCCGCACTGTCGGAGGGGTCAGCACTGAGGGAGCGCCGCACTGTCGGAGGGTCAGCACTGAGGGAGCGCCGCACTGTCGGAGGGTCAGCACTGAGGGAGCGCCGCACTGTCGGAGGGGTCAGCACTGAGGGAGCGCCGCACTGTCGGAGGGTCAGCACTGAGGGAGCGCTGCACTGTCGGAGGGTCAGCACTGAGGGAGAGCTGCACGGTCGGAGGTGCCGTCTTTCAGATGAGACGTTAACTGAGGCCTGTCTGCTCCCTCAGGTGGATGTAAAACATCCCATGATGTCCTGGGGCCAATATTCATCCCTCAACCAACATCACTGAACTGATGATCTGGTCATTATCACATTGCTGTTTGTGGGATCTTGCTGTGTGTGAATTGACTGCCCTGTTTCCGACATTACAACAGAGACTACACTTCAAAAGTACTTGTATTTCATAATCAAGGCATTCCCAGACCTGGAGCCATTATAGGTCAGCGAGCACAGGGGGTGATGGGAGAACGGGACTTGGTGTGAGTTAGGATACGGGCAGCAGAGTTTTGGATGAGCTCAAATTTACGGAGGGTAGAAGATGGGAGGCCGGCCAGGAGAGCATTGGAATAGTCCAGTCTGGAGGTAACAAAGGCATGGATGAGGGTTTCTGCAGCAGATGAGCTGAGGCATGGGCGGAGATGGGCGATGTTACGAAGGCGAAGGAGGCGGTCTTGGGGGTCAGAAGCTCATCTCAGGGTGAAATCGGATGCCGAGGTTGTGAACGTTCTGGTTCAGCCTCAGACATTGGCCAGAGAGAGGGCGGAGTCGGTGGAGAGGGAACGGAGTTTGCTGCGGGGACTGAAGATTACTGCTTCGGTCTTCCCAATATTTAGTTGGACGAAATTTCTGGATGTCAGGCAAGCAGTGTGACAAATGAGAGACAGTGGAGGGGTGGAGGGAGATGGTGGTGAGACAGTGGAGGGGTGGAGGGAGGTGGTGGTGAGACAGTGGAGGGGTGGAGGGAGATGGTGGTGAGACAGTGGAGGGGTGGAGGGAGGTGGTGGTGAGACAGTGGAGGGGTGGAGGGAGGTGGTGGTGAGACAGTGGAGGGGTGGAGGGAGGTGGTGGTGAGACAGTGGAGGGGTGGAGGGAGGTGGTGGTGAGACAGTGGAGGGGTGGAGGGAGATGGTGGTGAGACAGTGGAGGGGTGGAGGGAGGTGGTGGTGAGACAGTGGAGGGGTGGAGGGAGGTGGTGGTGAGACAGTGGAGGGGTGGAGGGAGGTGGTGGTGAGACAGTGGAGGGGTGGAGGGAGGTGGTGGTGAGACAGTGGAGGGGTGGAGGGAGGTGGTGGTGAGACAGTGGAGGGGTGGAGGGAGGTGGTGGTGAGAGTGTGGAGGGGTGGAGGGAGGTGGTGGTGAGACAGTGGAGGGGTGGAGGGAGGTGGTGGTGAGACAGTGGAGGGGTGGAGGGAGGTGGTGGTGAGACAGTGGAGGGGTGGAGGGAGGTGGTGATGAGACAGTGGAGGGGTGGAGGGAGGTGGTGGTGAGACAGTGGAGGGGTGGAGGGAGGTGGTGGTGAGACAGTGGAGGGGTGGAGGGAGGTGGTGGTGAGACAGTGGAGGGGTGGAGGGAGGTGGTGGTGAGACAGTGGAGGGGTGGAGGGAGATGGTGGTGAGACAGTGGAGGGGTGGAGGGAGATGGTGGTGAGACAGTGGAGGGGTGGAGGGAGGTGGTGGTGAGACAGTGGAGGGGTGGAGGGAGGTGGTGGTGAGACAGTGGAGGGGTGGAGGGAGATGGTGGTGAGACAGTGGAGGGGTGGAGGGAGGTGGTGGTGAGACAGTGGAGGGGTGGAGGGAGATGGTGGTGAGACAGTGGAGGGGTGGAGGGAGATGGTGGTGAGACAGTGGAGGGGTGGAGGGAGATGGTGGTGAGACAGTGGAGGGGTGGAGGGAGATGGTGGTGAGACAGTGGAGGGGTGGAGGGAGGTGGTGGTGAGACAGTGGAGGGGTGGAGGGAGATGGTGGTGAGACAGTGGAGGGGTGGAGGGAGGTGGTGGTGAGACAGTGGAGGGGTGGAGGGAGGTGGTGGTGAGACAGTGGAGGGGTGGAGGGAGGTGGTGGTGGGACAGTGGAGGGGTGGAGGGAGGTGGTGGTGAGAGTGTGGAGGGGTGGAGGGAGGTGGTGGTGAGACAGTGGAGGGGTGGAGGGAGGTGGTGGTGAGACAGTGGAGGGGTGGAGGGAGGTGGTGGTGAGACAGTGGAGGGGTGGAGGGAGGTGGTGGTGAGACAGTGGAGGGGTGGAGGGAGGTGGTGGTGAGACAGTGGAGGGGTGGAGGGAGGTGGTGGTGAGACAGTGGAGGGGTGGAGGGAGATGGTGGTGAGACAGTGGAGGGGTGGAGGGAGGTGGTGGTGAGACAGTGGAGGGGTGGAGGGAGGTGGTGGTGAGACAGTGGAGGGGTGGAGGGAGGTGGTGGTGAGACAGTGGAGGGGTGGAGGGAGGTGGTGGTGAGACAGTGGAGGGGTTGAGGGAGGTGGTGGTGAGACAGTGGAGGGGTGGAGGGAGGTGGTGGTGAGACAGTGGAGGGGTGGGGGGAGGTGGTGGTGAGACAGTGGAGGGGTGGAGGGAGGTGGTGGTGAGACAGTGGAGGGGTGGAGGGAGGTGGTGGTGAGACAGTGGAGGGGTGGAGGGAGGTGGTGGTGAGACAGTGGAGGGGTGGAGGGAGGTGGTGGTGAGACAGTGGAGGGGTGGAGGGAGGTGGTGGTGAGACAGTGGAGGGGTGGAGGGAGGTGGTGGTGAGACAGTGGAGGGGTGGAGGGAGGTGGTGGTGAGACAGTGGAGGGGTGGAGGGAGGTGGTGGTGAGACAGTGGAGGGGTGGAGGGAGGTGGTGGTGAGAGTGTGGAGGGGTGGAGGGAGGTGGTGGTGAGACAGTGGAGGGGTGGAGGGAGGTGGTGGTGAGACAGTGGAGGGGTGGAGGGAGGTGGTGGTGAGACAGTGGAGGGGTGGAGGGAGGTGGTGGTGAGACAGTGGAGGGGTGGAGGGAGGTGGTGGTGAGACAGTGGAGGGGTGGAGGGAGGTGGTGGTGAGACAGTGGAGGGGTGGAGGGAGGTGGTGGTGAGACAGTGGAGGGGTGGAGGGAGGTGGTGGTGAGACAGTGGAGGGGTGGAGGGAGGTGGTGGTGAGCCAGTGGAGGGGTGGAGGGAGGTGGTGGTGAGGCAGTGGAGGGGTGGAGGGAGGTGGTGCTGAGACAGTGGAGGGGTGGAGGGAGGTGGTGGTGAGACAGTGGAGGGGTGGAGGGAGATGGTGGTGAGACAGTGGAGGGGTGGAGGGAGGTGGTGGTGAGACAGTGGAGGGGTGGAGGGAGATGGTGGTGAGACAGTGGAGGGGTGGAGGGAGGTGTTGGTGAGACAGTGGAGGGGTGGAGGGAGGTGGTGGTGAGACAGTGGAGGGGTGGAGGGAGATGGTGGTGAGACAGTGGAGGGGTGGAGGGAGGTGGTGGTGAGACAGTGGAGGGGTGGAGGGAGGTGGTGGTGAGACAGTGGAGGGGTGGAGGGAGGTGGTGGTGAGACAGTGGAGGGGTGGAGGGAGGTGGTGGTGAGACAGTGGAGGGGTGGAGGGAGGTGGTGGTGAGACAGTGGAGGGGTGGAGGGAGGTGGTGGTGAGACAGTGGAGGGGTGGAGGGAGGTGGTGGTGAGACAGTGGAGGGGTGGAGGGAGGTGGTGGTGAGACAGTGGAGGGGTGGAGGGAGGTGGTGGTGAGACAGTGGAGGGGTGGAGGGAGGTGGTGGTGAGACAGTGGAGGGGTGGAGGGAGGTGGTGGTGAGAGTGTGGAGGGGTGGAGGGAGGTGGTGGTGGGACAGTGGAGGGGTGGAGGGAGGTGGTGGTGAGACGGTGGAGGGGTGGAGGGAGGTGGTGGTGAGACAGTGGAGGGGTGGAGGGAGGTGGTGGTGAGACAGTGGAGGGGTGGAGGGAGGTGGTGGTGAGACAGTGGAGGGGTGGAGGGAGGTGGTGGTGAGAGTGTGGAGGGATGGAGGGAGGTGGTGGTGAGAGTGTGGAGGGGTGGAGGGAGGTGGTGGTGAGACAGTGGAGGGGTGGAGGGAGATGGTGGTGAGACAGTGGACAGGTGGAGGGAGATGGTGGTGAGACAGTGGAGGGGTGGAGGGAGGTGGTGGTGAGACAGTGGAGGGGTGGAGGGAGGTGGTGGTGAGACAGTGGAGGGGTGGAGGGAGGTGGTGGTGAGACAGTGGAGGGGTGTAGGGAGGTGGTGGTGAGACAGTGGAGGGGTGGAGGGAGGTGGTGGTGAGACAGTGGAGGGGTGGAGGGAGATGGTGGTGAGACAGTGGAGGGGTGGAGGGAGGTGGTGGTGAGACAGTGGAGGGGTGGAGGGAGATGGTGGTGAGACAGTGGAGGGGTGGAGGGAGGTGGTGGTGAGACAGTGGAGGGGTGGAGGGAGGTGGTGGTGAGACAGTGGAGGGGTGGAGGGAGATGGTGGTGAGACAGTGGAGGGGTGGAGGGAGGTGGTGGTGAGACAGTGGAGGGGTGGAGGGAGATGGTGGTGAGACAGTGGAGGGGTGGAGGGAGGTGGTGGTGAGCCAGTGGAGGGGTGGAGGGAGGTGGTGGTGAGACAGTGGAGGGGTGGAGGGAGGTGGTGGTGAGACAGTGGAGGGGTGGAGGGAGGTGGTGGTGAGACAGTGGAGGGGTGGAGGGAGATGGTGGTGAGACAGTGGAGGGGTGGAGGGAGGTGGTGGTGAGACAGTGGAGGGGTGGAGGGAGGTGGTGGTGAGACAGTGGAGGGGTGGAGGGAGGTGGTGGTGAGACAGTGGAGGGGTGGAGGGAGGTGGTGGTGAGACAGTGGAGGGGTGGAGGGAGGTGGTGATGAGACAGTGGAGGGGTGGAGGGAGATGGTGGTGAGACAGTGGAGGGGTGGAGGGAGGTGGTGGTGAGACAGTGGAGGGGTGGAGGGAGGTGGTGGTGAGACAGTGGAGGGGTGGAGGGAGATGGTGGTGAGACAGTGGAGGGGTGGAGGGAGGTGGTGGTGAGACAGTGGAGGGGTGGAGAGAGGTGGTGGTGAGAGTGTGGAGGGGTGGAGGGAGGTGGTGGTGAGACAGTGGAGGGGTGGAGGGAGGTGGTGGTGAGACAGTGGAGGGGTGGAGGGAGATGGTGGTGAGACAGTGGAGGGGTGGAGGGAGGTGGTGGTGAGAGTGTGGAGGGATGGAGGGAGGTGGTGGTGAGAGTGTGGAGGGGTGGAGGGAGATGGTGGTGAGACAGTGGAGGGGTGGAGGGAGGTGGTGGTGAGAGAGTGGAGGGGTGGAGGGAGGTGGTGGTGAGACAGTGGAGGGGTGGAGGGAGATGGTGGTGAGACAGTGGAGGGGTGGAGGGAGATGGTGGTGAGACAGTGGAGGGGTCGAGGGAGGTGGTGGTGAGACAGTGGAGGGGTGGAGGGAGGTGGTGGTGAGACAGTGGAGGGGTGGAGGGAGGTGGTGGTGAGAGTGTGGAGGGATGGAGGGAGGTGGTGGTGAGAGTGTGGAGGGGTGGAGGGAGATGGTGGTGAGACAGTGGAGGGGTGGAGGGAGGTGGTGGTGAGACAGTGGAGGGGTGGAGGGAGGTGGTGGTGGGACAGTGGAGGGGTGGAGGGAGGTGGTGGTGAGACAGTGGAGGGGTGGAGGGAGGTGGTGGTGAGACAGTGGAGGGGTGGAGGGAGGTGGTGGTGAGAGTGTGGAGGGGTGGAGGGAGGTGGTGGTGAGACAGTGGAGGGGTGGAGGGAGGTGGTGGTGAGACAGTGGAGGAGTGGAGGGAGATGGTGGTGAGACAGTGGAGGGGTGGAGGGAGGTGGTGGTGAGACAGTGGAGGGGTGGGGGGAGGTGGTGGTGAGACAGTGGAGGGAGGTGGTGGTGAGACAGTGGAGGGGTGGAGGGAGGTGGTGGTGAGAGTGTGGAGGGATGGAGGGAGGTGGTGGTGAGAGTGTGGAGGGGTGGAGGGAGGTGGTGGTGAGACAGTGGAGGGGTGGAGGGAGATGGTGGTGAGACAGTGGAGGGGTGGAGGGAGATGGTGGTGAGACAGTGGAGGGGTGGAGGGAGGTGGTGGTGAAACAGTGGAGGGGTGGAGGGAGGTGGTGGTGAGACAGTGGAGGGGTGGAGGGAGGTGGTGGTGAGACAGTGGAGGGGTGGAGGGAGGTGGTGGTGAGAGTGTGGAGGGGTGGAGGGAGGTGGTGGTGAGACAGTGGAGGGGTGGAGGGAGGTGGTGGTGAGGCAGTGGAGGGGTGGAAGGAGGTGGTGGTGAGACAGTGGAGGGGTGGAGGGAGGTGGTGGTGAGACAGTGGAGGGGTGGAGGGAGGTGGTGGTGAGACAGTGGAGGGGTGGAGGGAGGTGGTGGTGAGACAGTGGAGGGGTGGAGGGAGGTGGTGGTGAGACAGTGGAGGGGTGGAGGGAGGTGGTGGTGAGAGTGTGGAGGGGTGGAGGGAGGTGGTGGTGAGACAGTGGAGGGGTGGAGGGAGATGGTGGTGAGACAGTGGAGGGGTGGAGGGAGGTGGTGGTGAGACAGTGGAGGGGTGGAGGGAGGTGGTGGTGGGACAGTGGAGGGGTGGAGGGAGGTGGTGGTGAGACAGTGGAGGGATGGAGGGAGGTGGTGGTGAGACAGTGGAGGGGTGGAGGGAGGTGGTGGTGAGACAGTGGAGGGGTGGAGGGAGATGGTGGTGAGACAGTGGAGGGGTGGAGGGAGATGGTGGTGAGACAGTGGAGGGGTGGAGGGAGATGGTGGTGAGACAGTGGAGGGGTGGAGGGAGGTGGTGGTGAGACAGTGGACGGGTGGAGGGAGGTGGTGGTGAGACAGTGGAGGGGTGGAGGGAGGTGGTGGTGAGACAGTGGAGGGGTGGAGGGAGGTGGTGGTGAGACAGTGGAGGGGTGGAGGGAGGTGGTGGTGAGGCAGTGGAGGGGTGGATGGAGGTGGTGGTGAGACAGTGGAGGGGTGGAGGGAGGTGGTGGTGAGACAGTGGAGGGGTGGAGGGAGGTGGTGGTGAGACAGTGGAGGGGTGGAGGGAGGTGGTGGTGAGACAGTGGAGGGGTGGAGGGAGATGGTGGTGAGACAGTGGAGGGGTGGAGGGAGATGGTGAGACAGTGGAGGGTTGGAGGGAGGTGGTGGTGAGACAGTGGAGGGGTGGAGGGAGGTGGTGGTGAGACAGTGGAGGGGTGGAGGGAGATGGTGGTGAGACGGTGGAGGGGTGGAGGGAGATGGTGGTGAGACAGTGGAGGGGTGGAGGGAGGTGGTGGTGAGAGTGTGGAGGGGTGGAGGGAGGTGGTGGTGAGACAGTGGAGGGGTGGAGGGAGGTGGTGGTGAGACAGTGGAGGGGTGGAGGGAGGTGGTGGTGAGACAGTGGAGGGGTGGATGGAGGTGGTGGTGAGAGTGTGGAGGGGTGGAGGGAGGTGGTGGTGAGACAGTGGAGGGGTGGAGGGAGGTGGTGGTGAGACAGTGGAGGGGTGGAGGGAGGTGGTGGTGAGACAGTGGAGGGGTGGAGGGAGATGGTGGTGAGACAGTGGAGGGGTGGAGGGAGGTGGTGGTGAGACAGTGGAGGGGTGGAGGGAGGTGGTGGTGAGAGTGTGGAGGGGTGGAGGGAGATGGTGGTGAGGCAGTGGAGGGGTGGAGGGAGGTGGTGGTGAGACAGTGGAGGGGTGGAGGGAGGTGGTGGTGAGACAGTGGAGGGGTGGAGGGAGGTGGTGGTGGGACAGTGGAGGGGTGGAGGGAGGTGGTGGTGAGACAGTGGAGGGGTGGAGGGAGGTGGTGGTGAGACAGTGGAGGGGTGGAGGGAGGTGGTGGTGAGACAGTGGAGGGGTGGAGGGAGGTGGTGGTGAGACAGTGGAGGGGTGGAGGGAGGTGGTGGTGAGAGTGTGGAGGGGTGGAGGGAGGTGGTGGTGAGAGTGTGGAGGGGTGGAGGGAGGTGGTGGTGAGACAGTGGAGGGAGGTGGTGGTGAGACAGTGGAGGGGTGGAGGGAGGTGGTGGTGAGACAGTGGAGGGGTGGAGGGAGGTGGTGGTGAGATAGTGGAGGGGTGGAGGGAGGTGGTGGTGAGAGTGTGGAGGGGTGGAGGGAGGTGGTGGTGAGACAGTGGAGGGGTGGAGGGAGGTGGTGGTGAGACAGTGGAGGGGTGGAGGGAGATGGTGGTGAGACAGTGGAGGGGTGGAGGGAGGTGGTGGTGAGACAGAGGAGGGGTGGAGGGAGGTGGTGGTGAGACAGTGGAGGGGTGGAGGGAGGTGGTGGTGAGACAGTGGAGGGGTGGAGGGAGATGGTGGTGAGACAGTGGAGGGGTGGAGGGAGGTGGTGGTGAGACAGTGGAGGGGTGGAGGGAGGTGGTGGTGAGACAGTGGAGGGGTGGAGGGAGGTGGTGGTGAGACAGTGGAGGGGTGGAGGGAGCTGGTGGTGAGACAGTGGAGGGGTGGAGGGAGGTGGTGGTGAGACAGTGGAGGGGTGGAGGGAGGTGGTGGTGAGAGTGTGGAGGGGTGGAGGGAGGTGGTGGTGAGACAGTGGAGGGGTGGAGGGAGGTGGTGGTGAGACAGTGGAGGGGTGGAGGGAGGTGGTGGTGAGGCAGTGGAGGGGTGGAGGGAGGTGGTGGTGAGACAGTGGAGGGGTGGAGGGAGCTGGTGGTGAGACAGTGGAGGGGTGGAGGGAGGTGGTGGTGAGACAGTGGAGGGGTGGAGGGAGGTGGTGGTGAGACAGTGGAGGGGTGGAGGGAGGTGGTGGTGAGACAGTGGAGGGGTGGAGGGAGGTGGTGGTGAGACAGTGGAGGGGTGGAGGGAGGTGGTGGTGAGACAGTGGAGGGGTGGAGGGAGGTGGTGGTGAGGCAGTGGAGGGGTGGAGGGAGGTGGTGGTGAGACAGTGGAGGGGTGGAGGGAGGTGGTGGTGAGGCAGTGGAGGGGTGGAGGGAGGTGGTGGTGAGACAGTGGAGGGGTGGAGGGAGGTGGTGGTGAGACAGTGGAGGGGTGGAGGGAGGTGGTGGTGAGACAGTGGAGGGGTGGAGGGAGCTGGTGGTGAGACAGTGGAGGGGTGGAGGGAGGTGGTGGTGAGACAGTGGAGGGGTGGAGGGAGGTGGTGGTGAGACAGTGGAGGGGTGGAGGGAGGTGGTGGTGAGACAGTGGAGGGATGGAGGGAGGTGGTGGTGAGACAGTGGAGGGGTGGAGGGAGGTGGTGGTGAGACAGTGGAGGGGTGGAGGGAGATGGTGGTGAGACAGTGGAGGGGTGGAGGGAGGTGGTGGTGAGACAGTGGAGGGGTGGAGGGAGATGGTGAGACAGTGGAGGGGTGGAGGGAGGTGGTGGTGAGACAGTGGAGGGGTGGAGGGAGGTGGTGGTGAGACAGTGGAGGGATGGAGGGAGGTGGTGGTGAGACAGTGGAGGGGTGGAGGGAGATGGTGGTGAGACAGTGGAGGGGTGGAGGGAGATGGTGAGACAGTGGAGGGGTGGAGGGAGGTGGTGGTGAGACAGTGGAGGGGTGGAGGGAGGTGGTGGTGAGACAGTGGAGGGATGGAGGGAGGTGGTGGTGAGACAGTGGAGGGGTGGAGGGAGGTGGTGGTGAGACAGTGGAGGGGTGGAGGGAGGTGGTGGTGAGACAGTGGAGGGGTGGAGGGAGGTGGTGGTGAGACAGTGGAGGGGTGGAGGGAGGTGGTGGTGAGAGTGTGGAGGGGTGGAGGGAGGTGGTGGTGAGACAGTGGAGGGGTGGAGGGAGATGGTGGTGAGACAGTGGAGGGGTGGAGGGAGGTGGTGGTGAGACAGTGGAGGGGTGGAGGGAGATGGTGAGACAGTGGAGGGGTGGAGGGAGGTGGTGGTGAGACAGTGGAGGGGTGGAGGGAGGTGGTGGTGAGACAGTGGAGGGGTGGAGGGAGGTGGTGGTGAGACAGTGGAGGGGTGGAGGGAGGTGGTGGTGAGACAGTGGAGGGGTGGAGGGAGGTGGTGGTGAGACAGTGGAGGGGTGGAGGGAGGTGGTGGTGAGAGTGTGGAGGGGTGGAGGGAGGTGGTGGTGAGACAGTGGAGGGGTGGAGGGAGGTGGTGGTGAGACAGTGGAGGGGTGGAGGTAGGTGGTGGTGAGAGTGTGGAGGGGTGGAGGGAGGAGGTGGTGAGACAGTGGAGGGATGGAGGGAGGTGGTGGTGAGACAGTGGAGGGATGGAGGGAGGTGGTGGTGAGACAGTGGAGGGGTGGAGGGAGGTGGTGGTGAGAGTGTGGAGGGGTGGAGGGAGATGGTGGTGAGACAGTGGAGGGGTGGAGGGAGGTGGTGGTGGGACAGTGGAGGGGTGGAGGGAGGTGGTGGTGAGACAGTGGAGGGGTGGAGGGAGGTGGTGGTGAGACAGTGGAGGGGTGGAGGGAGGTGGTGGTGAGACAGTGGAGGGGTGGAGGGAGATGGTGGTGAGACAGTGGAGGGATGGAGGGAGGTGGTGGTGAGACAGTGGAGGGGTGGAGGGAGGTGGTGGTGAGACAGTGGAGGGGTGGAGGGAGGTGGTGGTGAGAGTGTGGAGGGGTGGAGGGAGGTGGTGGTGAGACAGTGGAGGGGTGGAGGGAGGTGGTGGTGAGACAGTGGAGGGGTGGAGGGAGGTGGTGGTGAGACAGTGGAGGGGTGGAGGGAGATGGTGGTGAGACAGTGGAGGGATGGAGGGAGGTGGTGGTGAGACAGTGGAGGGGTGGAGGGAGGTGGTGGTGAGACAGTGGAGGGGTGGAGGGAGGTGGTGGTGAGAGTGTGGAGGGGTGGAGGGAGGTGGTGGTGGGACAGTGGAGGGGTGGAGGGAGGTGGTGGTGAGACAGTGGAGGGGTGGAGGGAGGTGGTGGTGAGACAGTGGAGGGGTGGAGGGAGGTGGTGGTGAGACTGTGGAGGGGTGGAGGGAGGTGGTGGTGAGACAGTGGAGGGGTGGAGGGAGGTGGTGGTGAGACAGTGGAGGGGTGGAGGGAGGTGGTGGTGAGACAGTGGAGGGGTGGAGGGAGGTGGTGGTGAGACAGTGGAGGGGTGGAGGGAGGTGGTGGTGAGAGTGTGGAGGGGTGGAGGGAGGTGGTGGTGAGGCAGTGGAGGGGTGGAGGGAGGTGGTGGTGAGACAGTGGAGGGGTGGAGGGAGGTGGTGGTGAGACAGTGGAGGGGTGGAGGGAGGTGGTGGTGAGACAGTGGAGGGGTGGAGGGAGGTGGTGGTGAGACAGTGGAGGGGTGGAGGGAGGTGGTGGTGAGACAGTGGAGGGGTGGAGGGAGGTGGTGGTGAGACAGTGGAGGGGTGGAGGGAGGTGGTGGTGAGAGTGTGGAGGGGTGGAGGGAGGTGGTGGTGAGACAGTGGAGGGGTGGAGGGAGGTGGTGGTGAGACAGTGGAGGGGTGGAGGGAGGTGGTGGTGAGACAGTGGAGGGGTGGAGGGAGGTGGTGGTGAGACAGTGGAGGGGTGGAGGGAGATGGTGGTGAGACAGTGGAGGGGTGGAGGGAGGTGGTGGTGAGACAGTGGAGGGGTGGAGGGAGGTGGTGGTGAGACAGTGGAGGGGTGGAGGGAGGTGGTGGTGAGACAGTGGAGGGGTGGAGGGAGGTGGTGGTGAGACAGTGGAGGGGTGGAGGGAGGTGGTGGTGAGAGTGTGGAGGGGTGGAGGGAGGTGGTGGTGAGACAGTGGAGGGGTGGAGGGAGGTGGTGGTGAGACGGTGGAGGGGTGGAGGGAGGTGGTGGTGAGACGGTGGAGGGGTGGAGGGAGGTGGTGGTGAGACAGTGGAGGGGTGGAGGGAGGTGGTGGTGAGACAGTGGAGGGGTGGAGGGAGGTGGTGGTGAGACAGTGGAGGGGTGCAGGGAGGTGGTGGTGAGACAGTGGAGGGGTGGAGGGAGGTGGTGGTGAGACGGTGGAGGGGTGGAGGGAGGTGGTGGTGAGACAGTGGAGGGGTGGAGGGAGGTGGTGGTGAGACAGTGGAGGGGTGGAGGGAGGTGGTGGTGAGACAGTGGAGGGGTGGAGGGAGGTGGTGGTGAGAGTGTGGAGGGGTGGAGGGAGGTGGTGGTGAGACAGTGGAGGGGTGGAGGGAGGTGGTGGTGAGACAGTGGAGGGGTGGAGGGAGGTGGTGGTGAGACGGTGGAGGGGTGGAGGGAGGTGGTGGTGAGGCAGTGGAGGGGTGGAGGGAGGTGGTGGTGAGACGGTGGAGGGGTGGAGGGAGGTGGTGGTGAGACAGTGGAGGGGTGGAGGGAGGTGGTGGTGAGACAGTGGAGGGGTGGAGGGAGGTGGTGGTGAGACAGTGGAGGGGTGGAGGGAGGTGGTGGTGAGGCAGTGGAGGGGTGGAGGGAGGTGGTGGTGAGGCAGTGGAGGGGTGGAGGGAGGTGGTGGTGAGACAGTGGAGGGGTGGAGGGAGGTGGTGGTGAGACAGTGGAGGGGTGGAGGGAGGTGGTGGTGAGACAGTGGAGGGGTGGAGGGAGGTGGTGGTGAGGCAGTGGAGGGGTGGAGGGAGGTGGTGGTGAGACAGTGGAGGGGTGGAGAGAGGTGGTGGTGAGAGTGTGGAGGGGTGGAGGGAGGTGGTGGTGAGGCAGTGGAGGGGTGGAGGGAGGTGGTGGTGAGACAGTGGAGGGGTGGAGGGAGGTGGTGGTGAGAGAGTGGAGGGATGGAGGGAGGTGGTGGTGAGACAGTGGAGGGGTGGAGGGAGGTGGTGGTGAGACAGTGGAGGGGTGGAGGGAGGTGGTGGTGAGACAGTGGAGGGGTGGAGGGAGGTGGTGGTGAGACAGTGGAGGGGTGGAGGGAGGTGGTGGTGAGGCAGTGGAGGGGTGGAGGGAGGTGGTGGTGAGACAGTGGAGGGGTGGAGGGAGGTGGTGGTGAGACAGTGGAGGGGTGGAGGGAGGTGGTGGTGAGACAGTGGAGGGGTGGAGGGAGGTGGTGGTGAGGCAGTGGAGGGGTGGAGGGAGGTGGTGGTGAGACAGTGGAGGGGTGGAGGGAGGTGGTGGTGAGGCAGTGGAGGGGTGGAGGGAGGTGGTGGTGAGAGTGTGGAGGGGTGGAGGGAGGTGGTGGTGAGAGTGTGGAGGGGTGGAGGGAGGTGGTGGTGAGACAGTGGAGGGGTGGAGGGAGGTGGTGGTGAGGCAGTGGAGGGGTGGAGGGAGGTGGTGGTGAGACAGTGGAGGGGTGGAGGGAGGTGGTGGTGAGACAGTGGAGGGGTGGAGGGAGGTGGTGGTGAGAGTGTGGAGGGGTGGAGGGAGGTGGTGGTGAGAGTGTGGAGGGGTGGAGGGAGGTGGTGGTGAGGTCGAGCTGGGTGTAGTCGGTGAACATGTGGAACCTGATGTTGTGTTTTCGGATGATGTCACCGAGGGGCAGCAAGTCGATGAGAAATCGGAGGGTCCGAGGATCGATCCTCGGGGGACTCCAGAGGTAACGGAGTGGGAGTGGGGAGAGAAGTCAGTGCAGGAGATTCTCTGGCTCCGACTGGATCGATTGGAATGGAACCAGGTGAGGGCAGTCCCACCCAGCTGGACGATGGAGGAGAGGGGTTGGAGGGGGATGGTGTGGTCAAACATGTCACAGGCTGCGGACAGGTGGGGAAGGATGAGGAGGGAGAGTTTACCACGGTCTCAGTCACTGAGGATGTCATTGGTGACTTTGATATTGGCGGTTTCACTTTGTTAAAGACGCCACATAAATGCAAGTGGTTGTTGCTGAAAAGCGTTTTTGGCCATCCTGAGGTTGTGAAAGGCACAAAATGAATACAAGTCCTTTCTTTTAATGTCCAAAAGCTTCTCACTGACCCAGTGCAGTGTCGAGCCTCTCAGTCCCTGTCACACTAACCCAGTTCAGTACAGAACCCCTCAATCCCTGTCACACCAACCCAGTCCAATACAGAACCCCTCAGTCCCTGTCACACTAACCCAGTCCAATACAGAACCCCTCAGTCCCTGTCACACCAACCCAGTCCAATACAGAACCCCTCAGTCCCTGTCACACTAACCCAGTACAGTACAGAACCCCTCAGTCCCTGTCACAATGACCCAGTACAGTACAGAACCCCTCAGTCCCTGTCACACTAACCCAGTCCAATACAGAACCCCTCAGTCCCTGTCACACTAACCCAGTTCAGTACAGAACCCCTCAATCCCTGTCACACCAACCCAGTCCAATACAGAACCCCTCAGTCCCTGTCACACTAACCCAGTACAGTACAGAACCCCTCAGTCCCTGTCACAATGACCCAGTACAGTACAGAACCCCTCAGTCCCTGTCACACTAACCCAGTCCAATACAGAACCCCTCAGTCCCTGTCACACTAACCCAGTACAGTACAGAACCCCTCAGTCCCTGTCACAATGACCCAGTACAGTACAGAACCCCTCAGTCCCTGTCACACTGACCCAGTCCAATACAGAACCCCTCAGTCCCTGTCACACCAACCCAGTCCAATACAGAACCCCTCAGTCCCTGTCACACTAACCCAGTACAGTACAGAACCCCTCAGTCCCTGTCACAATGACCCAGTACAGTACAGAACCCCTCAGTCCCTGTCACACTGACCCAGTACAGTACAGAACCCCTCAGTCCCTGTCACACCAACCCAGTCCAATACAGAACCCCTCAGTCCCTGTCACACCAACCCAGTCCAATACAGAACCCCTCAGTCCCTGTCACACTAACCCAGTACAGTACAGAACCCCTCAGTCCCTGTCACAATGACCCAGTACAGTACAGAACCCCTCAGTCCCTGTCACACTGACCCAGTACAGTACAGAACCCCTCAGTCCCTGTCACACTAACTCAGTACAGTACAGAACCCCTCAGTCCCTGTCACACTAACTCAGTCCAATACAGAACCCCTCAGTCCCTGTCACACTGACCCAGTACAGTACAGAACCCCTCAGTCCCTGTCACACTAACGCAGTCCAATACAGAACCCCTCAGTCCCTGTCACACTAACTCAGTCCAATACAGAACCCCTCAGTCCCTGTCACACTAACCCAGTACAGTACAGAACCCCTCAGTCCCTGTCACACTGACCCAGTACAGTACAGAACCCCTCGGTCCCTGTCACACTGACCCAGTACAGCACAGAACCCCTCAGTCCCTCTCACACTAACCCAGTACAGTACAGAACCCCTCAGTCCCTGTCACACTGACCCAGTACAGTACAGAACCCCTCAGTCCCTGTCACACTGACCCAGTACAGTACAGAACCCCTCAGTCCCTGTCACACTGACCCAGTACAGTACAGAACCCCTCAGTCCCTGTCACACTAACCCAGTCCAGTACAGAACCCCTCAGTCCCTGTCACACTGACCCAGGACAGCACAGAACCCCTCAGTCCCTGTCACACTGACCCAGTACAGTACAGAACCCCTTAGTCCCTGTCACATTAACCCAGTACAGTACAGAACCTCTAAGTCCCTGTCACACAACCCAGTACAGCACAGAACCCCCTCAGTCCCTGTCACACTAACTCAGTACAGTACAGAACCCCTCAGTCCCTGTCACACTAACCCAGTACAGTACAGAACCCCTCAGTCCCTGTCACACTGACCCAGTACAGTACAGAACCCCTCAGTCCCTGTCACACTAACCCAGTACAGCACAGAACCCCTCAGTCCCTGTCACACTGACCCAGTACAGTACAGAACCCCTCAGTCCCTGTCACACTGACCCAGTACAGAACCCCTCAGTCCCTGTCACACTGACCCAGTACAGTACAGAACCCCTCAGTCCCTGTCACACTAACCCAGTCCAGTACAGAACCCCTCAGTCCCTGTCACACTGACCCAGGACAGCACAGAACCCCTCAGTCCCTGTCACACTGACCCAGTACAGTACAGAACCCCTCAGTCCCTGTCACACTGACCCAGTACAGTACAGAACCCCTCAGTCCCTGTCACACTGACCCAGTACAGTACAGAACCCCTCAGTCCCTGTCACACTGACCCAGTACAGTACAGAACCCCTCAGTCCCTGTCACACTGACCCAGTACAGTACAGAACCCCTCGGTCCCTGTCACACTGACCCAGTACAGTACAGAACCCCTCAGTCCCTGTCACACTGACCCAGTAAAGTACAGAACCCCTCAGTCCCTGTCACACTGACCCAGTACAGTACAGAACCCCTCAGTCCCTGTCACACTGACCCAGTACAGTACAGAACCCCTCAGTCCCTCTCACACTAACCCAGTACAGTACAGAACCCCTCAGTCCCTGTCACACTGACACAGCACAGTACAGAACCCCTCAGTCCCTGTCACACTGACCCAGTACAGTACAGAACCCCTCAGTCCCTGTCACACTGACCCAGTACAGTACAGAACCCCTCAGTCCCTGTCACACTGACCCAGTACAGTACAGAACCCCTCAGTCCCTGTCACACTGACCCAGTACAGTACAGAACCCCTCAGTCCCTGTCACACTGACCCAGTACAGTACAGAACCCCTCAGTCCCTGTCACACTGACCCAGTACAGTACAGAACCCCTCAGTACCTGTCACACTAACCCAGTACAGTACAGAACCCCTCAGTCCCTGTCACACTGACCCAGTACAGTACAGAATCCCTCAGTCCCTGTCACACTAACCCAGTACAGTACAGAACCCCTCAGTCACCCTCTCACTAACCCAGTACAGTACAGAACCCCTCAGTCCCTGTCACACTAACCCAGTACAGTACAGAACCCCTCTGTCCCTGTCACACTAACCCAGTACAGTACAGAACCCCTCAGTCCCTGTCACACTAACCCAGTACAGTACATAACACCACAGATCCTGTCACACTAACCCAGTACAGTACAGAACCCCTCAGTCCCTGTCACACTGACCCAGTACAGTACAGAAACCCTCAGTCCCTGTCACACTAACCCAGTACAGTACAGAACCCCTCAGTCCCTGTCACACTAACCCAGTACAGTACATAACCCCTCGGTCCCTGTCACACTGCCCCAGTACAGTACAGAACCCCTCAGTCCCTCTCACACTAACCCAGTACAGTACAGAACCCCTCAGTCCCTGTCACACTGACCCAGTACAGTACAGAACCCCTCAGTCCCTGTCACACTGACCCAGTACAGTACAGAACCCCTCAGTCCCTGTCACACTGACCCATACAGTACAGAACCCCTCAGTCCCTGTCACACTGACCCAGTACAGTACAGAACCCCTCAGTCCCTGTCACACTGACCCAGTACAGTACAGAACCCCTCAGTCCCTGTCACACTAACCCAGTACAGTACAGAACCCCTCAGTCCCTGTCACACTGACCCAGTACAGTACAGAACCCCTCCGTCCCTGACACATTAACCCAGTACAGTACAGAACCCCTCAGTCCCCCTCACACTAACCCAGTACAGTACAGAACACCTCAGTCCCTGTCACACTAACCCAGTACAGTACAGAACCCCTCAGTCCCTGTCACACTAACCCAGTACAGTACAGAACCCCTCAGTCCCTGTCACACGAACCCAGTACAGTACATAACACCACAGATCCTGTCACACTAACCCAGTACAGTACAGAACCCCTCAGTCCCTGTCACACTGACCCAGTACAGTACAGAACCCCTCAGTCCCTGTCACACTAACCCAGTACAGTACAGAACCCCTCAGTCCCTGTCACACTGACCCAGTACAGTACAGAACCCCTCAGTCCCTGTCACACTAACCCAGTACAGTACAGAACCCCTCAGTCCCTGTCACACTAACCCAGTACAGTACAGAACCCCTCAGTCCCTGTCACACTGACCCAGTACAGTACAGAACCCCTCAGTCCCTGTCACACTAACCCAGTACAGGACAGAACCACTCAGTCCCTGTCACACTGACCCAGTACAGTACAGAACCCCTCAGTCCCTGTCACACTAACCCAGTACAGTACAGAACCCCTCAGTCCCTGTCACACGAACCCAGTACAGGACAGAACCCCTCAGTCCCTGTCACACTAACCCAGTACAGTACAGAACCTCTCAGTCCCTGTCACACTAACCCAGTACAGCACAGAACCCCTCAGTCCCTGTCACACTAACTCAGTACAGTACAGTACCCCTCAGTCCCTGTCACACTAACCCAGTACAGTACAGAACCCCTCAGTCCCTGTCACACTGACCCAGTACAGTACAGAACCCCTCAGTCCCTGTCACACTGACCCAGTACAGTACAGAACCCCTCAGTCCCTGTCACACTGACCCAGTACAGTACAGAACCCCTCAGTCCCTGTCACACTGACCCAGTACAGAACCCCTCAGTCCCTGTCACACTGACCCAGTACAGTACAGAACCCCTCAGTCCCTGTCACACTAACCCAGTCCAGTACAGAACCCCTGAGTCCCTGTCACACTGACCCAGTACAGCACAGAACCCCTCAGTCCCTGTCACACTAACCCAGTACAGTACATAACCCCTCAGTCCCTGTCACACTAACCCAGTACAGTACAGAACCCCTCAGTCCCTGTCACACTAACCCAGTACAGCACAGAACCCCTCAGTCCCTGTCACACTGACCCAGTACAGCACAGAACCCCTCAGTCCCTGTCACACTGACCCAGTACAGAACCCCTCAGTCCCTGTCACACTGACCCAGTACAGTACAGAACCCCTCAGTCCCTGTCACACTGACCCAGTACAGTACAGAACCCCTTAGTCCCTGTCACACTAACCCAGTACAGTACAGAACCCCTCAGTCCCTGTCACACTGACCCAGTACAGTACAGAACCCCTTAGTCCCTGTCACACTAACCCAGTACAGTACAGAACCCCTCAGTCCCTGTCACACTGACCCAGTACAGTACAGAACCCCTCAGTCCCTGTCACACTGACCCAGTACAGTACAGAACCCCTTAGTCCCTGTCACACTAACCCAGTACAGTACAGAACCCCTCAGTCCCTGTCACACTGACCCAGTACAGTACAGAACCCCTCGGTCCCTGTCACACTGACCCAGTACAGTACAGAACCCCTCAGTCCCTCTCACACTAACCCAGTACAGTACAGAACCCCTCAGTCCCTGTCACACTGACCCAGCACAGTACAGAACCCCTCAGTCCCTGTCACACTGACCAAGTACAGTACAGAACCCCTCAGTCCCTGTCACACTGACCCAGTACAGTACAGAACCCCTCAGTCCCTGTCACACTGACCCAGTACAGTACAGAACCCCTCAGTCCCTGTCACACTGACCCAGTACAGTACAGAACCCCTCAGTCCCTGTCACACTGACCCAGTACAGTACAGAACCCCTCAGTCCCTGTCACACTGACCCAGTACAGTGCAGAACCCCTCAGTCCCTGTCACACTAACCCAGTACAGTACAGAACCCCTCAGTCCCTGTCACACTGACCCAGTACAGTACAGAACCCCTCAGTCCCTGTCACACTAACCCAGTACAGTACAGAACCCCTCAGTCACCCTCTCACTAACCCAGTACAGTACAGAACCCCTCAGTCCCTGTCACACTAACCAAGTACAGTACAGAACCCCTCAGTCCCTGTCACACTAACCCAGTACAGTACAGAACCCCTCAGTCCCTGTCACACTAACCCAGTACAGTACAGAACCCCTCAGTCCCTGTCACACTAACCCAGTACAGTACAGAACCCCTCAGTCCCTGTCACACTGACCCAGTACAGTACAGAACCCCTCAGTCCCTGTCACACTAACCCAGTACAGTACAGAACCCCTCAGTCCCCCTCACACTAACCCAGTACAGTACAGAACCCCTCAGTCCCTGTCACACTAACCCAGTACAGTACAGAACCCCCCCCTCCACGTCCCCTGTCACACCCCCCCCCCCCCCCCCCCCCCTCCCCCCCCCCCCCCCCCCCCGCTCCCAGTCCCCCCCCAGCCCCCCCCCTCAGTCCCTGTCACACTAACCCAGTACAGTACATAACACCACAGATCCTGTCACACTAACCCAGTACAGTACAGAACCCCTCAGTCCCTGTCACACTGACCCAGTACAGTACAGAACCCCTCAGTCCCTGTCACACTAACCCAGTACAGTACAGAACCCCTCATTCCCTGTCACGCTAACCCAGTACAGTACAGAACCCCTCAGTCCCTGTCACACTGACCCAGTACAGTACAGAACCCCTCAGTCCCTGTCACACTGTCCCAGTACAGTACAGAACCCCTCAGTCCCTGTCACACTGACCCAGTACAGTACAGAACCCCTCAGTCCCTGTCACACTGACCCAGTACAGGACAGAACCCCTCAGTCCCTGTCAAACTGTCCCAGTACAGTACAGAACCCCTCAGTCCCTGTCACACTAACCCAGTACAGTACAGAACCCCTCAGTCCCTGTCACACTGACCCAGTACAGTACAGAACCCCTCAGTCCCTGTCACACTAACCCAGTACAGTACATAACACCACAGATCCTGTCACACTGACCCAGTACAGTACAGAACCCCTCAGTCCCTGTCACACTGACCCAGTACAGTACAGAACCCCTCAGTCCCTGTCACACTGACCTAGTACAGAACCCCTCAGTCCCTGTCACACTGACCCAGTACAGTACAGAACCCCTCAGTCCCTGTCACACTAACCCAGTCCAGTACAGAACCCCTCAGTCCCTGTCACACTGACCCAGTACAGCACAGAACCCCTCAGTCCCTGTCACACTAACCCAGTACAGTACAGAACCCCTCAGTCCCTGTCACACTGACCCAGTACAGTACAGAACCCCTTAGTCCCTGTCACACTAACCCAGTACAGTACAGAACCCCTCAGTCCCTGTCACACTGACCCAGTACAGTACAGAACCCCTCGGTCCCTGTCACACTGACCCAGTACAGTACAGAACCCCTCAGTCCCTCTCACACTAACCCAGTATAGTACAGAACCCCTCAGTCCCTGTCACACAGACCCAGTACAGTACAGAACCCCTCAGTCCCTGTCACACTGACCCAGTACAGTACAGAACCCCTCAGTCCCTGTCACACTGACCCAGTACAGTACAGAACCCCTCAGTCCCTGTCACACTGACCCAGTACAGTACAGAACCCCTCAGTCCCTGTCACACTGACCCAGTACAGTACAGAACCCCTCAGTCCCTGTCACACTGACCCAGTACAGTACAGAACCCCTCAGTCCCTGTCACACTGACCCAGTACAGTACAGAACCACTCAGTCCCCGTCACACTAACCCAGTACAGTACAGAACCCCTCAGTCCCTGTCACACTAACCCAGTACAGTACAGAACCCCTCAGTCCCTGTCACACTGACCCAGAACAGTACAGAACCCCTCAGTCCCTGTCACACTAACCCAGTACAGTACAGAACCCCTCAGTCCCCCTCACACTAACCCAGTACAGTACAGATCCCCTCAGTCCCTGTCACACTAACCCAGTACAGTACAGAACCCCTCAGTCCCTGTCACACTAACCCAGTACAGTACAGAACCCCTCAGTCCCTGTCACACTAACCCAATACAGTACAGAACCCCTCAGTCCCTGTCACACTAACCCAGTACAGCACAGAACCCCTCAGTCCCTGTCACACGAACCCAGTACAGTACAGAACCCCTCAGTCCCTGTCACACTCACTCAGTACAGTACAGAACCCCTCAGTCCCTGTCACACTAACTCAGTACAGTACAGAACCCCTTAGTCGCTTTCACACTAACCCAGTACAGGACAGAACCCCTCAGTCCCTGTCACACTGACCCAGTACAGTACAGAACCTCTCAGTCCCTGTCACACTGACCCAGTACAGGACAGAACCCCTCAGTCCCTGTCAAACTGACCCAGTACAGTACAGAACCCCTCAGTCCTTGTCACACTAACTCAGTACAGTACAGAACCCCTCAGTCCCTGTCACACTAACTCAGTACAGTACAGAA